>NC_139462.1:111402500-111865000 GCF_057233095.1 Heloderma suspectum | reverse complement strand
CTTCAATCCATTGCATTATAGGAGGTGAGTGTTTTATCCTTCTAATGTTCTATTAGCAGCCTTTTTAGTTGTCAAAAGTGTGCAGCGAATCCATTTACGCTGTTGTTGTTCAGTTGTGTCCGACTCTTCATGACCCCATGGACCATAGCACGCCAGGCCTTCCTGTCCTCTGCTCTCTCTTGGAGTGTGCTCAAGTCCATATTCATTGCATCGGTGATGCTATCTAGCCATCTCATCCTCTGCCGTCCCCTTCTCCTTTTGCCTTCAACCTTTCCCAGCATCAGGGTCTTTTCCAGGGAGTTTTTTCTTCGCATTAGGTGGCCAAAATATTTGAGCTTCAGCTTCAGTATCTGTCCTTCCAATGAGCACTCAGGGTTGATTTCCTTTGGGATTGACTGCAGTCCAGGGGACTCGTAAGAGTCTTCTCCAGCACCACAATTCGAAAGCATCAATTCTTCAGCGCTCAGCCTTCCTTATAGTCCAGCTCTCACAGCCATACGTTATTACTGGGAAAACCATAGCTTTGATTATACGGACCTTTGTCGGCAAGGTGATGTTTCTGCTTCTTATTATGCTGTCTAGGTTTGCCATAGCTTTCCTCCCAAGGAGCAAGCGTCTTTTAATTTCATGGCTACAGTCACCATCTGCAGTGATCTTGGAGCCCAAGAAAGTAAAATCTGTCACTGCTTCCATTTCCTCCCCTTCTATATGCCAGGAAGTGATGAGGCCAGATGCCATGATCTTAGTTTTTTTAAGGTTGAGTTTCAGACCAGCTTTTGCACTCTCCACTTTTACCCTCAACAAGAGGTTCTTTAGATCCTCTTCGCTTTCTGCCATTAGGGTGGTATCGTCTGCGTATCTGAGGTTGTTGATAATTCTCCCGGCAATCTTAATTCCGACCTGTGATTCATCCAACCCAGCGTTTCTCATGATGTACTCTGCATATAAGTTAAATAAGCAGGGTGACAATATACAGCCTCGTCGTACTCCTTTCCCAATTTTGAACCAATCGGTTGTTCCATTTACGCTGACCATTTGTTAATTTCCATGAGGCAGGTAAGCAATTTAAAAGAGCTTGTACATCAGTGAATATTAAAGTCTCTTCCAGTACAAAATTTTCCTGTGTAATAAGAGAAAAAGATGCAACTATTGGCCATTGCCAAAACATATGTTTAAAAGAAGCCATAGCTGTATTGCACCACCAGCAATTAGCCAAATTAGACAATCCCTTATTAAAGAGACGTTGCAGTATCCAACAGTATCCAACAGACATGAAACAAACAAAATTCAGTTTTTGCTGAATGAGACACAGATGAAGATCCATAGACGTGACATGTAGATGCCAAAGTGGTGATCAGACATTTTGTCGTGGTGGCCACAGCATGGTCTCAAATTCCCAAATGGGCCCAAAAAAGTTGGGGACCCCATGTTAGGCACATGTTCAAAGTAAAGTCCGTTTGGCCCTTACAGAGAATTGCCTCATTGCTCGTCACAAGGGCGGGGAAACCTTTGAGAAAATCTTGTATTTATTAAGGCTGAGATCTATGAAGTGCAGAACTGCTAACGAGGGCTTCGTGAATGACAGGCCATTGCAAAGGCTGAATTTGCAGAGCTGCTATTATAAAGCTGGGAGTTACCGCAATTAGTATGCAGAGGACTTTGAACCCCCTCACATCCGCTAACCAGTTGTCCTATGGACATTTAAAATCAGGAGGGTATTGATAATAGCAGATGGCAAGTGTTATATTAACCATTGACCTTACATACACCACAATGAAACAGAGAAAATTGCAGTAGAGCACCTGCAGCTGGGTGATGATTCAGACTGCTGAGTTACTTACACAAGAATTGAAACAGCCATGGTAGTTAGAAAATGATCATTTTTCACACAATCTAGTACTAATGTCCGAGCAGTAAATAGAAATAAATGTGTTGACAGATAAGCCCACATATGCAAATTAACAGATATTGCAAGCTAGATTTAAATGTGGCGATGTAAGCCTTTACAAAATGACCTTCAAAGACGCACATTGGGGACAATAGAGTAAAAAAGTTTTGCTGAAATGTGCAGGTTTTGCAAAGTTAAGAATTAACTAGAGAGATTCTGGCCAACAAAATGGTTCAGATCTTATTTTCTGCATGACCTTGGGGCACCGAACAGAATCTAATAAGTAGAGGTGAAGATAATAAGGAATTTAGGATCCCTATAATCTTTACAATGTTTTAGAGGTTAATTTAAAATTTATACATCTATTATGGTTATCTAAAAAATCTACAGTTACGACTTTACTTCTAGCAAGGCTCCTGTGCCCTTGACTGCCACATGGCAGGCAGATGTTCAATGTGTATCTGTTCCTAACATAGACCTGCAGTATTGGGGAAAGTTGCACCTGTTGAATTTCTGCCTAACACACATCTGTAATTTGATACATCCTTTTGTATATGGAAAACACAGCAGATGTCTTCAAATTGACAACTATTTATTTTATTTTACGAAACAAAGGGCACCCTTCTTTAATTTGTAAGAGGAGCGTAAACAACTTAACTGAAGAATTGACCATGGTAACAGGTACAGTAATATAGGCCCAGGATTGCCTTAGGGTTTTTCTACATTAAGCACCCCCCCCCCCCCGCAGGGCAAAAACCCACATCCAAACCAACATCCTTTCTGGAGCTTCCTGCTTTCAGTTACTTTGCAGGATTAGGAGGGGCTTCTTTACATGGCAGCCATGTGGTTTGAACTGGGGGAGTGCCTTCCTCCCTCCCTGGCATGTATACAAAGGGGTGTGTGTGTATCTTGTTTTCCTAGCTTAACTTTTCCTGTACTGTTTTTTCCACAGCCCCCAGGAAACCTCTGCCTTACTTCTGAGTAGACATAAAATGTAAGATTGTGCTGTAAGTCTGCAACCCTTGGCACACTTATGTGGGTGTAAGCCACATTGAACTCAATGGGACTTACTTCTGAGTAGACATAACATCACCCTGTAAGTCTGAAGCCCTTGGCACACTTACTTGGGAGTAAGCTCCACTGAACTTAATAGGATGCTCTGTAACAACAGAGGATGTTGCTTCTGAGCTTGGTGGGGTGGGGGATCAGATGTGTCTCCCTTCATTGCAGGGAGGCATTTTACCCTCTTCTCCCTCCAACTGAGAAATGTAGAGGCAGGAGTCGCAATCGGCAGGTGATTCTTGCCCTCGTACCTGTCAAATCTTATCCTGGCCATGCCCCCAATATTGAAAACAAATGCCCACAGCAGGCAGACACAGCAGTTTCTTCCGCTATTGGAGAATTTAATGGAGAGGTCATGGCGCTCCTGTTCTGTGGGCTGGAAAAAATACCACATTTTTGCGTTTGGGGAAAACACGAGATAGGCTGGAGGAAATAGCGGGAGACATGGCATCATCTAAAGAGCTTGCAAACTTCCAAGAGAGAGCCATCTCAACAGCAGGATAAAAGCTCTGTGTCATGAACCCCTAGTCTCTCAGGGGATTATGCAGGCCCAACTGCTCCTAGTGACTTCCGCCCCAAAATGAAAGCCTTCTGGGCTTGCTTCGTAAAGAGGCAGTACACAACACATTCATTTGTGCATGGAACATACCACTACTAGCATTAACATCCTTGGGGAAAACATTTCAGGCATGATCCAGTCAAAGTTAAGCACTTTCCAGCCCAATTGCTTTGTTTACTTTGCCTATGTCCCACTGAGTTCAGTGGGGCTTGCTCCCAAGTAATTGTGTACAGGATTGCAGCCTTCATTCTGGACTGACTCCAATGGAGAGATTTATAACCCAATCCTGAGCAAGTCTACTTAGAAGTAATTCCCACTTATTATAATACGTCTTGCTTCTTAATAAGAGTGTTAAGAATCACAGCTTTTAGCCAATACTTAATCTAGCATTGAAATCACTAAGACTTAAAAGTACAGGGTTATCGTTGCTGAAGATTTAGCAACACATGAAACAAAGGGAAGGAGCCAACACCATATTGATTATTCTGTTGTCTGAAGGCCATTGAGGATCCAAGCTTCATTGTGTGAAAACCATATATCTCTGGTGACCCCTTTCCCAGCCTCTTAGCTCTTTGGTAGCAGTTTTTTTTTTCTTCTCCTCCTAGTCAGTAAAGAATTGAAAGCAGGTACATGGAGACCTGCCAACGGATGGATAAATCGGTGCCAGAAAACCCTGGAAGTTGTTCTTTCATTGAACAGAAAAGGGATACTAATGTGCTTTTCAGTATTGTGCCTCTGTCCGGAATTTCGAGTGGCCTGTTGTCGGAATGAAGCTTTTAAGATGTTCCTTAGTAAATTAACAGACCCTGCTATCGTTCAAAATGTTGTGCAAAAAAAAAATTAGGAATGTTTAAAGCATCAACGGTGTGTTCACAGCAAGCCCATAAGTCGAATAATCTTAAACAATTATCAGGGAGGAGAAGAATCTATCCTGACTGGGAAGATCAGTATATTTCTTTACAATAAATACCATGTGGATCAGGATTGCTAGTTTTTTATTTCTGCCCCCACCTTGTCGAACCCATGCTGTTGTCACAATCTGCATTAGGAGTAGTACTGAAAAGAAATCTAATATGCCTGTATCTACCAGCCTTTGAGGGTGGTCTGAATCTGGCTGCTCTCAGAAGATCCAGCAGTTCAGCCTGGCACAGAAGAGAGAAAGCGGCTCCTGCAGCGTTTGCTGACTTCATAGACTTGTTTTTAACTCTTTGCAGGTATGTGCTGGGATGAAAAGTATTAATTAGGGGGCCTTCTTAAGGGGAAGTTATTTCTTTGTCTTTGGAATTGGTTTTGTTGTTTTCGTTAGAATTATTATGGGCCTTAACAGTAAGGACCACATAGGGGGGTTTAAAACTTTAAAAAAAGCCTTATAACTCCCAGTATGTCTAAGCCAGCATGCTGGGAGTTATAGAACTTTTTTCTGCCTCAACATGCATAGGATTGTGCCCTAAAGTGAATAAAAATAATTTCAGATAATAATAAACAACAAACATAGACCCTCATTATTCTCATTACATTTTTTCCTTTAGCCCTACGTAGGTGTTTGCCTGCATCACGCATAAGGCTAAACTGAGGATGGGACGTGCACGAGCACGTTCGCCCTGCCACCCTCCTGGCAAGTGTCCTGCATGCCTGGCTAGTTCAGAGACCTTGGCACATAGGGGCTTGAAAGCCCATTTGGACAAATGTATTTACACAGCTCCCATGATTGCGAATCCTGATAAGGCAAGGGTCCTGATCATGGGAGCTATGTAAACAGCACATGCTCAACTGAACATGTGTACAAGCCCTCTTGCACACCTGTGTTCATGTTCAACATGTGAAGGTCTCTGAGCTAGCCCGGTGCATGAGAACCTTAGGGGTGGTGCATGAATGCTTGAACACATCCTGACCCCTATGTGTGATGCATGTGAACGCCTGCATAGGGTATTCCTTACACTGCATTCCTATTTGGAACCCAGCTTGACTCTGCCTCAGGCTCAGCCTAGCAAGTCTCTCCACAACTTTCCATGAGATATTGGTGACTGTACAGTTGGCAAATTCAGTAAATGGGTACTAGACTTCATAAACACAACGCTGGACTAGATAGACCTTGATCTGATCCAGCATGGCTCTTATGTTCTTATAAAAGCTGTTGGACTGTATTTGACCTTTCTGCTCCTGGATCTCCTTTGTAAGCTTCTCCATCAAAGTAAGGCCCCAAAGTTCCTGTTTCCACACTGTAATAGAGGGTTCTTTTGTTGACCCTGTTCACACATAACAACTAAGTATGGGCTAAACATCCCATAGTTAGGGCCACACAGGAGCGAGTGAGTGCACTGCCTCCTGTCTGCTCGCCACTTCTGCTTTGTATCTGCTTTCATAAACAACCCAGGACGTGTGAACCCCAAACTCTGGGTTGTTGAAGGAGAAACAACCCAGAGTTTTAACCCATGGTTTGTTGCCACAATGAACAAGCCAGTTACAGGGCATTCTGGGTGGTTTAGCAAAGCGGATGCAAAGTGCAAGGCACAAGAGGCAGCACACTTACTCCAGCACGGCCCCAGCTAACTATAGGTTGCTTAACCCATAGGTAGTCGTTATGCACAAACCAGGTCAATTACTTCCAATTTGCCGCTGTTTCTAGCTAGGACACTCCAGAAGAAAGCTAGGAGTTCTTTGTGCTTTAGATGTGTCTCTGGTACAGTATAAAATGAAAGGAGGCCCACTGCTGCAGAAGCCACCATTCCTTGACTTGTTACCTAGGACCAAAGTATACTGATAAGTCATGTAAGATACATATTTGAATGTATGACTCTGTAGCACTTCAAGGGAGGGCTGATTGCTTCCAGGAGCTTCTAGGGATTCTGTCTGGCCCAAGAAGAGAAAAGCGGCTCCAGAGGGGTTGAGGAGGCCTGTACAACTTGCCAGCTTTTAACTATTTGCAGGACTCAAGTGTGAAAGAAAACTCCACTTTCTTCCAAGGACAACCTGCACATCAGATCCAAGGGATTGTGAGCCAACTGTGTGAATAATGCCTTTCATTTAAGCTGTTTCTTTGGTGTTCTGTGTATCCTGTGGATGCTGAACATCTTTGTATTTTCTTATATAGATAATGAATTTGTTGCTATAAAGCAATACTAATCAAATACTTAAAAACACTGAGAGTTAACACTAACGCTTAAAGGCTTTGGTTATGTATAAACATGTTGTATTTGCTTGTTGTTGTTCAGTCATTCAGTCGTGTCCGACTCTTCGCGACCCCATGGACCATAGCACGCCAGGCCTTCCTGTCCTGCGCTCTCTCCTGGAGCGTGCTCAAGTTCATATTCATTGCATCGGTGATGCTATCTAGCCATCTCATCCTCTGCCGTCCCCTTCTCCTTTTGCCTTCAGTCTTTCCCAGCATCAGGGTCTTTTCCAGAGAGTTTTCTCTTTGCATTAGGTGGCCAAAATATTTGAACTTCAGCTTCAGTATCTGTCCTTCCAATGAGCACTCAGGGTTGATTTCCTTTAGGATTGACTGATTTCACCTCCTTGCAGCCAGGGGACTCGTAACAGTCATCTCCAGCACCACAGTTCGAAAGCATCAATTCTTCGGCGCTCGGCCTTCCTTATAGTCCAGCTCTCACAGCCATACATTACTACTGGGAAAACCATAGCTTTGATTAGACGGACCTTTGTCGGCAAGGTGATGTCTCTGCTTCTTATTATGCTGTCTAGGTTTGCCATAGCTTTCCTCCCAAGGAGCAAGCGTCTTTTAATTTCATGGCTACAGTCACTGTATGCGGTGATCTTGGAGCCCAAGAAAGTAAAATCTGTCACTGCTTCCATTTCTTCCCCTTCTATATGCCAGGAAGTGATGGGGCCAGATGCCATGATCTTAGTTTTTTTAATGTTGAGTTTCAAACCAGTTTTTGCACTCTCCTCTTTCACCCTCAACAAGAGGTTCTTTAGATCCTCTTCACTTTCTGCCACTAGGGTGGTATTGTCTGCATATCGGAGGTTGTTGATAATTCTCCCGGCACTCTTAATTCCGACCTGTGATTCATCCAACCCGGCGTTTCTCATGATGTACTCTGCATATAAGTTAAATAAGCAGGGTGACAATATGCAGCCTTGTCGTACTCCTTTCCCAATTTGGAACCAATCGGTTGTTCCATGTCCGGTTCTTACTGTTGCTTCTTGACCCTCGTACAGGTTTCTCAGGAGACAGGTAAGGTGGTCTGGTACTCCCATCACTTTAAGAATTTGCCCCAGTTTTTTGTGATCCACACAATCAAAGGCTTTAGCGTAGTCAATGAAGCAGAAATAGACATTTTTCTGGAATTCTCTTGCTTTCTCCATGATCTAGCGAACGTTGGCGATTTGATCTCTAGTTCCTCTGCCTCTTTGAAACCCAGCTTGTACTTCCGGTAGTTCTCGGTTCGCATACTGCTGAAGCCTAGCTTGTAGGATTTTGAGCATCACCTTGCTGGCATGTGAAATGAGTGCAATTGTGCGGTAGTTTGAACACTCTTTGGCGTTGCCCTTCTTTGGAATTGGAATGTAAACTGACCTTTTCCAGTCTTGTGGCCATTGTTAAGTGTTCCAAATTTGTTGGCATATTGAGTGCAGCACTTTAACAACAACATCTTTTAGGATTTTAAATAGCTCGGCTGGAATACTGTCATCTCCGCTAGCTTTGTTGTTACTAATGCTTCCTAAGGCCCACTTGACTTCACTCTCGAGGATGTCCGGCTCAAGTTCAGTGACCGCACTATCATGGCTATCAGGGACATTCAGATCTTTCCTGTATAGTTCTTCTGTGTATTCTTTCCACCTCTTCTTCATCTCATCTGCTTCTGTTAGGTCCCTGCCTTCTTTGTCCTTTATCATGCCTGTCTTTCCACAAAACGTTCCCTTGAGATCTCCAATTTTCTTGAAGAGATCTCTTGTCTTTCCCATTCTGTTGTTTTCCTCAATTTCTTTGCATTGTTCATTTAAGAAGGCCTTCTTGTCTCTCCTTGCTATTCTCTGGAACTCTGCATTCAGTTGGATAGATCTTCCCCTTTCTCCCTTGCTTTTCGCTTCCCTTCTTTCCTCAGCTACTTGTAAAGCCTCATCAGACAGCCACTTGGCTTTCTTGCATTTCTTTTTCTTTGGGATGGATTGAGTTGCTGCCTCCTGAACAATGTTACGGACCTCCGTCCATAGTTCCTCAGGCACTCTATCAGGTCTAATCCCTGAAATCTATTCCTCACCTCCACTGTATATTCATAAGGGATATGATTTAGGTCATACCTGAATGGTTTAGCGTTTTCCCTACGTTCTTCAACTTAAGCCGAAATTTTGCAATAAGAAGCTCATGATCTGAGCCACAGTCAGCTCCAGGTCTTGTTTTTACTGACTGTATAGAGCTTCTCCATCTTTGGCTGCAAAGGACATAATCAATCTGATTTCGATATTGACCATCTGGTGATGTCCATGTGTAGAGTTGTCTCTTGTGCTGTTGGAAAAGGGTGTTTGCTATGATCAGCGTGTTCTCTTGGCAAAACTCTATTAGCTTTTGTCCTGATTCATTTTGTACACGAAGGCCATGCCTGCCTGTTATCCCGGTGATTTCTTGACTTCCTACTTTAGCATTCCAATCCCCTATGATGAAGAGGACATCTTTTTTTGGTGTTAGTTCTAGAAGGTGTCGTAGGTCTTCATAGAACCGATCAACCTCAGCTTCTTCGGCATCAGTGGTTGGGGCATAGACTTGAATTACTGTGATGTTGAATGGTTTGCCTTGGATTCATACTGAGATCATTCTATCGTTTTTAAGATTGTACCCCAGTACTGCTTTTCCCACCCTTTTGTTGACGATGAGTGCTACTCCATTTCTTCTAAGGGTTTCTTGCCCACAGTAGTAGATATGATGGTCACCTGAATTAAATTCGCCCATGCCTGTCCATTTTAGTTCGCTGATTCCCAAGATGTCGATGTTCAATCTTGCCATCTCATGTTTGACCACCCCCAACTTACCTTGATTCATCGATCTGACATTCCAGGTTCCTAAACAATATTGTTCTTTACAGCATCGGATTTTCTTTTCACCACCAGACACATCCACAGCTGAGTGTCCTTTCGGCTTTGGCCCAGCCGCTTCACTCTTTCTGGCACTACTTGGAAATTCCCTCTGCTCTTCCCCAGTAGTATATTGGACACCTTCCGACCTGAGGGGCTCATCTTCTGGCGTCATCTCTTTTAGCCTTGTGATACGTTCCATTGGGTTTTCTTGGCAAGAATACTGGAGTGGGTTGCCATTTCCTTCTCCAGTGGACCACATTTTGTCAGAACTCTCTGCCATGAACTGTCCGTCTTGGGTGGCCCTGCACGGCATAGCTTACGGCTTCAATGAGTTATGCAAGCCCCTTCGCCACAACAAGGCAGTGATCCATGATTTGCTTAAGAGTATTTGCTTAAGAGTATTTAAATTTGATATTTGTTTCCCCCTTTGATTTATTATTTTAATTCAGGCTTAGGCTAATACAACCATAAATTGTAGTTCTGCTGTCAATACAGACTGAACCTGCCCACTCCTCCTGCAGAGGTGGTGATGACAGTGGAGCTGTTCACACATAATGCCAGCAAATCATGGGTTAGTTAACCCACGATTTGCTGTGACATGGACACGTTCCACAGCCTTTTTGAATATTTGACTCCTGACTGAGAGTCGCTACATGATGCCCAGACCTGAACACTATAGGTTAATTCTGTCTTAAACAACCCGCAGCTAGCCTAACTACTAGTGGTAGGTTAACTATGGGTTGTTTAGTGTCCAGGTTCAGATGTCACACAGCAACCCCTGATCAACCTGACTGGGGGTTGAACATTCAAAATGGCTGTGGCATGTGCCATGTGCGAACCAGGTTAGAAGGTAACACTTCCAAGAGGCAAGGAACATGGCGAGGCCTGTAGGCAGGCATTTTTAAGAATCTGGTCAGTAGGGGTGGAATTTATGGTGCGGAGGTCTGCAAAGGTGGGGCTATGGGGAAGGCAGATCCAGTTCCCATCAGCTTTGTAACTGTCAAGGCAAGAGCTGAGGTCAAGGTGATCCTCCACCATGGAGGGAAGCAATAGACCAGGCTCCTTGGTCATGAGTAGATTGGTGGAGTGGGAAGGCTCCAGTTTCTTTTATCACACCAGCACCGATTTGCTGCAGCTGCTCATCAGGTGCAGGTCTGTTGCCTGGAAAAGGCTCATTTTCAAGGAGCGATGTTGGAACCCTCATCGATGGATGACGAATCAACTCATGAGGATGTACCCTGATGAACAGCTTCAGCAGTAGCTGTGTTGGCTGCAGAGCCAGCCCTGCCATGCAGAAGGGTGAAGTGGCCTGCTTCCCGCAGAAGCATGTGAAGCAGGCGCGGAGATGAAGGCAGGAATTGGTGTCTGAGGGGTGCTGCAAGAGTTCTTAAAGTATTGGTGAGGAAGGGGATTTGGGTTCTGCTTCAGGCAGCCAGTGTTGGCTGTCATGGGCCAGCACTGGCTGGCTGAGAAGGGTTCCAAATGGCAGCCAGAAGGTCTCCTTTGTCAGCAGATCTGAGCGGACATTCTGAGGAACCTTCGAAATTGCAAGGAAACCCATCTCCTCTCCGTAGAAGCCCCATTACTTCTCATGTTTCTGAGCCAACCATTGTAGCAGACAGAAGACATCATGACCACTGGTTTGCTAACTCTTACTTTATTCACATACTAGTAGAGTACACGTATGCATTTGTAGCATAGAAGGTAATTAATTTAGTTTCCATAAAAGAGCTAGGTGTATGTACAGCCTTAAAATGCTTCTATTGCTGCCACAATACTGTGTTATACTTTTATAAACTACTGCATTTTATACATAATACATAAAAACTGTGCCAAAGGCATAGTGTGTTGTTATTTTACCTCTCCTCCTTGCACGTGTCTCATGTCATAGTTAGTGGTACGAAAGTATGAGGTATGCATAGATATTCATTCCTGTTCTAATATGTAGGGTGTGATCCAGCCAAAGTTACACACTTTTACCCCGCTGATTTCAGTGAGATGGACATGTGCATGCTTTACCATTGCATTGAAATCAATGGGACTTAAGTGTGCTTAACTAGAGCAAGATCTTGCCCATAGTTCTTTCACTAAGCACAGGCAATGGAAACAATATTCTTGCATCTGGATTCACCTACATTCAAGACCTTTTTTTCCCCTAACCAAACAAATTACATCCTGCAACCTGGATTTTTCTCTTTTCTACATATCTCATTTTTACTTGCTTGTACTGTAGTATGCTGGAAGAACAGTGGAAGCATGATTTTATGAGGATACTTTATATAATGTTCTTTCCCAGGTAAAAGTTTTTTTTGTTTTAAAGAAAAAAAATGTTACGGAAGGCTTTTTAATTTTTCTCTTTTGTTTTGGTCCACTGGGATCCCAGTGCCATCAGCCACTATTAGTCTGTTACCTTTCAAACACCAAGGGCATGACACAGCTGAAGTGAAACATTTTTACATCTCATTAATTTGAGTGGAAGCATTAAGCATGTGCTTAATGAGCAAATTACAGGTATGCATTGAAATTAGTAGGACTTTAACATTCCTAACTTTGGCTGGATGGTGTCCTTGCAGTTGATTTTGTCTTGTGATGCTGCTCATTGCAGAAGGAAAAATTGCCCTGTTTTCAGAATCTAGTTTCTACATAAATGTGTCTCAGCATAATCCCAACGACGGAAATAAACCAACCAGAGTAAAGTTCTTTTGCATCACATTGCTTTCAATGAGATAATTATACATGCAACTCTCTGCATAACTCTCCTCCACATGTACTTAACTTTGACTAGATCATAGCCCATGTTAACTTGGGAGTGAGTTCTGTTTATTTCACTGGGACTTATATCCAAAATATGTTTGTTTATTAATGAAATCTTCTGACCTAATCCCATGCAGAGGCAGGTACATCTATTGATTTCAGTGAGTTTAGGAGCACCTACCTTTGCATGAGATTAAGCTGTTAATATCCCAGGGTGAGAACATGAGCTCCAGATTAAGCAATCTGTATTGATAGTTACTATTTTAAATGTGGTACTCCGTATAGGATATTTGGGTGCAAGCCAGAATAAAATAGCTGTTCCTAAATCCCACTGGAACGAACAGGATTCCAATGGTTGATTCACTGAGTATTGATTTCAAAGGGATTTAAGCAAATCTAACTTTCTTTCGATTACTTGCATAATCTTTTCTCACTGAAGCTGGACTGGGGCAGGGGCGGGGTGTTGTTTTGTTCAGCTTTTGTGTGTGTGTGAGAGAGAGAGGGCACACCTTTTTGCTGCTTCATATCATTGGCCTTGTGAGCCATATTTTAATTGCATTTTAATGTTATAATTACCACTCATTACTGTTTCCCATGTGACCGGTGATTTTCAGTAACAATGACAGTTGTGCGTTCTAGTACTGCTTACTCTAACCTTGACAGAACATAAGAAAATGTTTCTGAAAGGCATACACTGAACCAATGGGCACAATCTAGCAAAAACTAGTTGGAACAAAGTCTACTAAAATCAAACAGAGCCCTGTTGGTCACAGCTAAGTCCCATGTCATTGTTTTCAGTGGGCCTCTGAGGTAGCTAACTTTTGCTTGGATTGTGCCTGATCCAGCAAGGAAGACCCCATGAATGGAAGCACATCAGGATGCCGATAATAAACAACAGCATTTGCAAAGCACTTTTGAGTGTTCAAAGTGCTTCATATACACATCAGCTGGTAATTCTTGCAGCAGCCCTGAAGAGTGGGTGTCTGTTATTATCCCCAAGTTGTGGCAGAGGGCAAGTGGATAAAGCATCTGCCTCTTGACAGGGGTAAGAGTTGAATCCTTGCCTTGTAGCTGGGCCCCTTTGAAGTGGCTGGATATGTCTCCTGGTGCATTTTCCCAGGCACATCCCCATCTGGAGCCACAGTAAATATGCACAACTAGTTCCCCATAACTAGAGCTGCATCAGAGCTAATGTATTTTAGAAGCTTGCTTAGGCTGCATGCACCCTTGGAGTAAGTTTGATTAAATCTCCTTCTGAAGGAAGTGTGCTTAGGACTGTGATATAAAATGCCTTTATGAAAGATGTTTATTAAGAACGCTTGACTTTAAAATGGATTCATTCTGGTATTTGTAATGATGCATTTGTAATGATGCATTTTCAATACCTTTTTGGCTTTCCAAGGCAAGTGTACTAATGGAAAAGATGCAGCTGGCTGTCAGCCATGCTCTGCCCTGTTATATCTTGCTACATGGGACTCATTTATGCAACCCTGAGATACCTATTAAAAAACAGCAAACTACGAAAGTGAAGGGCCCAGTTAAATAAGGTGATGTGAATATACAGAAATCTATTGGAATTTAGGGCACCCAATATCTAACAGAAAGATGCTTGTTATCTCCGGTACAGTTAGTAACATAGGGAGCTGCCCTATAGTGAATCAAACCATTTAGTCCACCTAGGTAATTATTGTCTGCAATGATCATCAGCAATCTGGAACAACCTTCCTATTAAATAGGACATTTATTTGAAATGAATGTTACAATCAGAGGCATGATGCAGCCAAAATGAAGTGCTTTTTAAGTCCCATTGAATTCAGTGAGAGAGTTAAGCCATTATGGTATAGTGGTTAGAGTGTTGGACTAGGACCGGTAGACCCCGGTTCAAATCCAAAGTGTACCTTGAAGCCTTGATCCAGTCACTGTGCTTCAGCCTAACCTGCCTCACAAGATCGTTGTGAGAATAAAATTGGGGTGGAGGGAGAGAGAACCATCTATGCTGTCTTGAGGTCCTTAGAGGAAAGGCAGGATATAAATGAATTTCAATACTATTACTACTACTAATTACATCATGCCCAGTGAAATAAACAGATCTTATCTTTGGCTGGATTGTGTCCTAACTCATACATAGCTCTTAAAAGCTAGAACTATTTTCTTCTACTGTTCATTAGAAAATACTTTATGAAAACAAAGTAACTCAGAGTCTATTTTGATTATGTCCAGGGATTCAGTTTTTATATGACCTAATACTATCATATCATGATATATTTTCTTCACATACTACACGTCGTAACACAGCAGTCAGTAATCATGCTTATCGCTGAGAATGCTGCTCCTTTCCACGAATAGGAAAATTGAGGTCAACAAGTGCTACAGTGGAATTGGGAGATTCTAATAGGATTTGTGGGATGCAGCAGAATGTGCCTCACTTATTTTATAATGAAATTATCCTGGGTCTGGAGGAGACATTGGGCATAATCCAGTGATCATTACACGCACTTATAGTCCATTGAAATAAATGGAAATGAAGAATGAATTGCTTAGCTCCCCTTGATTCCTGTGGGATATAAGCATGTTTAATTTTCTCTGTATTGCAGATGGGGGTAGCCGTATTAAGTTGGTTGCAGCAAGAACAACGAAGTGCCTTACGGCACCTTAAAGGCTACTAGGTTTATTTTGGGATAAGCTTTCATGGTTGCATCTGCCAAAAGTAGACATTAGTCCATGAAAACGAAAGTCACAATAAATTTGGTAATCTTTAAGATGCCACAAGAGTCTTTGGATTTTGGCCATTATATCTATTGCTCTCCCCTTCATGGATCACTGCCTTGTTGTGGCGAAGGGGCTTGCGTAACTCAGTGAAGCCATAAGCTATGCTGTGCAGGGACCCCAAGACGGACAGGTCATGGTGGAGAGTTCTGCCAAAATGTCCACTGGAGAAGGAACTGGCAATGCACTCCAGTATTCTTGCCAAGAAAACCCCATGGAACGTATCACAAGGCTAAAAGAGATGACGCCGGAAGACGAGCCCCTCAGGTCGGAACGTGTCCAATATGCTACTGGGGAAGAGCAGAGGGAATTTCCAAGGAGCGCCAGAAAGAGTGAAGCAGCTGGGCCAAAGCCAAAAGGACACTCAGCTGTGGATGTGTCTGGTGGTGAAAAGAAAGTCCGATGCTGTAAAGAACAATATTGTTTAGGAACCTGGAATGTCAGATCAATGAATCAAGGTAAGCTGGAGGTGGTCAAACATGAGATGGCAAGACTGAACATCGACATCTTGGGACTCAGAGAACTAAAATGGACAAGCATGGACGAATTTAATTCAGGTGACCATTATATCTACTACTGTGGGCAAGAATCCTTTAGAAGAAATGGAATAGCACTCATAGTTAACAAAAGGGTGGGAAAAGCAGTACTGGGGTACAATCTCAAAAACGATAGAATGATCTCAGTACGAATCCAAGGCAAACCATTCAACATCACAGTAATTCAAGTTTATGCCCCAACCACTAATGCTGAAGAAGCTGAGGTTGATCGGTTCTATGAAGACCTACGACACCTTCTAGAACTAACACCAAAAAAAGATGTCCTCTTCATCCTAGGGGATTGGAATGCTAAAGTAGGAAGTCAAGAAATCACCGGGATAACAGGCAAGCATGGCCTTGGTGTACAAAATGAAGCAGGACAAAGACTAATAGTTTTTTGCCAAGAGAACACGCTGATCATAGCAAACACTCTTTTCCAACAGCACAAGAGACGACTCTACACATGGACATCACCAGATGGTCAGTATCGAAATCAGATGGATTATGTCCTTTGCAGCCAAAGATGGAGAAGCTCTATACAGTCAGTAAAAACAAGACCTGGAGCTGACTGTGGCTCAGATCATGAGCTTCTTATTGCAAAATTTCGGCTTAAGTTGAAGAACGTAGAGAAAACCACTAAACCATTCAGGTATGACCTAAATTATATCCCTTATGAAAATACAGTGGAAGTGAGGAATAGATTTAAGGGATTAGACCTGATAGACAGAGTGCCTGAGGAACTATGGACGGAGGTCCATCACATTGTTCAGGAGGCAGCAACTCAATCCATCCCAAAGAAAAAGAAATGCAAGAAAGCCAAGTGGCTGTCTGATGAGGCTTTACAAGTAGCTGAGGAAAGAAGGGAAATGAAAAGCAAGGGAGAAAGGGGAAGATCTATCCAACTGAATGCAGAGTTCCAGAGAATAGCAAGGAGAGACCAGAAGGCCTTCTTAAATGAACAATGCAAAGAAATCGAAGAAAACAATAGAATGGGAAAAACTAGAGATCTCTTCACGAAAATCGGAGATCTCAAGGGAACGTTTTGTGCAAAGACGGGCATGATAAAGGACAAAGAAGGCAGGGACCTAATAGAAGCAGATGAGATTAAGAAGAGGTGGAAAGAATACACAGAAGAACTATACAGGAAAGGTCTTAATGTCCCTGAGAGCCATGATAGTGCGGTCACTGAACTTGAGCCGGACATCCTAGAGAGTGAAGTCAAGTGGGCCTTAGGAAACATTAGTAACAACAAAGCTAGCGGAGATGACAGTATTCCAGCTGAGCTATTTAAGATCCTAAAAGATGATAGTGTTAAAGTGCTGCACTCAATATGCCAACAAATTTGGAACACTCAACAGTGGCCACAAGACTGGAAAAGGTCAGTTTACATTCCAATTCCAAAGAAGGGCAATGCCAAAGACTGTTCAAACTACCGTACAATTGCGCTCATTTCACATGCCAGCAAGATTATGCTCAAAATCCTACAAGCTAGGCTTCAGCTGCATGTGAACCGAGAACTACCGGAAGTACAAGCTGGGTTTCGAAGAGGCAGAGGAACTAGAGATCAAATTGCCAACTTTCGCTGGATCATGGAGAAAGCAAGAGAATTCCAGAAAAACGTCTATTTCTGCTTCATTGACTACGCTAAAGCCTTTGATTGTGTGGATCACAACAAACTGGGGCAAATTCTTAAAGAGATGGGACTACCAGACCATCTTACCTGTCTCCTGAGAAACCTGTACGAGGGTCAAGAAGCAACAGTAAGAACCGGACATGGAACAACCGATTGGTTCCAAATTGGGAAAGGAGTACAACAAGGCTGTATATTGTTGCCCTGCTTATTTAATTTATATGCAGATTACATCATGAGAAATGCCGGGTTGGATGAATCACAGGTCGGAATTAAGATTGCCGGGAGAATTATCAACAACCTCCGATATGCAGACGATACCACCCTAATGGCAGAAAGCGAAGAGGATCTAAAGAGCCTCTTGTTGAGGGTGAAAGTGGAGAGTGCAAAAGCTGGTTTGAAACTCAACATTAAAAAAACTAAGATCATGGCATCTGGCCCCATCACTTCCTGGCATATAGAAGGGGAAGAAATGGAAGCAGTGACAGATTTAATTTTCTTGGGATCCAAGATCACCACAGACGCTTGCTCCTTGGGAGGAAAGCTATGGCAAACCTAGACAGCATAGTAAGAAGCAGAGACATCACCTGGCCGACAAAAGTTTGTATAATCAAAGCTATGGTTTTCCCAGTAGCAACGTATGGCTGTGAGAGCTGAACTATAAGGAAGGCTGAGTGCCAAAGAATCGATGCTTTCAAACTGTGATGCTGGAGAAGACTCTTACGAGTCCGCTGGACTGCAAGGAGGTCAAATCAGTCCATCCTAAAGGAAATCAACCCTGAGTGCTCATTGGAAGGACAGATACTGAGGCTGAAGCTCCAATATTTTGGCCACCTAATGCGAAGAGAAAAGTCACTGGAAAAGACCCTGATGCTGGGAAAGATTGAAGGCAAAAGGAGAAGGGGACGGCAGAGGATGAGATGGCTAGATAGCATCACCGATGCAATGAATATGGACTTGAGCACACTCCGGGAGAGAGCGGAGGACAGGAAGGCCTGGCGTGCTCTGGTCCATGGGGTCACGAAGAGTCGGACACGACTGAACGACTGAACAACAACAATTTATTGCTCTAACATGCCAGATATTGCTATATCCAAACCATGAGAGTGGTCTCTGACCCACAGACATCTGCAGTAGGGTTAGGCAAAACGTCCAAATTGTCTGGATCAAATCTATTTTTGGTCTTGATTTTTCCCTCCTGTTGAGACTGGGCAGGGCTATATATAGGATGGCTTTGTTTTATAAGCTGAATGGAAGAAGAGAACACAGTTTGTTTGGGTGAACATATAGCCTTTTCTCATCCAGCCATGACAAAGTCTCCTCACACTGCAGGGTTTCTCTAGTTATGATGAATGAATGCTACAACCTATCACATTTCTTTGTAAAGCCCGAACAACGTTGATTCTTGAATCATGCACTAAAGCTGCTTCATTTTGGCATCAACAGAGCTTTTTAACAGCTGGATTGTCTAGAGTGACCTACTGCTAACATTTTCAGTGCTTCATTTAACACTGATGTGAACAGCTATCACTTCACTGGCTTGTCTCAAGTGGGTAGGGGTAAAAGAGAATCTGGCCTGCATGGCGCAAAAACATTATGTAAAATACAGTGTTCAAATAAAGAGCAGGGAACCATCTTTTATACTTGGTTGACTGAAGAGCTCTGTAAACAAAGCAGTTACAGACCTCTGCAAATAAAACCTTAAGTCCATGGAGGGAGGGGGAGAGATTTGGTTCTTGCAAGTACACAGTTTTCTGACACTTCTTTGGTGTGTCAGCAAGAACAGTCATTAATTAGAGTTGCTAGGTTTCAAACCAAGGGTCACACCTGGACCTTTTGCAAGAAGGGTTGATGCCTAGGTGCCTTGTGCCCTTTCCTTCCTTGATCTCCTTGCCTCTCCTCCTCCCACATCTGCTGTGAGGCAACTTTAAAGCTGCATTTGCTTTGCACATGGAGGCGTAGGAGGAGCAATGGGACCCAGAAAAGAAGGTATGGCAGCAACCTGTCCCACTACATGTTCACTGTGAAAGATATCGGTGTGTTCTGAGGCTTTTTGGTTTGGGGAAACAGGCTAGGTTGTGCTATGAATTCAGCCCTGTTGAACTCTGCACAGACAAGTGTCACATACTCTGTTTTAAGGTCTTCAGAAGGAAAGTAAATTTCTTGAAAATTAGTTTCCCTTTCTGAGTTATGCAGATGTTGAAAAACAAGAATACAAGATGTACAAAGTAATTTATATGTTATACAGTGGATTATTTGGGTAATGCACTGTGGACTATGTACCGAAGTATCTTATGTTGGTGAGTTTTTAGGAATGAGAATGGAGGGGTTAATATGGATGCTGTTGTCATTACTATTATCAATAATGTTCCTTTTCTGTTTGTAAACATTTTTTTTTTTTCTGGGAAAATAATAATGTAACTTCAGAAAGAACAACAGAATTCTGTGGGGGCTGGAACCAACCATCCTAAAACTATCAAATGTCAGTATTGCTTTGCATTTCATTGTTCGAATGTGGGGAACTTGATGCATAGTCCTTCTGCAATAAATATAGGAATGTCTCATAACTGGAAGCAGAACTTATTTTTGTACACAGCCTTCACATCCACCTAATCAAGTGACCCACATTTGAATAAGGCCATCTTTATGAGATTCATAAGGGAGATTTTTTTTTTTTAAAGCATGTGGCAAACAAAACAGGCAAACTGAAGAAGACACAGACTGATCAATTGCAAATATCCAGTTCTAGTGGTCAGGCCTTGGGATGCCATGTTGAAATTCAGGGAGCAAATGAAAGGAGTAAGCCAGAATTAACAGGGCATGATCCAGCCAAAGATAAGGACTATTGATTCAGAAGTCTTTCAGTGGGAGAATTAAGCATGTGCATAACACTCTCCTGTTGAAATCAATGGGGCTTTGAAGAGTTTAACTGTACTAGGATCCAACTGAGTGAGCGGTCAATGAAATAATTGGAAAAACACTGAATGTGATGACATCATATCACAACGCTTCTTCTAGGGAGAGGGATTGGGGGCAGCAATATGCCTCTCATAACATCTAGTTAGGCCATAAACATCACTGTAGCAGCACTGGTGGTCTGAGTATTAAATGACCTGGTTCAGACCACTGAATACAGGTCTGCTGTGGGCTAGCAGAGATGATTAGGGAATGGATCACATGTGCACTGCTTCCTGGTCCCCTAAAGCAGATTGGGCATTCAAAAGTTAAGAACATGCACTATCCCAAAATTTAACACTGCCCTCTAGAGGCTCCTCTTGTAATAGCTGCTCCAGAGGGCCAACAAGCAGAGCGGTTTCTGCCTCCTGTTGGGATACCAAGGGGTATCACTGGCCGGGTTTGACCTTAGCTTGCGTGAAACAAAGATATCAGAACAGGCTTTTTCATCTTGGTGCTACCTTTTACAAATCACAAGCCAGTATGTGGAGGTACTCTTTAAATACCAATTCCGAAAAGAATGACTCAAACTGGAGGTTTTTTCCTTTTGTTTCTACACAGTGCCCTTCCTGCCTCTATCCTGGTTTCCCACCTCCGTCTTCAATTTTCCATCATTGTTTTAGAAGTGTTAGACTTAATTCTAATGCACTGCACATGTTTTCTGAGTAATAATAGGCTTTAAAGTGTCTTTACTTTGCCAATGGTGAAATGGGCATGGCATGCAGTTAACCAAGTTAATGCAATCCCTGATTAAATATGCAAACTTCTAAAACATTCAGAAAACTGCTAACTAATGCCATAGGGCACATCCTACCTCCAGGGAGTGAGTAATCTGTCCTTTCCATTTGTTTTTGTGTGAAAATGTCATTGTACGTGAGGTGCCCCCTCCCACCTCTCTCCCTCAGCGCCTTCATAAACTCAAGTCAACAATTATGTGCTCAAATATTTGTGTGTGGCCTTTAAAACTGGAAGCAAAGAAAAAATCTCTTCTGTCTGTCGACACAGCTGTGAACGAGCGAGGGGCTTGCACATAGATCTCCTTAAATATTTTAAACAGATTCTTTTCATTATCCCACTGAAATATTTGGGAGAAGGTGTAGTCACTTCCCAAGGCTAGGTAGTGATTATTTTTAAAGGAGAAAGGCTGAAGGGTCATGGCTCCCCGTGACGGGAGAGCCTGGATCTCCACAAATTGTTTGCTATTCCACTTCATTACTCTTGAGTCACCTATAAATCTTGTGAGTGAGATGTAGAGGTTGTCCTGTATTCGAAAGCTTTTCACAGCCAACACATCTTCCATATTCGGGATCTCACTGTGTGGGAAAAACTTTCTGGAATTTTTGTTCCATTGAAGGATAATGGGAATCTGTGAGCGACTTGACAAAATCAGATGAGATTTTCCATCTATATCAACAAACTCAGCATCTGTGTCCCGGAACCATTCATGCAGGGACTGGTAAGAGTAGAATCCCTTGTTGTTCCATTTATAAATTGTGGTCAAACCAGCTTTTGAGCTATCTGCAATGACAAAGAATGTTTCGCTCTCTATCTGAAAGAGCTCTATATCATTTGGCTTTGAAATGCGAGAAACCTCGATATCCTGGAATTTGACAAATTTTGTCCAGCTTTCCTCGTACTTATAAATGTGTGAGCCACCGAAAAGTTGAGCCACCACGACGAAAACTTGATCATCGATTAAAATTGCTTTGCATCCCACTATCGACTGACCTGTTGGATCAAACAGAGCAACAACATTAGAGTACAATCAAGCCTTTAAAAGAATATATTAACTAATTTCTCATTGTTCTCAGTGTGCTTTAGAGATGGGACCAGGACAATCAAGATAGCCATGAGAAAATGATATTTCCATTGAGAATGTCATACGGATACAAATTTAGAAACCTGACCAGTGAATATATTCTCTTGTCATTGAAGATCTGAAATGAATCACTGTCCACATTACAGAAAACTGCATGGATATATTGTTGGTAGGGCTACAAGCTCGAATCAATTTAATTGAAAGATTGATAGATTAAAATTTTACTTGTGGGTTTATTATTTGGCCAATCTGGTGGTTTGGGCAATGTCAGGGTTGCCTCTGAGCACAGGGAGTGAGAGAGCAGTTCAGATTCTGAACAGGAACCGTCAGACATGGGGGAGGTAGTTTCCCAGGCTTGTCCAGACTAGGCAGACTCCTCAGGTTTCAAATGTCCACTTCACCCCCCCCCCCGGGTGAGAGATAGTGAACGGGGAGAGGTGAGGCTTGGAGAGCCTGAATTCATAGCCAGGCACAGACGCAGGGCCAAGATGGCTGAGGCAGAACTTAGACGATCTACCCGATTGGCCTGGAGTGAACAGCTGCGCTTAGAAGTCTCACGAGAGAGAGGGAGACCTCCCCCCACCCCTTACGTTAGGATAGTGAGCCCGCCTTTTTTTCAATCAGCAGTCAACTTTCGTAGCTATCTTTTGAACCCCCTGAAGGCATTTCCTTTGTAGACTGAGAGTCACTGAGAATTTGCATGTGTATGACCCATTGAAGTAAATGGATTAAAAGTTGTAGATTGAAGCCTCTTGTCTGTGTTTGATTTGGTGTTTGACGTTCAGTGGGGGAAAAAGGAATCCTGACAGGCAGCTGCACTTAAATCGAGACAGCCAAGCTAAGATCCCCTGGGTTGAGCTAGTACCTGGAGCCTGAACGTAGGAGGAAAATTGTGTCCCTGTTGACCAGGCAAAGACAACAGTCCAGGCTGCTGGTATTTATAGGCAAACATGCCTGCTGTGCCTGTAGAAGGCTAAGCACACAGTGGCCATGGTAGCTCACCAAACTAGGCCCCAAAGTGATTCCTGGAGTCCCTAACAAAGGTAGGAGACGGGCCTGTCAGAAATATTATGGACACCATCTCATAACAGATGTCTGTGACATTACTGCAACTTCCAGAAGCAAAGCACAACATGAGGAACAGTTGTGCTTGCTGGCCTGAGAAGAGAATCACTAAAATCCAGCTCCTTCAGTGAACGATCTCAAGAGTGGGTAATCAGGAATAGCAGCTCTTGCAGGGGTTATACCATCGGGATGGAAGAAACAGGAATTACATAGGAAACTGCCTTACACCAGATCAGGCATATGTCCATCTAGTCCAGTATTGTCTTCTCTGATGGCTAGTGGCTCTCCAAAGTCCCAAGCAAAGGTATTTTACAACACCTGTGACCCAGAGGCCAGGGACTGAACCTGGGACCTTCTGTATGCAAAGCATGTGCTCTATGGCTCCTCCTGTTGTAAGCCATTGAACAATGGCTGGTCCTTCCTGTAGTGCCTGGAGCCCACAACAACAATCTTGCAAACACCCCTTAGAGCAGGGGTGGCCAACACACACCTTCTCCCCCATACCCTGAGAAAGCCCTAAACTTTCAGGTGAGTAAGGGACCCATCCTTCTAGGGTATGAATGTGTCCAATAATACTCTGTCCCAACTGCACTGCAAAAGAAGAACAGATTGGTTCAGACTTTTCTACTTCAGCTCTGAGTATGGATTTTCTGGCAGAATTGTCCCCATGAGTTATAAAGAATGACATTGAACTGGAATACTTTCTAGTGTGCTAATGGGCCTGTTTATCGTAATCGGACCTAGTGCAGCTAAATAAATATCACGGTGTCATTTATTAGCTAACAACTGGTAACATGAAAAAGTGTTTTGACCTGTCATGTGTGAAGAGGAAGATGAGAACTGGAAGGGAAAGGAAAGGAAGATGAAATGTGAAGGAAACAGAGGAGGCAAGTATTGACTAACATTGTGGGCAGACACTTGTAGATGACGTTCCTTCCCGAAATTGCTTGCCTAATTGATAGACCTTTATATGGAGGATAAATAAATATAAATAATGGGATATTTTTATTATAAAAATTATTATTGCTTTCCTTTCCGATGAGCAGGAACAACTCTTAGTTAAAAAACATATATTTAAAACACAGCTCTTGGGTTCCATCTTTTTGTCACAAGTCAGATTAAATGATTAATGAGTGGATTTCCCATCTCTTAAAACAAAAGATATTTTTAAGCATCTAAGTTTAGTGGTGCAGTTAGGTAATTTTGCACTCTGCAATTAATGTTCATATACAAGAGCCCCCCCCCCCTTTAGATGGTAATGCATATTAATTCACTCACTTTAAGTGCAAACCATACAATGCAAACCATACCTTCAACATAAGGTGACTCATTTGTCCCCTCCACCAGTTCCATGTTTTACAACTGCTATAGTCCCGATTTAAAAAAGCAAGAGCCTGTCCAGACTTCCATGCTTTACTAACTAAACTCATCATAATTACAGGCTGTCTGTGTTGTAAAACACCTTGAGGTCATCTGTCAGTTGGGTGGTATATAAATAAATAAATAAATAGTCTCTCTCTCATCCTATGACTGCATCTTAACTTTTTCAAAAGCCCTCTAAGCTGATGGCCTACATCTTAACTTTTTGCATTTCTAGGAATACAGCTGCTGGATGTTGAGGCTCTATTAGGTCACCATGACAAACATGCATGTTCACAGTCTCTTAACAATTAAGGCTTAACTAATCTGTTTTAAGAGATCAGGAACGTGCACACTTGCTTAAAGAAAAGGTGAGAGCAATGTCCAACTAGCCCCAAATTCTTTGCAAGAATCCCAGGACTAGCAGGGAGCCCATCAGAAATTGGCCAGTACTCCACTAATGCACCATAAACTACCTCGTGCTCACTCCTAATCCTCATCGTGCTCTGAGTTTTTGCTTCTACAGCCAACTTTAGTTAGTCCCCCTCTCCGCTCCAGAATTTCATCCCCCATCTCTTCACACCCATGCAAATTAAGAATTTATCATTAATGGAACCCAGAGTCAGATGGACAAAATTTGCCCTCAAATGGCCAGCATGAAGTCCAGTTGCTACTGGTGTGTGCATGTGTTTGTGTGTGGGTATGCTTATACAATGACCCTAAGAAGCACTGCCATATTAGGGTGTTGTAGAGGATGTAGTAAGTGGTGGAGGGGGTTTCACAGTAGTAAGAATATGAGTCTTGCACATATTATATACCGGCTTCCGACTTGGCGGCATTGCATGAAGGAATGTGGCACCAGTTTGGTCAGAGGCCAAACAAACAAACACTCAGCTCACGCTTGCAGGAGAAGGACTCGAGACAAGAGGCAATGGGACAAGATGAGGCAAGGAGTGCTCAGCTGAGCTGGGGTCAGCTTTCCTTGTTTCTCTCTTGTCTGACTAAGACTGCCAGGCTGCCACCCCTAATTGAGACTTGCACAACTGCTGCCTGACCAGGCCTGTGAGGCTCCCTCCTGCTTACTCAGCTGAATGTGGGGGAGAGGCAGGGACATCTTCCCCTAAGTCCAGCCCTTACAGCACCACTGTGGGGAGTAGATCAGGACGATGGAGCTGGGAGTGAGGGTTTAACCTTTTCCCCAGCACTGTTTTCCCAATGTACATCCCCCCAAAGCTGCTCTTTGGGTGATTTGAACTGGGAAAATGAAATGGGGGAGGGTTAACCCCTCTCTTCTTCAGTACTGTGGCTCCAAACTAATTTAACCCGCTCTTAAAAAAAAAAGAGTTAGGTGATTCCATCACAGAAATGGAATGCAGGGCAGAGCTATGTGGTCAGAAGCAGACTTGGTGCTCATTGACTCCCACTACGTCCTATGGAGCAGAATAAACCAGCTTCAATCAGCCATACTGTCAACTAGAGGTAAAACCTCCTCTGAGACTGAGAAGCATATTGCATTGTCCCATTAGGTTCCGCTCCGTCAATGTGTGGGGACAGCTTTAGTATAGCACCTTTCCCCATAGGAGTATATTTGAGGTGGGGGCTACATCTGTCCTTTCCCCGGTCTCTTGAAGAACAGGTTTTGTTTTGACCCTATCCAGCAGTATAGCTGGTTGAAGCCTGTTTACTCTGTTCCATACATTCCTATGGGTTTTCTACATTAGGCATTTATCATGCACTTATCATTCCCTACTCACGATTGTTTATAGGTTCTTTAGATGATGTTGTGACCCTCCAGTTTCGCTTCTGTGTCTAACCAGCACTTTTGGCAAGTTATTTTAGAGCAGGGAAAATGCAGCATTTAATTGTAAAAGTGAAAGAAACAGCTTTTTTCATTTGTGTATTTGTGCTATTCTGCCATACCGCAGTGCCATCTAGAGGTTATGTAGCAGAAAAGCAGGAAAGGAAACATTTTTCATGTAGTGCTTGGATCTCAATTCTGTGACAAAACCAAAAGTAGATACAGCAGATTAACAGCCTTAAGTAGAAAAGCTTAATATTAGATTGCTTTGCTCTGTATCCCATTTCTCGGTCAAGCCAAAGTGTGGCATGTTGTGGCCCTCAGGGATCTCTGCAAGATATTGACTCACCTGTTACTCATCATAAGGATAACCATTTTGCTAGTTAATGCTAATTTTTATTTGCCCACTTACTCCATCTGAATTTCAGCAGAGATCAGTAGGGTGTAATCTTTTCAATGGGCAAAGATTATTCTCATAGAATCATAGAATAGTAGGGTTGGAAGGGGCCTATAAGACCATCGAGTCCAATCCCCAATGCCTGCATACAATTTTTTTTTATGTGCCAGAGGGAGTAGTAAGCCATTTGGTCAGCCTTCCCCAACCTGGTGCCCTCCAGATATTTTGGACTACAACTCCCAGCATTCCTGACCATTGGCCATGCTGACTGGGGTTAATAGGAGTTGAAGTCCACAACGTCCAAAGGGCATCAGGTTGGGGAAAGCTGCATTAGGTAATAATACAAATAAGACATGCGTTTATTTTTACCAGTAATGTTGTCGTAACTCCTGAAGTTCTTCTCAATGTGATCCCATTCTAGCACCATGCAATTTTCCATGCTGGGCTGGGCAATGGCTACATACACATCATTTTTCGAGTGGAACGTGTCAACTGAAACTGACTGGTAAGGTAAAACCTGATGAATCACAAAATCTGAAAACACATATTTAATTGAAAACACACACATTACAATTGGACTTGTCAGAATACATGAAGAAACTAACATGAGGTGCCAATTTCTTGCTGCAAAAACCTGGCTGGGGGAAATTACTTTTCGGGACAGACATCAGAGGGAAAAGCAGTGGAACGGGTAAGGGTTTAGCCCCCCAACCATGTGTCCCTTTTGCATTTTAAATCACCTCCCCGCCCCCATCTGATTTGGGGCAGACCTGCATTTAAAGACATAGGTCATACATGGCCCTGTATAGTTTAGCACTGTAACTGCAAGTAAATGTCCTAAGAGAGCACTCTTTCTATGCATACAGTGTGACTTTCTGAGACCAGGCTATGACTGATCAAGTCCTCCATACCTCTTCCTAGCTTCTAGTAATTCTCCTGTGGGCCACACATTTAGAATGAGAAATTCCAAACTAATTTGTGAACAGACCATTAATAAGCAAGCATATAGTTTATTCTATCCTGTGCTTAAGTAAAGTTAAAAGGCAAAATCTTAAATGAGATATCCAGTTAAGTGACAGAAGCCAACAGCAAAGGAGGGCATCTCAGCAATTTGTTTCACAGTATGGATTCTAAAGAATTCCACTTCACACTACCAGAATACTCTATAAAAAAAATCACATTTTTATTCTAGAGGTGGACCATGACATTGTTCCTTCACTAATGGCATTGCTCTGCTTTCTCAGCATTTTCCTTCTGCTGCTATTTTAAAAACATTTTGCTGATTTTATCCTTTTTAAAACCATAACTATTTCCCCCATCGTTGTTCAGCCCAACAACAGTATAGACCACCTCTCTCTGGCCTGAAATTTGTGATGTGATCTTTACAGGGTTACATATGGCGTAAAATTCAATAATAATATTTCTTAGCATTTATATAGAGCTTTTCCTACATTCTTGATAATCCTTACAACACTGCAAAATCGGTCAATATTATTATTCCCGTTTTACTGAGGGTGGGGGGGTCTGAGGCTAAAAAATAAGGATTTGCTTAAGGACCGCCCCCCCACACACACACACAGTTCATGGTTGAGGTGAACCTGGAACCAGGAAACCTCAACTCACAGAATATGGTCTTAACTACTACATCACACTAGAAATGCTACACTAGTAAGTTGGCTGGTACATACACATAAACACTGGCAATTATGCACACACATGAAGGCACAAGGAGAATATGTACAAATTGACCGCATCAATAGGATTTCGCACATTGCCTTGTCAATATAGATAATTGCCAAGAGATATTCTCCTGGACTGCAAGGAGGTCAAATCAGTCAATCCTAAAGGAAATCAACCCTGACTGCTCATTGGAAGGACAGATACTGAAGCTGAAGCTCAAATATTTTGGCCACCTAATGCGAAGAGAAAAGTCACTGGAAAAGACCCTGATGCTGGGAAGGATTGAAGGCAAAAGGAGAAGGGGACGGCAGAGGATGAGATGGCTAGACAGCATCACCGATGTAATGAATATGAACTTGAACACACTCTGGGAGAGAGCGGAGGACAGGAAGACCTGGCATGCTATGGTCCATCGGGTCACGAAGAGTCAGACACGACTTAAGAACTGAACAACAACAACAATTACAGAATGTGAATTGATCAGATATGTTTTCATACATAGCCCGGTTAATAAGCATAGCCTTGGTGTCAGCTTTGCACGATGTCCAGGCAATGTGCATAGTCCCCCCATCACACACACATACACACACATACACAAGTGGAAAATATGTACATTGTACATACTTCCTGACTGACATTGTCCACCTGCACATACACACATCACTCGGACACTAAGCATGTTGACAGGGCAATTCACAAAATGCTCTGCTTGTGCTATCAGTAAAGAATCTCCAAGCCTTCTTGTGAATGCTCACAGTCACCAGTGTTTATGCACATCCTCCACTGAACTCATGTTGATCACAACACACACATTTCTGAAAAGTATACAACAGGAGTTATAACTCTACTGGACACACGACGGTTAATTTACCAATGATGATATGTTACTGGTAATAACCACTTGTTCTTGACATGAAGATCAGGAAAGGTTATACCACAGGTGATACAATCCCAGTGGCATCTGGTTTTGCACCACCAGCAATGATGTGCCTTTGTACACTCCTTGGGAATTTCAGTACTTTCTCATTCTGATGGCAGTTTATATCAGTCTTCGCTTTTGGTATATTTTCTGGGACTTTTTAAGAATTCACATTGAACAGTTAATCTTCCTGCCTCTTGAATTGTATTTCATATTTTGCCTTGAGAGTTTATATACGATTAATAATCTATTTTATGTCACTGCCTAAACAAGATTTCTCAGATCTGACAGTTTGCTGTTGTGACGTTGAAAGGCACAAAGCTCCTTTACAGGAGGGCATCAGAAGAAATGGGGTCTGGACATTGTGATGTATTACAGGGTAATAGTTCATGTGATTGGGGAGAACAGGACACGGGATTGTCATTTTGGCAGTAAATCCAAATCATCCATCTATAACATTTAGTTCCACCCTTAGTTTTGGCTAGACTTACCCTGCTTTGTCTGAGTGGATCCAGGAAGAGGAAGCCCTTTTAACAGTGCAATCCCATGCATGTTTAATCTGAAGTAAGTCCCAGTATGTTCAATAGGGCTTCTCGCTAGTAAGGATCAAACTACACATTACATTAATTGTGCAGCATGTAGCTAAAGATAATTTCTTATTTTATTCTAGAGCAAGTGTGCACAGCCCCAGTTCGGATTGGGATCACAATGCACCTGGAGTGGAGGATTAAATCCCCCCCCCGGGGGGGTAAAAAAGAAAGAAAAAAGCTTCCATTAAGCACCAGTGGTGACACCACAGTGGCCAGCCAAATGCCCATGAGAAGCCCACAAGTAGGACATGAGTGCAATAGCACCCTCCTGCTCAGGTTCCTCACCAACTGGTTTACAGAGGCATACTGCCTCTAATACTGGAGGTAATATATAGCCATCAGCACTAGTAGCCACTGGTAGCCATATCCTCCATTAATTTATCTAACCCCTTTTAAAGCCATCCAAGTTGGTGGCCATCACTACAGTTGTGGTAGTGAATTCCATAGTTTAACTATGGACTCTATGAAGAAGTGCTTCCTTTTATCTGTCCTGAATCTTCCACCATTCAGTTTCATAAACAGTCTTTTAAATATTTTATCAGTGGAGTGGGTTCTTTATGATCAATGATTACCCTCTTGACTAATCAGTCATCAGTACTCATGTAAAGAATAATGTAATAAAAATAGGACAGTTGCTACAATGCTAACAAAGCAAAGATGTCTAGAAAAAGACATTAGCAGGTACAACAACATTATCAGTTTTCTGGCTCATGGGCTTCGGTAGCTCACACTCTCACTATTATTCATTTATAGTAAAATATAATTTCTAAAATACCTGTGGTGGTACATTCATCATCAAAACTTGAGACATCATTTAACTTCTTGTCCTGAAATTCTGCTGGACCAATACACAGGACATCAGAAACAGTGGAATTTGTCATCTTTAACCATAAAAACAACCACTTGGCTTTGCAGTCACACTCAAACTTATTTCCCCTTAAATCTCTAAAAAAACACACAAAAAATAAACAGATTTGAAAAGCTTGCTGTTGAGTCAAAGGTCAAAGATTTCTTAACATTCTTTGCAGTATTTAAGAAAAAAACACATTTGAACAGTTCAGAATTGGTTGTGGTGAAAAGTGGGTGGCCCACAGTTCCTGCTCCTACATCTGACCCATTGAAGTGAATGGGGGTTGTCTGGGTGTAATATATAGTTGACAGAACTCAAATGCTCCACTTTTGTTATTGCAGTGTTTGTATGCTGCAATTATACATGTGAACATATGTTGTCACAGAATGGGAATTATCTTGTGCATAAAGTGAAGGACATGCATATTAATTTGTTGGACCAAGCCAGCAAAAACTCTGCAATAGCGTACTTGCCTAAATTGTTTCCCATTATTTATGAGCCCCAATATAATTCACAACTTTCCACAGATTATTACACTGGTAGCTAAACATAATCAATGAAGGTTTGTTTATATATAATATTTGTATCCTACCCTTCCTCCAAGGAGGTCGTGCCTGGATTTCTCCCACTATCCTCACAACAACCCTGTGCGGTGGATTCAGCTGAGAAGTGTGACCTTCAAGTGAGGATTTAAATGCAGGAATCCCTGGTCCAAATCACTTGGTGCCACTTTGGCTCCTGGACCAGTTTCTGGAGAATAAACATCTATTTTGTTCCACAAACTGAACTCACAGTATGGTCAGGCTTCCTAATAGGGTTAGTGCTACCTAGTAATAAGGGCTTAGCGGTTATGGAAATGTCTTCAGGCATGGCAGGTCAATTGTCCAGGAAGGACAATAACAACAAAAATAATAATCTAAGAAGAGATGTAATATTAAACCAGACACGGTCTTTATCTCCTACAGCCTGAAAACGTGTCTTCATTTCCTTATGAGTGAAACTGGTCAGGCTCTTTGCCACAATGAGGCCCAGATAAAACTGTCTTGAGGGCCAGAACAAGCTCACAGGCCTTCCTTGTTATATCAGGGATAGGTAATTTGGGGTCCTTCAGATGTTGTTGAACTACAACTCCCAGCATGCCTCACCATTGGCTACACTGACTAGGGCTGATGGGTGATGCAGTCCAACAATATCTGAGGGCCACAAGTTGCCCAATCCTGCTATACCCCATACTGGCTTCCAGGTTTTAACAACCTAATCCAAACCACTTGCTGGAGCAGTATGTAACTGCTTAAGATAATCTTTAGGAATGGCTGTCAGGGCAGTGCCACAAATAAGAGAACCAAAGGAAAGGGGCAGAGGATATCAAAATAAAACCAAACATCACCCAAGTTGATCACAGCACTGAACAAATAAATTACTCCCCTATAGAAGAACGAGCTGAGCTTAAGAGTTGTATTCAAAAACAAGCACTATGGTGATTTGTCTTCAGAAGTACAATTTGCATACCTTATTGTTGACACAGGATTGTGCAAAGGACACTTTTGGGGAGGAAGATTACTAATGTGTTGTTGTTTTAATGAAAATCATGATATTTGATTTCTGCATGCAGTGATGGCAATAGTTATATAACTGCTGCATGCTTAGAGCATTCTGGAATGGTTGCTGTATTACACGGATCTATGTCTTTACTGTGCATTGTACTAGAGGCTTGCAGCCAAAGATTTGGCTGGTTCTTTCCAATCAATATGTGATTTTCCACCTCTGCACCTCCTAGCGAAATGCAGCTCTCCTCAGTCTCTGCCCATTCTTTTCTCCCTCCCCTCTGGCTATCTCTTCTTTCCCCAATGCCCAGTACTCATTTCCTAAGCCCCCCCCCCCCCGCACCCAGCTTTCCCTGGCCAGTTGCCATGTGGTTCCTGGTTACCTAGGCTTGTCTACCCCTCCTTTTCTTAGCTTTTCTGACTCTGCCCTGACTTTATTTAGGGTCCAACCAGCTCAGGCAATGAAAGCCAGAGACTCTTTGTGGCATTAGGGTAGGGTTGCCAGCTGACCAGAAAAACACCTGGTCTGGCCGTTTTTAGCTTAGGGCCATTTATTTATTTCATTTATATCCCGCCTTTTTTCCTCCTTAAGGAACCCAAAGTGGTGTACATAATCCTCCTCCTCTCCATTTTAACCTCACAACAACAACCCTGTGAGGTAGGTTGGGCTGAGAGTCTGTGACTGGCCCAAAGACACCCAATGAGTTTCCATGGCCAAGTGGGGACCAGAACCCAGATCTCCCGACTCCCAGTCTAACACTCTAGCCACTACACCACACTGGCTCTGCTTAGCAGAGTTATTTGAATCAACATCAGCAGCAATATTTTCACTTAGAGTGCATGCATGCAATCATATTAAGGTGCCAGGCCCTCAGCCTCTGCCCAAGTTTTGACCTCGGTATTAGGAACAGGGCTAGTATACAAAATGGTTGGAGCTTGTAAATAAAACATGAAAATAGTCTCCACGCACACTCTCACACCCAGTTTAGTTAGTTAGTTAGTTAGTTCTAATTTTTATTCTTTTCTAGAGTTTTTATAACTATGTCCTTTATAGAAGTTTTATGTTTAATGGATAGAGTTTGAACATCTATGTGTATGTATGTAGGGATATTACTAGTTGATATGACCACAATGGTTGAAACAACAATAAATACGGTGAAGTATTTATTTATGTAATTAATTAAGTCTATTACTTATTTAATAATTACACACATCAAGAACAAAACAAATTCTCTAAAAAATATAAATAATTGACATATATATAAATATTCTAAGTAAGAAATTCTTCTTAAATTGTACCATTAAATCATTCCTAAAAATATGTATGGATCTATGGCATCTTGAACTTTTATTATTCTAACAGGACATAAATAGCATTTTTCTATAACCTTATTCTCCTTTTGCCATTAACTTTTACCACGTTTGTCAGCTTAATCGTGTAAACCATAACCTCTTTAGCCATTCTCTAAGCGGTGGTAATTCAGCTTTCTTCCAGTTTTGAGCGATAGTTATACGGGCTGCTGTCAGCATCTACAGAACCATTTCAACATCTTAACTGTGGACTAAGCTTCTAGTATAACCAAATAGTACCATCTAAAAATTGGTTTTAGATGTTGTCTGTATGTATGTTATCTGTTTATATGTTTTTATGTAAATGGTTTTGCACTTTGTATAATGTATTTTAATGGGTTTTAAATATTGTGAACCACCAAGAGAGCTTCGGCTATGGAAATATAATAAATGAAATGAAATCAGAAGATCTAGAGGAATGTCATACCCCATCATTTTTAAAATCTCACTTAAAATTAACGTCCAGTAGCTTCTGATTTTAAAAAGGACCAAAGGATATGGTAAATGGCAGACTTTGCTGCCACACAGCACCAACACTTCTCTCTTTCTCCAGCATAAATTTTTCTCAGTCTACCCGGGCTGAGGTACCATCAACAAGCCAGCTTATAAAAGCTCTCTTTTGAGATTCATACTTAACGTCGCCTGAGATATGTTGATCCATAACCATTTCCATACTTCTGCTGTTATTTCCCTGGCCAGATCGTTTTCCCCACTCACACCCATTTTAAGTCAGGTCTTCCAGACCCACTTCAAGTTGGGCTGACTTCGAAATGGGGTTTGCATGACACCTCCCTGCCATTCTCCCCTTTCCCAAGGAAAAAAGAAAAATCCTTGGAAATTGGGGAAGATGAGAGGCATACGCAGCATTGAGCAGGAAAGCGTGCCAGGAGATGCCCTGACCCACTGACCCACTTTCCTGCCTTTCAACTCATCATTGACCCACCCTCCCCAGGTAAAGTTTTTTTCTCAAAGAAGGGCTGGGTGGAGCCGGGGATGGGGAAGACTTTCGGAGGGAGTGGGGAACCTGGCCTGTTCATGTCAAAGACTTTTAAAACCCAATTAATTTTGGGGATAGGCAAGAGGGTGAAAAAAATGCTTCAAGATGGACACTGCAGAGTTGTTTCTAGCAGAGTTGCTAGCTTGATCATTGTCTCAAAAGCAGTGTCTTTTGCAATCATTTTCGAGGTGGCACGTATTTTTCACTACTTTTACTGGACTACTCCCTCCAACTCCTGCTAGTCCCATCATTTCAATGCCAAAAAGCTCCAGAAGACCCATTCCCTAACCAACTCAAGTCTTCTGGACATCACCTCATGGCCTACACAGCTGTCAAGGCTTTTTTGAAGGCAAATGTCAGCAATGCTGCTTATGGTGCTCAGTCAGTCACTGCCAGAGGTTTCACCAGCAAAACCCCTTACTGTATTACAACAAGAGGGCTGGTATTATTTATTTATTTTATTAATCACACTATGGCGTAGTAGTTACATAGGAATATAAGAAGAGCCAGTGCTGGATCAGACAAAGGTCCATCTAGTCCAGCATTCTGTACACACAGTGGCCAACCAGCTGCTTGTGGGAAACTCACAAGCAGGACATGAGTGAAATAGCACCCTTCCAGTTCCCTGACAATTGGTGTACATAGGCAATCTGCCTCCAATACTGGAGGTTAGAATGCTGAAGTTAAAAGTAGGAGACCTGGGTTCAAATCCTTACTTAGCCACGAAGCTCACCTGGTGACTTTGGGCCAGTCACTCTGTCTCAGTGGTAACTAACTTACAAAGTGGTTGTGAGGGTGGGGAGTGACTAACAACGTGTATGCTATCCTGACCTCCCTGCAGAAAGGGCAAGATTTAAAAAGTAATGAGTGGTAAATGCAACAGATATCTCACCTATGCGAAAGTCCTGCATTTATTTACTCCAATGGAATGATGAGTTTGGGAGGTATTAAGTGCCACAAATGATGAGATATTACTGGTGTTTCCAGGGACACTTTGTTACACCAGCACATTAAGAAAAGTCTATACAGAGAAGAGTTTGAAACAGCAGGCGTCAATTTAAAATTCTTAAAAGGAATCTCTCTCAAGTTAAAAATCTAGTAGATTCCTAAAACGTTTCCTGCTGAATGTGGCTTTTGGTACAACATCTGCTCTCTTGCATGCATTGTCAAATAAATGCTTAAACTGGGGCTTTCTGACTGCTGTGACAGTGCAGAGTCAGGAAACTTGGATATGACTCAGCATCACATCTCTGTACCACTTACACTTTTCAAAACTATGGCAGAGGACCACACTAGACTTAACACAGAGTTCTGTGTGCCTTCCCCCCAACCCTTGTTTATTTATGTATTTTAACCAAAAAGCAATTAGTGATTGCAATTGAGAGTTGAAGATCGGGGGGGGGGGCTGCTTCAACCTTTCACCTAGTGCCATTTCTCGATCTAAAATCACACTGTCTTCACCTCAGTGAAAAGATACATTCTCCACATTACTTTCCCCTGCAATTTAGTGCTGAAAAATAGAAGTGAGGATGAAACTGCCTATCTCCACACACCCTTCAGCCTTCCCCAGCCTGGTGCCCTTCAGATGTCTTGGACTTCAATTCGCATAATCTGCAGCCAGCATCTCTATTGGTTGTCCAACACATCTGGAGGACACCAGGTTGGGGAAGGCTGCATCTGAGTGACAGCCTGCTCTCCCCCCCCACTCCCCCCCCGAACATTTTTCACGTATTACTTCTACTCCCTTTTGAGTGACTGTGACACTAGGGTTGCATCCACAAAGGCATATTCATTACTGGTTGACACTGAATGGTGACTTTTCTGTGTGAATTAGCCAACATTGATCAAATAACATGGACGGCTTTCATATCACTGCCCATCACCTCAAATACAATTGCCCCAAACGAAAAGAACAACATGCCGGTGCAAAATAGTGCTATATGAGTAGGTCTCAGAAGCCTGCTCCAGGAACTGGGGCAGTGTGCATGGAGCCCCAGTCAAAACCTCTGCAATACAAATAATCGTCAGCTTGGGCAGTGCAAGAGAGATGCAAGATGGCCAGAGCGAATCATCCCCACCCACCTTCTGAACAGATTATCAGAAGTGTTGAAAATAATTTAACTGGGGCAGCACATACTGACAGTGTGTGTGCGTGTAACCTTGGTGCTTGGATTGCGCTTTCGCGTCTGTAAGATGCCTGTGCACCACCACCAGTTTGCATGCATGTTTCCTTATGCTGGATCGGGCCACATGCTTTTCAGTGGGACTGGCTCATACATTCAGCTGTGAGTTATCAAGGGTTGAGTAATTAGGTGATGAGAACCCAAGTGATATTATTTATGTATATATTCATTTATTACATTTCTATGGTGCCCAATCCATGAAGCTCCCTTACACATGGGAACAGCCTTGACATATACATTGATTTGGCAAAATGTAATTTCAAAAACAGTGCTGTTTGAATCCAAATGTTAGATGAAGTGTTCACACAGAAAAACTGATTACCTTGGGTTGGACCCAGACTTAGATGTACTAGAGTAGACCCACTGAAATCAATGGGACAAGTAAATTTTCTACTGGGCAATCTATTTAAAAATAAAGCATAGAAATAGGCTGCTGAAAAGCATACATCAATGGATGTGTTCATTTCGATTGGTTTAAAGTACAAAAAACAATCAAAATTCCAAGCTCGAGTTTTAAAATCCACAGAAGGACAGGCTTGAAATAATAATACAAATGATTTTGTTTAGCTTTACTTACAATTCAATGAGAGAATCTAAATCACTGAAGACATCCCTTGGCAGAGCTTTAATCTGGTTATTGGCCAAAGAACTGGAAAAGTAAAGTTAGGTGTTAAAATAGTTGAAGAGATGATAATAATTAAATACAGCAACACTTAGCTAATGTTAACAGTTCGGCACTACCCAATTCCCAATGTTGACAATGAATAACACGATTATGAATGAAATGAATAAAACCTTTTAGAGTTAATGGAAATGCAAAACACTCGACTTGCTTCATAACAATAGAAAGTCACTCTGTTTTTGTTGTTTAGGGTAGAAATAAATGCATATACGAAGGCTGCACATGGAATTACATGTCTTGAGTAATATGAATCTCTATATTCACCCCTTTTGAGCCAGATGTAAAACCTTCTTTGGAAAACTAAGCTCAGGAGTAACCAGTCCTTCCTTTTTCCTCAGAAGCTGGCTGCACAGAATGCTGATTGGCAGCTGGGGCCCATGTGATCATCATGAAGCCATTCCCACAGCCAACCACCAGAGCAGTCTTGCAAATTTAAAAATAGATTCATTTATTATTTTTTAAAGGGTAGTGAATAAACATTTAACTGGATAAACATGCCAGGCACTTTTAGATATTAAATGCAGTGGTGGCTGGTGGCTCTGATTTCGCCGGGGCTGTGGATCCATTCTGGGTTCCATTCAAACCCAGCCAGAGCTATAAAGGAGCTATCCAAGATGATGAACCTATTTTGGAGACAGGGTACAGCACCTTGGATAACTCCTTTAGAGTTCTGGCTGGTTCTGACTGAAACCCAGAAACACAGCATCATAGAATCATAGCATAGTAGGGTTGGAAGGGGCCTACAAGGCCATCGAGTCCAACCTCCTGCTCAATGCAGGAATCCAAGTCAGAGCATCCCTGACAGATGGCTGTCCAGCCTCGTCTTGAAGGCCTCCAGTGTGGGAGAGCCCACCACCTCCCTAGGGAATTGGTTCCATTGTCGTATTGCTCTAACAGTCAGGAAGTTTTTCCTGATGTTCAGCCAGAATCTGGCTTCCTGTAACTTGAGCCCATTATTCCGTGTTCTGCACTCTGGGATGATCAAGAAGAGATCCTGGCCTTCCTCTCTGTGACAACCTTTCAAGTACTTGAAGAGCGCCATCATATCTCCCCTCAGTCTTCTCTTCTCAAGGCTAAACATGCCCAGTTCTTTCAGTCTCTCTTCATAGGGCTTTGTTTCCAGTCCCCTGATCATCTTTGTTGCCTTCCTCTGAACCCTGTCCAGTTTGTCTGCATCCTTCTTCAAGTGTGGTGCCCAGAACTGGACACAGTACTCCAGATGAGGCCTAACCAGTGCTGAGTAGAGGGGAACTAGTACTTCCTGGGATTTGGAAGCTATGCTTCTATGAATGCAGCCCAAAATAGCATTTGCCTTTTTTGCAGCCACATCACATGATTGGCTCATATTCAGCTTGTGATCAACAACAATTCCAAGATCCTTCTCGCTTGTAGTGTTTTTGAGCCACGTATTCCCCATCTTGTAACTGTGCCTTTGGTTTCTTTTTCCTAGGTGCAGAACATGGCATTTATCCCTATTAAATGTCATTCTGTTGTTTTCTGCCCAGAGCTCCAGTCTATCCAGATCACTTTGAATTTTGTTTCTGTCTTCCAAAGTATTAGCTATCCCTCCCAATTTTGTGTCATCTGCAAATTTGATCAGCATTCCCTGCACCTCCTCCTCCAAGTCATTAATACAAATGTTGAAGAGCACTGGGCCCAGAACTGAGCCCTGCAGTACCCCAGTCGTTACCTCTCCCCAGTTTGAGAAGGTCCCATTGATAAGCACTCTTTGAGTCCGATTCTGTAGCCAACTGTGGATCCACCGGATCGTTGTTTCATCTAGCCCACTTTGAGCTAGTTTGCTCATCAGGCTAACATGGGGCACTTTGTCGAAAGCTATGCTGAAGTCGAGGTATATGATGTCTACAGCATTCCCACGGTCTACAAGGGAGGTTACTTGATCAAAAAATGAGATCAGATTCGTCTGGCAGGACTTGTTTTTGACAAATCCATGTTGGCTTCAAGTAATCACGCCATTGTTCTCAAGGTGCTTCCAGATGGACTGCTTTATCATCTGCTCCAGAATGTTCCCAGGGATTGATGTCAGACTGACTGGTCTGTAGTTCCCAGGTTCCTCCTTTTTACCCTTTTTGAAGATAGGGACAACATTAGCTCTCCTCCAGTCATCTGGCACTTCCCCCGTCCTCCATGATTTCTCAAAGAGAATAGACAGCGGTTCTGAGAATTCTTCTGCCAATCCCTTTATTACTCTAGGGTGCAGTTCATCTGGCCCTGGAGATTTGAAGTCATTCAAAGTAATGAGGTGTTCCTTGACCATATGCCTATCGATCTCAAGCTGCAATCCTGCCCCTTCAGCCTGTACTTTGCCTTTGCCAGGGGGCTCATAGACCCTCTTTTGGGAGAAGACTGAGCCAAAGTAGGAATTGAGCACCTCTGCCTTTTCTTTGTCATCTGTTATCGTTTTGCCATCCTTATTTAATAGCTGAACAACCATTTCTTTCCTCTGCCTTTTCCTATGCACGTAGCTGAAGAAAGCCTTTTTGTTGTTTTTAGCATCCCTCGCTAACCTCAGCTCATTCTCATCTTTAGCCTTCCTGACACCATCCCTGCAATTCTGTGCTACCTGCCTTTACTCTTCCTTTGTAGCTTGCCTTCCTTCCACTTCCTGTATGTGTCCTTTTTTGTTTTCAGCTCATCTCTAAGCTTTTTGTGAAGCCACATTGGCTTCTTCTGTTGTCTTCCGCCTTTTCTTCTTGTTGAAATTGTTTGTAATTGTGCCTTAAGAATTTCCTTTTTTAAAAGCTCCCACCCATCTTGCACTCCTTTTCTCATTCGAGTCACTTGCTATGGGACCTTACTTATCATTGTTATCCAGGGTATGCGTTTGGCTCCTTTTCTCGTTAGTGTCGCTTGCCATGGGACCTTACTGATCATTGTACTGAGTTTATTAAAATCAGCTTTTCTAAAATCCGGGGTACACGTTTGACTACACTCAGCTTTTGCTTCCCTTAGAACCAAGAACTCAAGTAGAACATGGTCGCTTTCCCCCAGAGTTCCTGTAACTGCTACTTTATCCACTAAGTCATCTCTGTTGGTTAGGGTCAAGTCAAGGACAGCCGATCCTCTAGTTCCTTCCTCTACTTTCTGTAGGAGGAAGTTATCTGCCACACAAGTCAGGAATTTCCTGGAGGGGCCATGTTTTGCAGAATTTGTCTCCCAACAAATATCGGGGAAATTGAAGTCCCCCATTACTACTACATCATGCTTCCTTAAAACATTGGCTATTTGCTTTTCAAAAGTTTCATCCTCGTCTTCTCCTTGATTGGGTGGCTGATAGTAAACTCCAACCACCAGGTTCCTTTTATTCTTTGCTCCATTTATTTTGATCCAGATGCTCTCGATGGGGCTACCAAGCTCCTCCTCCTGTATTTCTGTGCAGAGATATGTATTTTTCACATACAGTGCAACTCCACCTCCCTTTCTGTTCCTCCTGTTCTTTTTGAACAAGTAATATTCTTCAATTGCTGTATTCCAGTCATGAGAGTCATCCCACCAAGTCTCAGTTATACCTATCAAGTCATAATTTCTCTCCTGTATTAAGAGTTCAAGTTCGTTCTGTTTGTTTCCCATACTCTGGGCATTAGTATATAGACATCGAAGGCCATGTGCTTCATAGTCTGGCTTTCTTCCTAATGTGTCTGAAGTCTATTATTGGGCGCTATCAGAGCTGTTCTCTCCGTTGCAGTGCATGTGCCCACATCCATTGTTATTCCCAACATTACATCTCCCTTCCCAGTAGGATTCAATTTAAAGCCTCACTAAAATCAGAGCCAACAGCCTCCACTAATTATACGTACACACATACATGCATATAAATTGAACACCCATGTGAAGCACAGTGGGGAAAGTGACTTCTGCAGTCAGGTACGTCTGTACTAGGGCACGGTTCAAACATGCATGCTTATCACTTGATGACCGTGTGGTCAGGGGACACTCCCAGAGCCCAGAGAAGGTCAACTGCACACCTCAGAGCAGGGGTAGGCAAGCTGTTCTTGGACTCCAACTCCCATCAGCCCCAACCAGCATAGCCAATGGTCAGGCATTATGGGAGCTGTAGTCCAAACCATCTGGAGGGCACTAGATTGCCTACCCTTGCCTCAGAGTATTGTGCACGAGAACCGTAGGCTGAAAGACTGAGGAGAGGCTGTAGGAACATGGCTGCAGCTAGCTGGTGATGTTGTTATCCCAGAGCAGAAAGAAACCAAAGAGAGTTAAAAGCAGCTTTTGGAATACTGGGAGGGAGCTCTAAGGGAGAGAGGCCAAAAACAAGCAGAGTATCGTTCTGCCTATTGCCAGAGAATAGGGCTGAGTGGGTACCGTAGGCCAGCTTCCATCTCTGAAGGAGACCTCGCTGTTCCAGCACCAGGGCCGCTTGGGTCTGCTGCAGTGTTCCTTCCCTGGCAGCGGTGCAGCACACAGCTTACAGACTGCAGCAACAACTGCTGACTGGCCTGTGTGTTAATGAGCTACCCGAGATCAAGCACCGCAGAGGGGTGTTGAAAAATCAAAGTGATGGGCATGCGTGTGTGAACTCTGGCTAATAAGGCTGAAAGTAAATACTGGATTTTTAAATGCCATAAGGTATAATTTAAAATGCTATCAACATAAATTATTTTACATAAATGTAAGCTAGTTCAAACCCTGAAGCTGTAATCCTGGAACCCTATACTTCTGAGGGGGCACCCATATTCCCCAAATCCTGGGCTGACTCCAGGTCTTTGTGGGTCCTCAGACACCACAGTCTCCATGAGCCCCTGAGCGAGCCAGCCATCATGGCTCCTTCTGCGTCTTCTCCCCAGCACCTCTTATTGGACCCAGAGGGAGAAAGAGGAAGGCAAGTAAGTGAGAACAAGGCAGCAGTGACCAAAGTTGTATAGTTTTGAGCACATGTTGGAGCATGCAAATAAGGCTAAATGAAATGGTGTCCAGTTACAATTTCAGGGGCTCTGGTCGGTGAGTCAGAAGTGGCAGGGACTCTAGCAAGTGCCTAATCATGCTTAATGCTAATTGCTGGGCTTGCCAAGTTTATCTCAGACTCATCCAAAACTAGCCAGATCTGACAAGTCGATTCCTCACATTGACAAAATAATTTATCTTAAACTAGCTATGAAACATTAAAATATTGCCATGTGACAGTGACACTGGTAATTATTAAACATTAAAAAACTCTAGTAATGAGGGGTCCCAACAATAAAATTATCTTCATATGTAAGCTGTGAGAGAATCACAATTGATTTGTGAAGCAGGGGTCATGAATAGCTCAGAATATTTATCACCTCCCATCCTCAGCTGAAGGTTCATTTAATTCTTTAATCTTTAACACAAAATGTTTCTCTGCAACAGTGAGGAGAACTAGCATGTTTATTGTTCCATGAAAGAAGTAGTTCCAATAAGGGTGCAAACCTATGCATGTTTAGGCAGAAAAAAAAGTCCTACAACTCTGAGGGGTCCCCAGCCATGTCTGGCTGGAGAATGCTGGGAGTTGTAGGACTTTTTTCTGTCTACACATGCATAGGATTGCTCCCTAAGTCAGATTCGATGTAGGGCAGAATACTAGATTTTTGCCCTGCATAGCACTGTATCTATTTAAGTTGTGAGTACTGGAGTACTGGAAATTTTAGTTTTATGCAAGTAAATAATTCAAATTAGCATTAAAAGACTTACAGGTGTGTCAGGTCTCGAAGGCCACGGAATGCATTTCTTGAAATGGTTTCTATTTTGTTTCCTTCAATAAATCTATGTGGAAAGATTTTGTTGTTGTTTTAAAGTCGTACATTAAGGGCAGATTTGAATGTCAGATGAAAAGCAGGAAGTTCAAGAAGAAGAAGAAGAAGAAACAAATATTGAAGAAAAGTGGGGGCCACCAAGTGAATAGTCTGATTCCCCTATTCTTGGCTTAAGGCTCTGCTGTGATGTGATTAACAAAAGCCTTTAATCAGCCTGCATCAGAGCGCTTGGTGGGCTTTGGATTAGACTGCAAAAAAAATTGCTTACATCATGTTCGATTTAAAAACCACACTTGCAATCTGGGCATTATTCGTTGATGCAATCCCACCATACAATCTTGACCTACATTCACAACATGTTATATTGGTCTGAGTAATGGCTCCCAGTTTCATGACTAGCAGCATAGGATCTGGCCACACTTTCATTTTGAATCTTTTCTACTGTTGGAGTAAAACTATAAGGGTGCAATCCTATGCAGGTTTAGACAGGAAAAAGTCCTGCAGCTCCCAGCATTGCCAGCTGGCTGGGGAATGCTGGGAGTTGTCGGACTTTTTTCTGTCTAAACCTGCATAGGATTGTGTTCTAAATGTACATTTTAAAGAGGTACTAGATGCAAAAAAAATGATGCCAACTAGGAACACATTGATGTAATTATATTTCTGAAACCGTATATCCCTCCTCTTCTGAGTTCAGGGTAGCAACACCTTTAGCAGCTGTAAAAGGTTACAACCAATATTAAAGTCAATTTAGAGCACGATGCAGCCAAATCTAAGTAATGTTAACTCCCACTGATTTCAGTGAGAAATACTTAAACATGTACTTAACTTTCCTACTGAAATCAATAGGATTTGAATTTTTTTTTTAACATTTAGACCCCACTTTTCTTTATAAAATAAATGCACAGTGGCTTACAAAAAAGGTTCATAAAATACACCAAATACATAAAAACAATGCAAATTGCCAATATCAGTTTCTCAGAATAAAAGCAAGAGCAGGATAAAGCAATTCAGCATAATAGCAGGGAGACAGAACTCTTAAAATATGACTTGTGTGTTGTCTTTGGGTTGTGCTATCTCCAGTACCAGAGGCAGTATGCCTATGTACAGCAGTTGCTGGGGAACATGGGTGGGACGGTGCTGCTGCACTCATGCCCTGTTTGTAGTTTCCCAGTCAACAGCTGGTTGGCCACTATGTGAACAGAAAGCTGGACTAGATGGACCCTTGGTCTGATCCAGCATGGCTCTTCTTATGTCCTTATGGATGCAGACCTAGTTTTGTTCAGAATAGACCCATTGAAATCAATGGGAATTGAGTGACTCATGACTAATTGATTTTAATGGTTCTACTCTATACATGATTGAGTCTGGACACAACCCCTTATTGAGGGGCAACAATATAAAGCTACTTGGGCGGGGGGGAATCCCCTTTGGACCTGATCCCTATCCCTGCCCAGCAATGTCAACCTTGTATTAACTTAACCAAAGTCATTTATATTAAATCATTAACCTCCTGGTAACTGTCTTATGAATCAGTGTGAGTTTTATGCACAGGAAGACCTTGATTTTAGGCTTCAGATATAGAGTGAAAAGGCCACTGATAAGGCAGAAGCCATCTAGACTGTTTATCTGAAGGCACCCGGTTCTACGAGGCTAAACAACACAGTAATGCGTTTTTGTAAGAAGAAGCATTCTGGAGCAATAATATTAAGGGCTGTGGCTGTTGCTGTAATCTTTATTTGCTCCTTTTGACATTAATCCTATCTCACAGAAGGAAGGCGCATCAGTCAGGATGCAGCAGAGCACGTGACTGAATTGGAGAACGGGGTTACAGTAAAATTCTTCATTTTTCAGTGAAACCCTCTGATTTAACTTCATAATTCAGCTTTTCAGTTTGATCAGCAGCACAGATTTAAATGAATCTCCACACATAATACATCACAGCTGGAGTGGTATCACGCATAGAACACCAGCTCTTAATCACTGGCACATGGGCTGGGATCCAAAGAGCTACTTCAGGGATGCCCGAAGGCTTGTGCGGGCTCAGTGGAAATTTTTTTATTCGCTTTAAACAGCAGTCACTGCCCCTCCTCCTCCACCCCCGCTGGCATGCCATAACACAATTTGCTTTTGAAAGTCTCCTCAATTTAAAAAGTGGTTTCCAATGTGCCAGGGAGGCTGGTATTTGAGAAAGACCATTTGAAGCTCTCCTAGGCGCATGGAACTAGTTTTGTGGTTTTTTGGAACCTTGGCCATTATGTCTAGACATAAAATCATCATAAAATACCAAAAGCATTTTTTAAGTAATCTGCAACTTCTCCAATTCTGTACAAAGCCTTATAAGACACTAGGTACCAAAGGCCCACTTTGCAAGTTCTACCTTGCAAGGTGTAGCAGAAACACAAGCAAGATTTAGACTTTGGTTTTCCACTCCAAGTTGCAATGTGCTAAATGGGGACTCATGTAGTCTCCCTGTATATCTGAAGCCCAATCATCTTCTGTTGGGGAATTGCACAACTAGTTTGCATTTTACAACTTATATTTCTGGTGGAAATTGGAACAATGAGTGTATTCACCCACACACACCCCTGCCCAAAACCTTTTGCAGCCTGAGGCAAAGGACAAGATGCCCTCAACCAAGATTCCATGTACAAAAGATGACCAGACTAGCAGTTGAATCTTATTTCTACACTGGCAACAGGACAGCACTGTCCAGGGCAGAAGGCAGGGCTGGGCCAAGACATTTTGGTGCCTGAGGCAGACAAGATAGCACCTCCGCCCCAGTCCATATACAGAAGCTGACTGGATTGGCAGTTAAATCTTACTTCATCACTGGCAATAGTTTAGTGTTCACCACCATATCTGAGGCAGCAGATTAGGTTGCCCAAGACAGGTTGTGTGTCATTCACAGCTCTGTCCTCCAACAGATGGGAACAGCAGGGAGGCTGCCACTGCTGTCCTCCAGCATCTGCTGCTGGAAGCGGTCGCCTCACTCTGCCTAATGGTAGGGCTGGTCCTGGCAGCAAAGTGGCTTAAGGGGCACAGAGCAGCTCTATCCCCTCTCTGCCCCTCAGCATCTGCCACCTAAGGGAATTGCTTCACTCTGCCTAATGGCAGAACCAGCACTGCTTGCCCCCATGAGTTGCAGCATGAGATAACATCCCAAGAAAGGAACATGAATTGCTCAATGGCAATAGAGTGGGGAGATTTTCCCTCAGGGACAGTGTACTGGTAAATCATCAGAGAAGCTTCATTCATTTCAGAAGTCTAAGCTTAATACACAAACAACAATTGACTTACAGGTACTCTAGATGGAAAAGACCACCAAAGGCATCATCCCGTATGATAGTAAATGAGTTAGAATTCAGCAGCCTAAAAAAAATTGAATTAAATATGAAGGGGGAAAAAACCATTAAGACATGTCACTATAGAATTTATTTATGGCACTGTAAAGACATACTCAATACAGAACATCCCTTAGTGGGTTTCTTGAAAACGCGCAAGAAGAACTGAGGTCAAGTCATTGATAAATGAATTCAGTGACAAATAGGCATTTAGTACTCTCCCAACCCAATTTGGTGCAACTAAACATACTTTGCTCTAGTAGACTTTCCACCTTAATAAGGCATTAAACCTAAAGGCATCCAAATTCCATAGCTTTGCCACATCTTTCATAGTAGAAAATGATGGAGGAATGGGGAGGAACTCTGAGTTTTCCACAAGTGCAGATGGCAGGGTGGTGGGGAGGGTTAATAGTTTTCCGGTCATGACAGATGTAGTGGAGAGGTGATAAGCTGAAAGAGGAGAAATAAATTAAGAGGCAGGACTGATAACCACAGACAAGTGGGCTCTGGTCTTATTGTCCAAGTAACAAAACAGAGGTGAATTTCAGATGGAGAGTGGAGAGTGTTTTTAACTGAATGGAAATGTTCAAAATGTTTTGAAAAACATTTGAAAAATATGGCTTCTTCAAGGACAAGAATTCAATTCATTCTACTGACATGCAGCTTAGAAGCAAAGTCCCATGTCTCCCCTTGCCTCAGTGAGACACAACAATACAGCCATGGAAGCCACTTGTGTCTGCTGAAACAATAATTCAGTAAACACATAGCTGAATACATCCCTTGTCAGGTGAAACTTTCTTATTAAGGTGGAAAGTCCCCACATGGGCTCAAGCTAATCCCAAGCATTGATTCAATCAACTTGTCCAATGAACAATGAATTAACAGTAGGCAGATGAAACATAGTATGGTTAGGAAGAAAAGAGGAGAACGGAGATCTAGGGATGTAGCAATGTTAGTCTAACATTTCAGTGGGTCTACTCTAAGTAGGACTAACAATAGATACAACCTCTAGATGACCAGGTTTCCAGGAATATTTCCAGAAATAGTGGTATGGCAGATAAAAGTTCGAAGAAGAAACAATATAATGGGTGTGAACATTTTATTGTACAATTGGTAGCCTAGTCTAGACTTCCTAACTTTTTTACCTGGTACATGTTTGGTGTTGAAGACTGATGCTTCACATACAATAGTATGCCATTGTAGCTAAAGGCCCATAAAATTTGACAGATGGGTGAGGGAAGAAAGATAGAGACCACCAACTCACTTCACCTACTTCCCAAGTGGAAGAACCAGCGTGGTTGTCCCTTGCTCCACCAAGGTACCGCAGCAATAACCTCTGTGATGAATGGGAAAGAAAGGAGGCTGGGGCTGAAATTTCTTCTTCTACCCGTTCCTTCATTCTATTTATCACTGAGACCATTTCCAGAGGCAAAGCAAGGGACAGGCAGGGACATTCCTGTTTTTCTAAATCCGACCATGTCCCACCAGTTACCCTAAAATCTCAACAATCCTGAGAAGGAGTTAAATGTCACTTCCCCTCCCCACCCAGCCAGACATTGCATGCAGGAGAACGGGAGGTGGAGCTGCCTTCAGAGGGGAAAGAAGGATGCTGTTCCCCTCTAGGATGTCCTTTGTACATGGTAGCTAGACTGCCCAGTAATTAGAGGGAATGGTGGTGGTGTGTGGTCTATTATAATGCTGTCCCCAAGTGCAGACTTTATCTTTCCCCATAGGAATGATTAGTAGTTATTTATTTACATGGAAGGAAGTGAAAGGATATATTCAGGGACACCAGTGGAGTGGGAACTAGACCTGCTGTCCTCCACTGTTGGCCCCATCCATCAAGGAACAATTCTGCTTCTTCTGTCTGTATAGCCTAGGGGTGGGGAGTCTCAGGCCAAAATCTGGCACTCTTGGGGTCCCAATATGGTCCTTTAGGGGTTCCCCAGATGCCATGACCCCTGAAAAGACCATGTTCTGGCTTGCACAGAAAGCCCCCTCACATACAGGAAGTTTTCCTCTTCAGACAGTCACATGATGGAAGAGAGGGGCAGGGCTGGAGCACTCCTTCTCCTCACACATTGCTGTTAACCTTTTTTTGGACATCAGAACAGGCCTCTAGCATGTGACAGAATTTTGGAAAAGTATGATGGAATGCTGGGAACTGGTTGATAGACAGATAGATAGTTATCATTCTACATCACTGTCAAACATTTATTTAGCATGACAATTTTGCTGACTTGGGCTTCTATTATCTCATTTATGTTTCATAGTTTAGAAGGCATAGAGAGCTGAGTAAAACAAAAAAAAATTACAAAATCAATGGCAAAGTATAGCCATCATTTAATAACCAAAGAAAATATTAATATGAACATCCATATCATGGTTTGTGTGGAAGATCGTCTTAGCCCTTGCTGGGACAGACCAAGCCAGACCAGTTCCAGACCATCCTGGAACAGCATGATGGCAATATGTGATCTTATTAGATAAAGAAAGGACTTAGAAGCTACTATCTTGGTTTTACCACACTGGATGGTAGATTAAGAAGGCCAGCATCTATAACTACTGGGCCAGGAATCTGCTCTTAGCAGAAAGGAGAGCATCATAGTGTTCCCAGTGGAGAATAAGGCAGAGGCAACTGAGCAGAATCATATCCTTACTAGTCACCACTGGTACACCACAGATGTGCAGGGATAGTCTCAGCTTTCAGATGATTAAAGAATAGTAGGGACTATACCCCCACCTCAGAGGGAAGGGAATTCACCAGGTGGGTGATGTCATTCTTATCCTTGGAAGGATGGCTAAATCTGTATGTTCACTTCCTTTTGCACAACAGTTGAAGACCCAAAGCCCACAGAGGGGCATGCCTGGACAAATAAATTTTTGGAACCACCTCTATAGTCACATAGTTGATGCTGTCCAACAGTTGCCATTGAATTCTAGAGTTACCATTCAGTTCTGACTAAATTAAAAATACTGACTCGATTTCCTAGTTTCAACTTGGGTGTAACTGAAAAAAATACATGAGGAAATTTACTACAGCCTGCAAGGTGGGCTTCAGGCAATTCCAGCAGGTCCCCCAGGGTCTATAGGCCTTGTTGAGTCTGCCTAGAAGCTTCATGGTGCCAGCACTCACTGGCAACATCATTAGAACGCACTGGTGCTTGCAGCCTGCACCGTATTGACTTTTTTTTTTAGTTTAAATTTGAAAGTTTTAAATATTATTGCTTAACCAAAAAACAAATACGCGGTCATCAACAAAATATGAGTGCAAATATTACTGCAGCCACACATCATAAATGGCTAGTGAATAGAACTAGTTTCAGAGAAGTCAGACTAAAAAGACCAAAAGTGCTAATATATCAAAATTAACTACAATTATGAATAAACTGAGGTAGCTGGTTAGTAGAGTACAGGAGGCGAGGGGCCAAATGTTACATTGCCACACATCTTTACAATTCACTAAAATGGCCTCAATGTATCACTGTGTCAACTGTTGTGCAACTCACTGCACAATTTGGCAACTGACTGTACCGTTCCCAAGGGAGTCATTGGGAGTAGTATGGATAGGCAGATTTTCAGTCTGTATGCCATGGCAGCTTTGTGGTTGGATCACCAGGGCATTGGTCATTGAGAATGGAGGAGGATGGGATAGAAGTGCTGCAGTGTTTGATCAGCAGCCCGGTGCAAGCTCTCTTGCTGCCTGAGGTGACGGAGCATATGTGCTGCCACCGCATCGTACCACTGCTTCATCGCACACCCCTTACCTTTCCCGCTGCCCGCCCACTTTGTCATCTCATGTGGAGAGCCACATGGACAGAAGAAACGGTTGTTCCACAACACAGGTTGGGACCCACCTTTGTAGGTTCCCTATGAAATGCAAAAGGCATGGTGAATGTTAATTTTCTACAACCTGGGAAAGCCTGATAGATGATAGAGTCCCACAGTGGCTTCTTCCAGCTGTGCAGCTCTCTGCATGAGGCAAACAGAGGGCAGGCGGCTGCTCTAAAGAGCCCCGCCAGCCACTCTCTCACTGCAGCAAATGCCACGACAAGAGATGGCTGATGGGGCTCTTCAGAGCACACGCTGGAGGCAGCAGGAGCCCTGGCAGGCACTCTGGGGGAAGGGGGGGGAGCAACACAATTTGCTGCTCCTCCTGACCCACAGCCTGATGTGGGTACCCTACCCTGCTTCATGGGAGGGCTGGCCCCGTTGGTCAAACAGACCAATAGTTCCCAAACCAAGACAAAATTCCATTGCTGTGGAAACCACTACGCTATCAACTGGCCCTTTCTCTCTTCCCTGTCCATTAAGAGGCACCTGCCCATTTCCTCATGAAAGTGAGGTCCAGGGGCCACAATACAGAATGTGTGGCAGAAACTGTGTTCACACAGACCATCCTAAATGTGAAGGACAAAGTAGGGAATAAGACCAGTGCTGTATTGGGACAAAGATGTAAGGGACATGTTGCTATGCAGGGATGCTAGAGCAGGGGTACCAAACCTCTTTCAGTTTGAGGGTCAAATTCTATTTCAGAGAAACTCTGAGGGGCCGCATACCAGCAGTGGGTGAGACCAAAGGTAGAAGGGGTGGGACTGAAGCCAATAGCCAATCATAAAGCTCATACTGCCAGACTAAGCCGCAGGAGAGGCATTTCAACCTTTCAGAATGGGGGGAAAACTGCACAAAAGCCAGGAACCTGCCAAACAATTGGTGATTGGGGAGAAAGGGGTGGGGCCAGGGGAAGGAGGTGTGTCCTTTTGGGGAACCCTGGAGGGCCAGATGTGGCCTCTGGGGCAGAGGTTTCACTCCTGTGTTAAAGAAACATGGTGCTTAATTGTGGTGGTGTCTAAGACCCTTGAAAACCTATTTCTCAGGTGCTTCTTCAACAACACAGTATCGCTGCAGCAGCAGCATGGTTTCTCTTCCGCCCCCCACCCCTATATTTTATCATAGGTCTTGAAAAAGAAGGTCAAACACCAGGAATGTCTGTGGTGTGCCTCGCCCCCATACAAATCAACCAATCAACACACTTTATAATCTCATGCCAATTTAAGTAGGTTTCTGCTAGCAGAGTTCCAACCAAGCAAGTGTTCATTTTCTTTCCTTTGATGAACCTTCAACTTTTTACTCAGGGGACCTACCTGTGCAAAAGTTGACTTTGACTGAAAACCATCTATCAGGCTTTCCCAGGTTGTAGAAAATTAACATTCACCATGCCTTTTGCATTTCATAGGAAACCCACAAAGGTGAGTCCCAACCTGTGATTTCGAAAAAAGCTGTTTTAAAATTCCAAGACACCTCTACCCAGGGATGAGCTTTACTGGTCTCTCTTAACGTATGATGATGATGATGATGCAATACTTACAGCAACTGCAGGGAAGGCAGATGAGAAAACATTCTTTCTTTTATTTCAGAAAAGGTTCCATTTACCAGACTCCTGAGGGGGGGACAGAAAAAAAATCCACAGGAACCAATCACATGTTTTTATTTTAACCCTTCCACAATCTTGTCCCCTCCAGACGTGTTGGACTACAACTCCCAGCATCCCTACACATGCTGGCTGGGGAATGATTGGAGTTGTAGCCCAAACATCTGGAGGGCACTAGACTGCAGAAGGCTTTGCCATAACCTCTCCCACTGAAGACCCTGCCTCCTCCATGTATTTTACCCATCTATAGATGTCCCTTTTTCCAGTTCTGAACCTGACCCTCAATGGTTTTCTGTGCTCTCTTTTCACCCCATCTGCTGATTAATCCATCCAATTAATCCTAAATAATGTAGACTTTTGACCGCTTTTCTCTCAAAAAGTGAAAGGGGATCAACTTTGTTCCCTTGCATTACAGATTTTTAAGCTTTTATTTTATTTTTCTGCAAGAAAAAGAATTCAGTGTGTGACACAAGACTAAGCAGTGACTGTCAGCGCGATCCTATACACATCTACTCAGAAGTAACTCCTATTGAGTTCAGTGGTGCTTACTCCCAGGCAAGCAGCTATAGGATGCCAGCCTAAAGGGTTTTAAAGCTCAGCTGATGTTTTAAGAAGCGAATCCAGTTGAAAAGCTCTTCTTTTCCAAAGGCACCAAACTCGCTAAGTTAACTCTAAGTTCCAGAAGCCTAAACCATCTTTGTTCCAAGGTAGTTCATGTCAGCATAATTCCTCATCAAGATGTAAATGATTTCTTTTTCACTATTCAGGACTCGAATATGGCCACTTGCTTCTCTCTCTTTAGTGATCTGAGTTTTGTGTGGCGGCCCGTTCGTTCGCCCCAACCTTTCCATCCTCTGGAACCGTCTGCTCATGCCCTCGCTCATCATGCCAACGACACGAAAAAGAAAAGACCTTTCGGACAGGAACAATTCCACCCCTCTCACCGCCGCACACAACACAAGGCACTAGCATAAAGAACCACGGGAGGCCAGCCAGACGCCTCCCCGTCACTAATTATAATGCACCTCGCTTGGGGTTCGAGCACCCAGCGAGGAAAGTTTTAAGGGGGGGGGGGGGGGAGAACCCTGAACCAATGGAGGCTGGTGGCTCCGATTTTGGTGGGGCTATGGATCCATTCTGGGTTTCAGTCAGACCCAGCCAGAACTCTTTTTAAAAAAAGCTATCCAAGGTGCTGATCCCTAGCCACCAAATAGGTTCAGCGCCTTGGAGTTCTGACTGGTTCTGACTGAAACCCAGAATGGATTCTCAGCCCCACCGAAACCGGAGCCGCCAGCCTGCGCCGCCCTGAACTTAACCACCGCTGCTTGAGGCGGGAGGGGGGGATTTCCGTCGCCACCCCTCCCCTAGCCCACGATCCCGCCGCGGCTGGACTTACAAGGAGCTGATGTCGCCGGGGAGGGTCCGCGGCACGTTGGGCGACCCAACGCAAAGGATGGATTCTTTGGTGCAGCTGCATGTGGCCGGGCACCGGAGAGGCTTCCTCACCTGGGCGCGCTGCAGCAGGCACGCCGCCGCCAGCACCAGCAGCCAGAAGGAGCCGCCGCCGCCCCGCGAGCGAGCCATCCTGCGCCCTCCGCCGCCGCCGCCGCCGCCGCCTCGCGGTCCCCTCTGGGCCCTGCGCGCGTGCCCTGCGCGAGGCCGGGGCTGCCGCCGCCGCCGCTGCGCCCGCTGCTGCTGAAGAGGATGGCAGTGGAACGGGAGCCAGGCAGCATGCTGCACCCTGAGGTCCCTCGGAGTGGGTCTCTCTCCCTCTCTCTGCAGCGGCAGCTCCACCAAGGCGGCTTCTCCGCACTGGACTCCTGCCTGCCCCCTGACTGACTGACATCAGCACGTCGGCCTTTTTCTTTTCTTTTTTTTTCTCCTGTGCTTTTCTTTTTTTTTTCCTTCTGTCTCATGAATAATTCATCAAAGGCATCGTTGCGAGGGGGAGTTTGAAAATAATCCCACACACACACTGACTGGCGCGCGCGCGCGCACACACAGACGCGCACAGCCCAAACAGCCCACGCTCAAAGGAGTCTATCTCCCAGTGGAGGCTGGTGGCTCCGATTTCAGTGGGTCTGTCCATCCAGTCTGGGTTTCGGTCAGAACCAGTCAGAACTCTGAAGAAGCTATCCGCGATGCTTGACCCCATCGTGGGATAGGGTTCAGCACCATGGAGAGCTTATTATTTTTTTTTTTTAAGCGTTCTGGCTGGTTCTGACTGAAACCCAGAATGGATTCACAGCCCCACCGGAATTGGAGCCACCAGCCTGCACGGCCATCTCCAACTGAGTTCCCCATTCCCGCCCCCCAACCCCAACCCTATGGCTCCTTCTAGGCCATGGTGCAGCCAGCTCTGGACCTTGCTGGGACCAAAGTCCAGGACCCTGGAACCTTGGGGGGGGGGGCGCAAAAGAATAGCGGGTGAAGAGGGCAGCAGAAGCAAACATGATGGTGTTATGATGTAAGTGAGCTTAAAATACAAAACTGCCCATGCTCAGAGTATTTTTTTCCTCTCCAGTCAGGGTTGGGAAGCAGTTTTTTTGCTGCTGGTCTAGCGTAACAGGACTGTAGAAGCAGCTTTAAAGCATGAAATAGTGACTGGAGTGGGTGGGGGCAGAGGGAAAGGGAAATGTTAGTTGTGTGCTTCACAGCAGAATACACATGGCTGTCTAAGGCCCCGCCACCCCACAAGGCCATTAAGTAGTCCAGGGCCCAAAATCACCTGCTTGCATCACTGTCTCAAAGGAGGAAAGAATGTAGATACCACACTGATGGGATCTGGGCATCCAGCCATTTCCTGGGAGTGGAAAGGTGGCAGCATAAAGGAGCTTGTCGTGTGAACAAGCATGATCATGAGCAACTTGTAACCCTGTTTTGTTTTTGTTTATTTCTTAATGTGGAGTTGGAAAACAGACCATTCATGTCCAATGGTCATTACTGGCTCTTATTATGGCATGGTAGGTAAACTGTCAGATTTGGACCAGGGAGATCTGGGTTCGAATCCCTGCTCAGCCATGATGCTTATTGAGTCACCCTGGCTTAGTCACTCCCTCTTTGTCTAATCTATCTCACAAGGTTGTTGTGAGGATAAAATGGGAGGCAGGCATGGCATGTATGCCATAGGAGCATAGGAAGCTGCCTTATACTGAGTAAGACCAGTGGTCCCTGTAGATCAGTATTGTCAACACTGACTGGCAGTGACTCCCAGGGTTTCAGGCAGGAGTTATCTGGAAATGCCAGGGATTGAAGCAAAGCCTTATGAGGAGAGACTGAAAGAACTTGGCATGTTTAGCCTTGAGAAGAGAAGGCTGAAGGGAAATAGGATAGCGCTCTTCAAGTACCTGAAAGGTTGTGACAGAGAGGAAGGCCAGGACTTCTTCTCGATCATCCCAGAGTGCAGGACACAGAATAGTGGGTTCAAGTTACAGGAAGCCAGATTCTGGCTGAACATGAACATCAGCCAAAAACCTCCTGCCTGTTAGAGCAATACGACAATGGAACCAATTCCCTAGGGAGGCAGTGGGCTCTCCCACACTGGAGACATTCAAGACAAGGCTGGACAGCCATCTGTCAGGGGTGCTCTGACTTGGATTCCTGCATTGAGCAGGGGGTTGGACTCAGTGGTCTTATATGCCCCTTCCAACTCTACTATTTTATGATTCTATGAACCTGGGACCTTCTGAATGCAAAGCAGGTGCTCTACCACTGAGCCACAGCCTCATTATCCATTGGCAAAATGTTGGGATACAAATGGTACAGAGGATAGATAATCATTTTACTCAGCAATATCAGATTTCAGAGTGGTGTTGGCAAATAAAAGCATACATACATTATATTCCTACAAAACACACTACAACTAGTTTGTTCTTTTTCTAAGTATGCTTACCGTTGCTCTTTTCTGTCCTCAAAAGCCTTTTTTACTAGCACATATTTTAAATGGAAGTTCACTGTGCTACCTGGGGGTGATGGGTTATACTCCAACACATCTGGAGGGTACCACATTGGGGAAGGCTGCTTTGGACAGACAGTTCTGCTTTCACAGAACATAGACAAATGAACATCTTCTAGACATGGACAGAGGTCTAAAAACAAGATAAATCACTGCATTGTTTTCAAGGTGCTTCCAGATGGATTGCTTTATCATCTGCTCCAGAATTTTCCCAGGGATTGATGTCAGACTGACTGGTCTGTAGTTCCCAGGTTCCTCCTTTTTACCCTTTTTGAAGATAGGGACAACATTAGCTCTCCTCCAGTCATCTGGCACTTCCCCCGTCCTCCATGATTTCTCAAAGAGAATAGACAGTGGTTCTGAGAGTTCTTCTGCCAGTTCCTTTATTACTCTAGGATACAGTTCATCTGGCCCTGGAGATTTGAAGTCATTCAAAGTAATGAGGTGTTCCTTGACCATATGCCTATCGATCTCAAGCTGCAATCCTGCCCCTTCAGCCTGTACTTTGCCTATGCCAGGGGGGACATAGACCCTCTTTTGGGAGAAGATTGAGCCAAAGTAGGGATTGAGCACCTCTGCCTTTTCTTTGTCATCTGTTATATTTTGCCATCCTTATTTAATAGCTGAACAACCATTTCTTTCCTCTGCCTTTTCCTATGCACGTAGCTGAAGAAAGCCTTGTTGTTGTTTTTAGCATCCCTCTCAACTCGTCCTCAGCTTTAGCCTTCCTGATGCCATCCCTGCAATTCTGTGCTACCTGCCTGTACTCTTCCTTTGTTACTTGGCCTTCTTTCCACTTCCTATATGTGTCCTTTTTTGTTTTCAGGTAATTCCTAAGCTTTTTGTGAAGCCACATTGGCTTCTTCTGTTGTCTGCCACCTTTTCTTCTTGTTGGAATTGTTTGTAATTGTGCCTTGAGAATTTCCTTTTTTAAAAGCTCCCACCCATCTTGGACTCCTTTTCTTGTTAGCATCGCTTGCCATGGGACCTTACTGATCATTGTTCTGAGTTTATGAAAATCAGCTTTTCTAAAATCCAGGGTACGCGTTTGACTACACTCGGCTTTTGTGTCCCTTAGAACCAAGAACTCAAGTAGAACATGGTCGCTTTCCCCCAGAGTTCCTGTAACTGCTACTTTATCCACTAAGTCATCTCTGTTGGTTAGGATCAAGTCAAGGATAGCTGATCCTCTAGTTCCTTCCTCTACTTTCTGTAGGAGGAAGTTATCCACCACTCATGTCAGGAATTTCCTGGAGGGGCCATGTTTTGCAGAATTTGTCTCCCAACAAATATTGGGGAAATTGAAGTCCCCCATTACTACTACATCATGCTTCCTTAAAACATTGGCTATTTGCTTTTCAAAAGTTTCATCCTGGTCTTCTCCTTGATTGGGTGGCCAGTAGTAGACTCCGACCACCAGGTTCCTTTTATACTTTGCTCCATTTATTTTGATCCAGATACTCTCGATGCGTTTACCAAGCTCGTTTTGTTGTTTATTCAGTCAGTCACTTCCAACTCTTCGTGACTTCATGGACCAGCCCACGCCAGAGCTTCCTGTCAGCCGTCGCCACCCCCAGCTCCCCCAAGGTCGAGTCCGTCACCTCCAGAATATCATCCATCCATCTTGCCCTTCGTCGGCCCCTCTTCCTTTTGCCTTCCACTTTCCCTAGCATCAGCATCTTCTCCAGGGTATCCTGTCTTCTCATTATGTGGCCAGAGTACTTCAGTTTTGCCTTTAATATCATTCCCTCAAGTCAGCAGTCTGGCTTTCTTTCCTGGACTATGGACTGGTTTGATCTTCTTGCAGTCCAAGGCACTCTCAGAATTTTCCTCCAACACCACAGTTCAAAAGCATCTATCTTCCCTCACTCAGCCTTCCTTATGGTCCAGCTCTCGCAGCCATAGGTTACTACAGGGGGGAATACCATTGCTTTAACTATGCGGACCTTTGTTGTCAGTGTGATGTCTCTGCTCTTCACTATTTTATCAAGATTTGTCATTGCTGTCCTCCCAAGAAGTAAATGTCTTCTGATTTCCTGTCTGCAGTCAGCGTCTGCTGTAATCTTTGAGCCTAGAAAGACAAAGTCTGTCACTGCCTCCACATTTTCTCCCTCTATTTGCCAGTTATCAATCAAGCTGGTTGCCATAATCTTGGTTTTTTTGAGGTTTAACTGCAACCCAGCTTTTGCACTTTCTTCTTTCACCTTCGTCATAAGGTTCCTCAGCTCCTCCTCTCTTTCAGCCATCAAAGTGGTATCATCTGCATATCTGAGATTGTTAATGTTTCTTCCAGCGATTTAAACTCCAGCCTTGGCTTCATCAAGCCCAGCATGTCGCATGATGTGTTCTGCATACAGGTTGAATAGGTAGGGTGAGAGTATACAACCCTGCTGTACTCCTTTCCCAATCTTAAACCAATCCATTGTTCTGTGGTCTGTTCTTACCATTGCTACTTGGTCGTTATACAGATTCCTCAGGAGGCAGACAACATCCTCCTGTATTTCTGTGCAGAGATATGTATTTTTCACATACAGTGCAACCCCACCTCCCTTTCTGTTCCTCCTGTTCTTTTGAACAAGTTATATCCTTCAATTGCTGTATTCCAGTCATGTGAGTCATCCCACCAAGTCTCAGTTATACCTATCAAGTCATAATTTCCCTCCTGTATTAAGAGTTCAAGTTCGTTCTGTTTGTTTCCCAGTAGAGAACTGGGAAAGGATACAAAAGCTGTGCACAGTTGTAGTTTGGTAGTAGTAGCATTTATGACAGGGACACCTCTTAACAATATTGTTAGTTATTAGTCATACTAAGCTAAGTGTTGACAAACTGAGATGAACATATCTGAAAACATGTCTTGTCCCACAGTTCTCAATAACTGAAAAAGAAAACACACACACACACAAAACTTGGATCCACCAGAGGAGGGAATGGTACATGTTTGGATTTGCAAAATCTGTGAGATTGCATGCACAATTTTGATACACAGTTGCTTAATGCAGTCTGCATCATGCACTGAAGTAGCTGTACATTTGATGAGCAACAAATTTATACACTGTGCATTGCAGCTGGGTGTAATGGCTGGTGTGACCCTGGCATCAGGATTGCTTGATATCAAGAGTTATTTCAATATTCTATTGTAACCCATGCAGTATTATTCCTCTTTAAACTTTCACAGGGCAGTTCTTCCCACAACAGCAAACAGCCACACTGCCACACATGGCTTAAAGTACGGTGTTTACTTTTCCACAGTTTCTGGAAACTTACAGGAAACATAAGAACTGCCTTCCTGAGCCAAATCAAGATCTTTCTAGACAAGCACTCTGGTTCCAAAAGCACCTAGACAGATGTCCCAGGAAGCTCACAGGATATGGTGAAGATTGCCCTCCCCTCTTTGTCCCCAACATCCAATAATCAGAGGTAGGCTGACTCTAAATATGGAGGCACCATTTTTAGCTGCCTTGATCACTGCATTTATCTCATTTACTTAAGAGGCTTTTAGCAGTCAGTGCTTCATTGTGACTAGTAGCCATTTATAGCCTTATCATTCTCTAAAGGTGCAATCCTATGCATGTTTAGACAGAAAAAAAGTCCTACAATTTCCAGCATTCTCCAGCCAGCATGGCTGACTGGGGAATGCTGAGAGCTGTAAAACCTTTTTCTGTCTCAAAATGCATAGGATTGCTCCTTAACCCACTTTTAAAGCCATCAAAGTTGGCCATCACTATCTCTTGTGGTAGTGAATTCCACAGTGTAACTACACACTGTGTGAAGTACTATCCATTGTCTGACTTGCATTTCCCATCCTTCAGCTTCATTGGATGACCCTGGGTTCTAGTAATATGGGAGACGGAAAAGGTTTTCTCTGTATCCACTTTCTCCACACTATACGTAATTTTATACACCTCTATTATGCTCCCTTATACTCACCTTTCTAAACTAGAAAGATGTCCTTGTAAGGGAGTTGCTCCAACCTTTCGATCATTTTGGTTGTCCTTTTCTGCGCCTTTCCCAGCTCTACAATATACTTTATGAGGTGTGGCAACCAGAACTGTACACAGTATTCCATGTGTGGTGGCACCATAGAACTATATAAAGGCACTATGATATTGGCAGTTTTATTTTCAGTCCCTTTCCTAATTAACTCTAACATAGAGTTTGCCTTTTTCTCAGCTAATGCATGCACACTGGTTTTCATCGGGTTATCCACCATCATCCAAGATCTCTTCCTTGGTCTGTCACTGCCAGCTCAAACCCCATCAGTGTATATATGTAGTTAGAATTTCCACTCAATGTGCATCACTTTACACTTGCTCACATTGAACTGCATTTGCCATTTTAACACCCTTTCCTCCAGTTTGGAGAGATCCTTTTCAAGCTCCTTACAATCCCTTTTTGTTTTTACCACTCTAAATAATTTGAGGTCATCAGCAAACTTGGCAACCTCTCTGATCATCCCTTATTCCAAAGCACTTATGAAGTACTAGTCCCAATACAGATCCTTAGGAGACCCCACCTGCACCCCATTGTAAGAACTTTCCTAATCGTTCCTTACGCTGATTTCACATCTAGGAATATAGGAAGCTGTCCTATACAAAGTCAGACCATGGATCCATCTAGCCCAGTATTACCAACATTGATTGGCAGCAGCGCTCTCCTCTGTACTGCCTGAGCTCAAGCCTAATGCAACTACCTCCCTGGCCATCCCCCTGGACCAAGGCCAACCCCATGTGGAGGAATTCATAGGACCACAGGAAGCTGCCTTAAACCAAGTCATACCATTGATCCATTTAGCCCCGTACTGTTGACACTGACTGGCAGCCATGGCTCTCAATGGTTTCAGGCAGGAGTTTTTCTAGCTCTGCCTGGAGATGCTGGGGATGGAACTGGGGACCATGCAGAGCTAACGCTGAGCCATGGCCCCTCCCCTCTGCAGCAGACTGAAGGCCAAACTAGACATGATTGCAGGAGCATCTGTGCCTCTGAATTTTTAAGTGTTTTGCAGTTACTAGCCACATGCCCTCCCGTCCCAAATCAGGGTAGGAATTGTGGCACAAGGGTTTAACCCTTTTTTACCATGTTGTTTTTCCACTGAAAATCAACCCCCCTGCCCCGCCAAGCTGCTATTTGCTGCAGTAGAAGAAACATACCTGCATATGTTATGTTTTTTTCTACCAGCTTCAGGAGCTGGCAGGTTTTTGTGTATATAAAATGTGGGGTTAGCTGGTTTGATCTGGGTCTTTAGTCTGGTTAGTGGTTTCAACTGGATTTCAACCACAGAGCTGTTAAATGTGAAAGGTTCTGAAAGAACTTAAGGGACTGGTTAGGGTCCCACTAGCTTTGCCTAGTGTTGAAGTATGCAACCTGTAACATCTGGGACAAAGTAAGCCTTTTTCTGTACCTTTCTCCCCAACCCCCACCCCAACTCATGTAGAGCTAGACAATAGTAGCTTTAGGGGGGTAATTTAGATTGGGCAGGGAGTTAAGCACCCTCCCTGAGCATCAATAACTGTTCTTCAAATCAGCCCCTTAATAAAACAAAAATAGCAGGAGATCCAAACAGATCTCCCACAGCATTACTAGTTTCGCCCTCATTTTTCCTGTGCCAGGGTCAATATCTGTCCAGCTTAGATTATGTATGTACAAGTTACCTTTTTTATTGCTTGCATAATGATGCTCGAGAACTTTAAATTAAGTTCTGTATTTTTTTAATGAAGTTTTGTATTTTAGGTTATTAAAACTTTTGTACAGTTTTATTGCAAACACCTTCTTAACACTCACAGTACCTTGGAATTGCATGCCTTAAACCAACCTTCCCCAATGTGATGACTTCTAAATGTTTTGGACTACACCTCCCAGGTTTCCTGATCATTAGCTATGCTGTCTGGGGCTGATGGGGTTGAAGTCCAAAATATCTGGAAGACCTAGGTTGGGGAAGGATGCCTTAGACCTTTCTGATCAGGGCCAAACAAAACATTTGCCTAATCATGCATAGTGGAGCTATACATTATTGTTTTCCCAACTCTCCTGCTAGCACACTCAGCCACAGTTTGGGTCAGGACCCTGGCACTTTGAGAGAGGAGGGTTTAAGCTTCTTTAACTCATTTTTATCCCAAAATTCCAGCCCCCCATGGGGGATGCTTAAAAAAAGTGTGTGTGAGGGGAAGCCTCCATTGATTTCAGTGGCTGGGAGGTCTGGGGTAAAAAGATGGTTCCATGAATTCCTCCAATCTATTCCTGTTCCTTAGAACAGAAATACCCTTTTAAGCATATTGTTTTCAGCCTCAGTAACAGCCAGCCTGGCATATTGTATCTAAAGAAGTAGCTGTTGATGGTAGTGAATTTATGCAGAGGGAGAATTTTGATTGGTTTAGTCCTATTCTTCTCCCATCACACACGCGCGCACGTGCATGCGTGCGCGCACAGACACACACAGGTCCATGTTCAGCCTAAAGAGTTGGAAGTGATAATTCTAGAGGGCAAGCAGATAACTTGACTTCTGTGAACGAGCCCTATATCAACTGAAGACATTGAGTAGAGTACAGCATCTATTCCTTGTTACGTTTTCTCCCATCCCTCATATTTATTTATTACATTTATATCCCATCTTTCCTCCAATGAGCCCAAAGTGACGTACATATCCCCCACCCCCAAATTTGATCATAGCAGCTCTGTGAAGTTGGCTAGGCTGAGAGGTACTGACTAGCTCAAGAGGGAGCGACTAGCCCACAGTAACTCAGTGAGTTACATGGCTGAGTGGTCATACTGGCTGGGGATGAGGTAGGAATTGTAGTCCAACATATTTGGAGGGCACCAGGTTGGGGAAGGCTGCTCTCATCACTACTTACATTGGCTCCTTTCCTGACACTTCCCTTTATCCCATTCATATGTTTATGGATAGGTTGTATTCACCTTGCAGTGTCTACATTTTAGAAGAGAGATGGTTTGGCACACACCATGCTATTCACTGTTTTTTCAAGAGTCCCAATAGGTAGCAGGTAGTTAGCTTTACTATGCAAGCTTATACATGTCTATGCAAATGTAAATCCCATTGAGTTAAGTGGGACGTACTGCCAGCTATGTATGCATATGATTGCAGTTTCACACACATAAGAACATAAGAGGAGTCATGCTGGATCAGACCAAGGGTCCATCTAGTCCAGCATTCTGTTCACACAGTGGCCAACCAGCTGACAACCAGGAACCCACAAGCAGGGCATGAGTGCAACAGCATCCTCCCACCCATGTTCCCCAGCCACTGGTGTACATAGGCAGACCGCTTCTGGTACTGGAGGTAGCACATAGCCATCAGGACTAGCAGCCATTGATAGCCTTATCCTCCATAAATTTGTCTAACCCCCTTTTAAAGCCATCCAAAATGGTGGCCATCACTATGTCTTGTGGTAGAAAATTCCATAGTTTAACTATGTGCTGTGTGAAGAAGTCCTTCCTTTGATCTGTCCTGAGTCTTCCACCAATCAGCTTCATGGGATGACCCCTGGTTCTAGTATTACGAGAGGGAGAAACATGTCTCCCTATCCGCCCAAGAAGCCTGGCTGTTAAATGCTTATACTGAGGCCCCATCTACATGAGCCATTTACTCCAGGGCTGCTGCGATTCGAGATCATTTGGAACATACGATGTAGTCACCACTGTGGATTTCCAAAGAAGCATTTGCTGCAATGTTTTTGGTTTGCTGCAGGTTTCCACAGTTGCAAGGTGTCTGTCCCTCCCCTGAACTGACTTCGCATTTTGTGGTGGGCGTGCGGTAGGCGTGCCTAGTGCGTGTGTCACTCTGTCACACCCCTTCACTCCTCCTTGTTCCTTCACGGCTGTGCAGTTACAGAGGCATGGAGAAGCATGCTCATTTCTTCAACCACATCTTCGCACACCTTTGCAGCTTCATATCTTTGCTTTGGAGTCAATGGCCAAGGGCTGGGAGGTATTGGGGGAGCAGAAGATCCAGGACCAACTCCAGCCACCAATTGGGAATGAGGAGTAGGCACATACCTCTCATGGACACATGAGAGTCTTGGGCTGGAGGACTGCCAAACAGTTGGCATGGTAACAAAGGAGCAGACCACCCACATTTTACCTAACGAGGAATGGACAGACACAAAAGAACCCCTAAAATACAAAACAATCACTAAAACCTGAGGAGTCACACCCTCTTCCCTCACATGCCTGCGCAGCTGCACATTAAAATATAATGGTAAAAAAAAAGCAGCATGACTGCCGCACTTTACTTTGCTTCAACAGCTATGTGACAGAGCACAGCGGATTTTCCCATTGGAGAAGTCCACAGTAAAATGCATGTGTACCACAGCAGAAGCGAATTCACAGCTGCAATGCTGCGCAGTTGCGGTGGAGTGAAAGTTGAAAGTGGTGCTGTGTAGATGGCCCATGATTGTAACGGAATGGGGGCGAACAGTTCAGAGTGGCCTTGGTGGTGTTGATCCTGGCAGGGGGAGTGTAGCATGACGATTTTTGGCAGTAGGGAAAGCTAAAATGGGCAACAGCAGGAGAGCTGATGAGGGGAAGCTTCTCTTGCTCCTCTCTTCCATAGAAACAGTATTGTGTCCCAAACTGTTGAGCAGCTGCACCACAAATAAGTGGCAAAGGATCAAATGTGAGGAGCGCTGCACCAGCTTTGCCACCCCACGTTGCACTGTCACTAGTGATGCTGCTGTACCAGCCACAGCCACCATTGGCAGATGTGACAGAGTAAGGGAGGGTAAAGCCACCTGAAAAATGAGTGAGGGAGAACATGTGACTAGATCTAGTGTTTTGCAAGGTTCCTCTAGCTTATCTCCCACAGAGCCTGGGACAGCAGCAGTACTAGTGCGTCGTAGTGCCATTGCAGCCTCTGCAGTGCATGATGGATAAGAGCAGCAGCAGCAGCTCACTCACATGGGTTCCTACCACCCAGGAATACTGAAGCCATTAAGGGTGCAATCCTGTGCAGGTTTAGACGTGCATAGGATTGCACTCTAAAGGCGGTGTAGTATAGCGGGTAAAGTGCAAGACATGGATTTGAAAGGCATGGATTCAATAACCTATGCATTTTACCTGAGGGGCTATGCTGGCTGGGAATGATGGAAGTTGGAGTCCAACACATCTGGAAGGCGGGAGGCTGTTTTAGGGCAAGTCACTATCTGCTGGCTCGACTTTGTGAGGTTAGAAACGTGCTTCGTCGCGGGAGGAAGGGTGAGATTAAAATGTGATAATTCAATAGCGTGCTTCTGTGCTCTTTGTTTTTTCCACTCCACAATGGCACTACTAAGAGCCATGTTTAAAGATGACGGCTTAAAAATGTATATGGTTGGTGCAGTACATAAAGTTGTTGGTGTTAGTGTTGTATGAATAATAAATGCATAATAATGCAGTACAATTCAAGAAAGAGGAACAGCAACTAAAACATGACAATGCAGATTTCAGGAGCACTGAGATGGTTGGGCTTTGTTTTCTACTTGAGCCTTTTACACATTTAAAAAATTGTATTTACATACTTTCTGCCTTTCCTCCTGCAGTGTATGAATGACTTCCGGAGATACCTTTTCTCACTCACAGGGGAGGAAAGTAATACGACCCTGTTCTGAATGTGATGCTCTCTGCTTGCCCTGCTCACTGGAAGGCATGTAAAGAATATTATATGTCCCATTCTCTGTCCACCTGCAAATAGGCAGGAATCTGTTCAGGCCTCCAGCTGCACCTGTGAGTGCTCCAGGAAGAAATAAATCAAAGGCGAGGGGAGGCACCGCTCAAAACCACTTCGTTCCGATCCAATGAAACATGAATCTTGTTTCAGATATAGGAGAGACCTATAAGGTTAAGCAACACCTGCTTCTGAAGTAGCCCATGTTACCAGGGTTGGAAAAGTAGGGTGACCAGATGCAAAAAAGAGAACAGAACTCCTGGATGAGGACTGGGTTTCAACCATAGAGTTGTTAAATGTGGAAGATTCTGAAACATCTGGAGAAACTGGTATGGGTCCAAGTCATGGCTATGTGGCTGCCTGGTGACAGCCTGCATCAGATGCTGGAGTATGCAACCTGTAACATCTGGGACAATATCTGCATTAACAAGGAAATATTGCTAGGTGGACGGGGCGGAAATATTATCAAAATCTAAAAATCTGCTCTAGATATATTCACAATTTTTTAAAAAATGAAAGGAACAATCCAGCCAAATGAAACATGAAGTATCATTCATTTCCACAGAAGAGATTTAAGCACATCCTTAACTCTCCTATTGTAATGATTGCGATTTAACACTGTTATAGTTTTTGAGCGGTATTCAAGGCTAACTACAACAAATGCTCTTAGAATGCCCTGGCTGCAACAGTCCAGTCAAAGTGGGGCACTTTTATCAACACAAGTCAAATACTCACCTGTTCCAGTTTTATTTTGGTGCTTTTTAAAGCATAGAAATGTGCTCCTTTGGCATGCATTCCGAGTACATGTGCCAATTTAATTGTTTATAACAGCCGTCCATCAGAGTGAGGAACAAGTGTTTTGGCTAGAAATATAGGTACACCTGATGAATAGTTACATGGGGTTTAAAACCCAGGGAGGGACAAAGCTCCAGCCTAATTTGGTGCTCCTTTACCACACAACTGTACAACAGTATAGGAGCTCTTTTCTCCTTTGAACAGAAAGTAAATATTCTGTCCCAGAAGTCTGGATTAATGCTGGATTAATGTTGCCAAAAGATATTGTTGCAACAGCTTCTCCATCATCTGTTCAAAGCACACGGACATCAGCAATGCTAATTACTGCACACCCCCATTCTCCATACATTTATATATATGGTCAATTTTCCCTCCCAGTGGCAGCCCCTTGCATTTGATGGGGGACTTTCATGTGGGACCGCCACTGGAAAGGGGAGCTAAAAAAAACCATATTCAGATGTTGTGTGAAGGAAGGTGCCTTTATTTTTTGCAATTGCATACCTTACTTAGTTCTGGAAAAGGACAGGAATATTTTAATGTTGTTTAGGTCTCTTGGCCTTTACCACCCACATAAAAAGAGTCATGCTGTGCACCAACGGGGAGCATTTCTTTTCTTTTTAACAAATCTATAATGCATCTCTCCTCGGAAGCTAAAAGACCATTTTGCCTATAGTCGGCTGTTTTTCCTGCTGCAATGGCCTTGAAAGAGGATGTGGGAGTTGCTCTGTCTCCCTCCATAGTGCAGACCTCTCTGCTGGCCATTCTGGGGATGAAAGGAGAGGGGATTCCTTGTGGTTGCTTGGCAACCACAGGATATCCTCTGGAACACCCCTAGGCTCACTTACTGTCCTTTTCAAATAGGGCCTGTCATGTGGTGTCCAGGAGTTATGGATACCAGTTCTTGATGTTTTACTTATCAATTCAGAGTTTTAACCTCCTTCTCAGATCCTCCAGGGTTACTTTCAGGGTCTTCAGGGGTGCATGCAACTGTGATGTTTTGCTCACTCACTTTTCATGGGGCATCTACCTGATGACACCAGATAATAATCATCCTGCATTTTCCACATGCTTCCGTCTATTCCCAAGCTGCAGAAAATCTGAGCTTTTTGAAAAGAAGAGAACAGTAGCACGATCTCCACAGGTGTGGATGGTTCTCATTCTTCTGTCATTTTTCTGGACATATGATTTTGATATGTGCAGTGACATATTGGGCAGGTGAGCCTATTGCCATGCATGGACTTTATGTTTTGAATCAATCTTTTAATTTGTGCTAAAATACCTTTTTGCATAATCAAAGCTATGGTTTTCCCAGTAGCAACGTATGGCTGTGAGAGCTGGACTATAAGGAAGGCTGAGCGCCGAAGAATTGATGCTTTCGAACTGTGGTGCTGGAGAAGACTCTTACGAGTCCCCTGGACTGCAAGGAGGTCAAATCAGTCCATCCTAAAGGAAATCAACCCTGACTGCTCATTGGAAGGACAGACACTGAAGCTGAAGCTCAAATATTTTGGCCACCTAATGTGAAGAGAAAACTCTCTGGAAAAGACCCTGATGCTGGGAAAGACTGAAGGCAAAAGGAGAAGGGGACGGCAGAGGATGAGATGGCTAGATAGCATCACTGATGCAATGAATATGAACTTGAGCACACTCCGGGAGAGAGTGGAGGACAGGAAGGCCTGGCGTGCTATGGTCCATGGGGTCACAAAGAGTCGGACACGACTTAATGACTGAACAACAATTAATTTTTATGCACAATAGCACTCAAGAGAAAGTATTTTAATGCAATTGTAAAAAAAAAAAATGATTAAACAACACGCTGCCTTTCTGGTCTTCCAGCTGGCACCATTTTAGCAGCTGTGGTCCACCCCCCCCCCCTGGTGATCTTTGCAAGAACACCTTTAAAAATTTGTTTAATTATTGAGGTAATAATGAAATAGCACTTACCTTACAGAAGTGCTTTAACACCAATTTAAATAGGGTTTAAATATGGTTAGAAAGTTATCTAAAAATAGTATGCTCAGATGAATTCACCTTCCCCTGCCTACATGGGTACGGGGCACCCACTCACATGGATGGAACACAGTGGGATATACCCACATACAAAGCGCTATACCCCGCTCCCAAAGTGTGGAAAGTCAGTTACAATTCCTTATCTATCATACAGTGGAAACGCAATGAGTAGGTAGCATAGGACCCACCAGTCTAGAAGCATCTGTGGGGAAGGACGAAAACAGGGGTGTCAAACCTTTTTCAGCCTGAGGGCTGAATTCAATCTCAAAGAAGCTCTCAGGGATAGCACTGGTGGGTGGGTCCAAAAGGAAAGGGGGCAGGGCCAAAACATACTAGCATGTTCTGACTTAAAGTTCTTACAGCCAGTAGTTAGGCCTTAGGAGAGGCATTTCCACCATTTAGAGGGGGGACTGTGCAGAAGCCAGGAAACCGCCAAGCCAGGGGTCCCCAAGGCAGGGCACGTGGGCACCATGGTGCCTGCGGGCACCTCCAGCAGCACCCATGAAGCGTTCCATTCCTTGCCTCCTTTGAATAAAATTTAAAATAACCATCTTGGAAAATGTTAGGGCAGTCTTCTTTCTCTCCATGTCTAGCCTCTAGCCTTGCTCTTTCTCTCCTCTCTACTCCTTTGCCTTGGTATTTACCCCTCCCTCCCAGCTTCTAGCCTTGCTCTTTCCCCATCACCCCCTCTTTAGCTCAGTCTCTTCCCCCGGCCTCTAGGCTTGCTCTTTCCCTACCCCTTTGCCTTGCTGTTTCTTCCCCCACCACACTCAGCTTCTAGCCTTGCTCCTTCTCTCCCCTTTCCCCTTTTGCCTTGCTATTTTTTCTCCCTCCCAGCTTCTAGCCTCACTATCTCTCTCCCTCTTTTTAGGCCACTTTTGACTAGCCAGGCCCCTACAACAGCCTTTATGTGACTAGCGACATCCTCCGTGGGAGCCATTTTGTGGTAGTGCCAACAGCAGTTTCTCCAATTCCTAAATGTGCCCTTGGCTTGGGTCCAAAAAGGACTTGGGTCCTCTGCGCCAAACAATCTGTAGGTGAGGGAAAGGGGGCATGGCCATCTGGGAAACCTGAGAGGGCTTGATTTCAACTGCAGGTGGGCTGGATTATTTGACCCACAGAGGTTCAACACCCCTAGACTAAAATCTGAGCGTGACAGGACTATTTTCTGCTTGTCTTGAGAGATGTTATTTGCTAGGCTCTATTCCCTGACTCCGTCAAGTACCAGCCTCTGATCTATAAGACACTACCCTTTAGCTCCACTAGTGGGCTCCACCCCCAGTGTAACAGGTCTGAGCTTCAGGGTGACCTGAGAACCTGCTAGGAATCACCCACAGTTCCTCCCAGAGGTGAGAGGAAATAGCTTGGTGGACATGGAAGAGAGCCATAAAAGCTAAAAGAGGAAAGGAAGCAGGGTGCCCCAAATCCAGAGAGGAAAGACATGTTGTTGAGAATGAGCAGACACAGAACCTACAGTGGGGCAGGCCCAGACATACCCAAGTAACTGCATGAACAAATAGCTCAAAAACAAATTGGGAGGGAGATACTGTGGCCAGTGATCTCCAGAAGGCAGTGCTGGAAGGCACAGTTAGAGCTGGAAGGCTATTTAGAAATGAACAACTGAATCTGTAGAAACACTGGCAAACAAGGCTAGGTTGTGGCCTCAATTTGACACAGAGAGCTCCATTTAAAAGATACGTTTTCTAATTATCTTAATTTTAATGCTTGCTTAGACGAATTGGTTTAGGAGGATGAAAGGTTTAATCCCTATGATGCAACACTAAGCAGTGGTGAGTAATATAGCAACACAAAGAAACGGATATAGCAACACAAAGAAACTGGGAAGATTTATGAACCAAATACAAACAATCCTTGCTCAAGATATCTGCCTTTGTATGTAGAAAATATGTGCATATTTTATTTATTTATTTTATTTATTAAATTTCTTAATCACCCATTTGGTCGGTCACCTGGCCACTCTGGGCGATGTACAATGGTACAATTTAAAACAGTAAAATTATACATTAAAACATTATTTAAAAATACCCTAACCCACCCCAAATGCCTGCCTGAATAACCAAGTTTTCAGTGCATGGCGGAAGCTCATTAAAGAGGGGGCATTGCGGAGTTCCCTAGGGAGGGAGTTCCACGGAGGGGGCCACCACAGAGAAGGCCCTCTCCCTCATCCTCACCAGCCTAACTGTCCTGGCTGATGGGACAGAGAGAAGGTCATCCGAGGCTGATCTTGATAAGTGACCTGTCTAGTGTTGCTGGGGGCTCTCCTTGAGATAGGCTTGGGCCATCTTGTTTGCCATATAAGCATAATGAAACATTTTCACCTCCTAGTCTGTCAGCAGGTTTGTCACTGCAAAGTTAAATGATTGGCCAAATCAAAGTTATACAAGGGCACTTCACATGATTCGTTGTGCTTCACATGAGAACAGATCATTTCTGCAAGTCTGGATCAATGCCACAAATTCTGTCAGTGTAATGGACAGACAGAAGGACGTCCTTCACACAACAAATAATTAACCTATGGAATTCCCCTCCACAAGCTATGGCAATGGCCATTGGTTTATATGGCATAAAACTAGTAAACTACCATTGGTGAGCTCCCTCACTTCATATAACACATTATAGATATCTTATCCCCCTACCCCTTTGAAAATGGATTTGGGGGTCTGGCTAGTGTTCAGACTTCAAATGGAGAACCTTGTCATAAAAGTATATACCAACTTTCATTCTGATCTCTCAGTTTTCTGATCTCTCAGCCCTTCAGTTTTAAAAATTAAGCATTAGTGAGTTTTTAGAACTTTTCACTGCTTCTGGCTTTTATCTTCATTTCTACTTTGGTTTTATTCTGTTTTAAACTCATGGTTTTTATATTGTGTTTTATAAGTTATTGTATTTTATGGTTTTCAGTTTTGTTTTGTGAACTACCCAGAGACCTTTGGCAGAAGGGCAGTATAGAAATGTAATGAATGAATGAATCCTCAAGGGAAATATCATATTGCCATGAGTTTTATTTATTTGTTACATTTATATCCCACCTTTTCCTCCAAGGAGCTCAAGACAGCATATATGATCCTCCACCTCTCCATTTTATCCTCACAAGAACCCTGTAAAGTAGGCTGAGAGTCAGTGACTATCCCAAAGTCACCCATGGCCAAGTTGGAACTTGTACCTAAGTCTTCCCGGTCCTAGTTCAACACCCTAACCACTGTACCCTACTGGCTCTTTTACATCTTTCCTGGTTCCCTTGAAAATGTGTGTGGGTGTTAAGCTGTTGCCTGAACTTCAAACATAGAATTATGCCTTAAAACATCCATGCCAACTTTCATTCTGAGATCTCCATTTTCAAACAGATAATATTTCTCATTACTCAGCATTTTCTGTCAGCGGATAACAAGCAAATATACACGCTAACTACCTTGAACATTAAGATATGAGAATGAAACTTGGTATGAATGTTGGAGGCACAATTCTACACGTTAGGTTTCAAGGGCATTCTAAAATATGCTCAACATTACTGTGCACTGTAGGAGCAGGGCTGTGATAGGGGTGGATGGTGTTATATTTATATCCTGTGGTAAGATGTTGGAGGACAGAGTTGCGTGGGCCACGTGGTCTCACTGTGTCCCCTAAGCTAGCCTGCTGCCCTGTTGAAATAAGATTCAGCTCTCAGTCCAGTTGGCTTCTATATATGGAAGGGGGAGGGCAACATCTTGTCCTCTGCCTCAGGCAGCAAACTGTCTTGAACAGCCCTGGGGAAAAGTTTGGCAGTACCAGGCAAGTCGCATTTCAGGAAGGTTTGGCTGCCGTTACTGATCTCCTCATCAGGAAAATCCTTGATCAGTTCCTGAGGTAGCCACCGGAACGCAGTTTGAAAACCACTAGATTATTTATTTATTTATTTATTTCTATACTGCCCAATAGCCGAAGCTCTCTTCGACAAATTCATAAAGTCTTATCAATGGCTATTTGACCCAGTAGTCACAGGAACCTCTCGGTGTAGAGGCAGTATGGGTAAAAGCAAAAGGCAACACTTGGCAAAGTCATGGGGCAGGGGCAGAAACTGCCCACATGTCTCTCAGCGCGCAGAGCAAGAGGCGCCCGAGTATAATCTTGGCTGTTTATAGCAGAACTGTATGTTTTCTAATCTCAAGTGTTTCAGTGAAATTTGATTCAGTCAATAGTTCATTTCACTCAGCGAACACACAGCCTCCCTCAATGTTCCAAGGACTGGTTGCCAGGTAAACTCTTAGCAGGGGAAGCTCATTTGTATTCCACACTCTGAGTCCCGATGATAAGAAGCCAAATACTCCTAGGAAACTGCACAAATGAAATATGGCACGCGGGAGGCGAGATATTTATAGAAACAAAATATCAGCATTTTCCACACATTTACACAAAGCAATTTCAGGCTTCTCATGAGGAGAAAAAAAGAGCAATGCTGCTGCTCGTTCATTTGTTTTCCCCGCAGCCACACATTTCGGCTAGAGAGCAGCGATGGTGGAGGAGCTCTCAAGGAATGGTCACTGCAGATTAAAGATGGACAGCTGCACATTATGAAGGCTGCCATATTTTCACCCCTCATATGTCTCTGTAATCATTAAAAAAAACTTCATTTAGACAATAAACAGGACTACATGAGTGAAATGATAAAGCACTAGGAAATAGGTTTACCTCTCTAGTGTCATTCAGCATGCAGAGCAAAAAGCTTCCACAGCTGGTGTTGCAAAGATCAGCTTTAAAGTTACTTGGGCCTCTGGATAAATTAAGCCAGAGGCTTTCAAACTGCATTTGAGGGAAATCTTGGTATCACTCAGAAGTTTGTCAGGGGTTCATTAATGAGAAGATCAATCATTGCAGGGAACTGCCTTAAAAATTGCATGCCCATTCCCTTCTTCCCTGTCAGAGTGCAATGTTAGACATGTTCTAGGGCACACTCTCTGTTCCCAAAGGGTGACAGTGGGCTACGACAGGCCTGGCCAGAACCCCACATACACTATGTGCATCTTAAAACATGCTCTCAAAACCTCTGCATCTTCTCCCTATGGATATGTTCAAACCTGCAGTCTAATTCCCAATTACTGTACTAGCATTCACTCAATATGCTTCTAGTAGCTTTATGAATTGCATTGTATCTTGCATTCAGGTGGAAGCAATCCCACAAATTGCCCCAAAGCAGGGGGAGGGTGCATAACTGTGACCCTGAGCCTACAACTCTCCCCTGGCTTCAAACTATACAGACTGCTAAACAAGGTGCTCGTTAGGGATGTCTGCCCCAGTGGCTGAATATATTATTGCAGGCTTCAGCTACATTGATACATTAAAATTAATTAACGCATTTTAGAAACAAATTAACCCCAAGATGCACACCCCTAAGGTCACCTTAATATGCATGTCAAGTTTCAGGTATCTAGGTTTCATGGTCTCAGTGCTATGGCACTGACAGACGGATGGACAGACACACACCCTCTTTTATAATGATAGAAAAATTGATTCAAGCATGCTTAGCTTTGTTTTTTTCATTTAGAAACAACTACCCAGCCTGAGTGTACAGAGAGGTTTTTAGGTAAATATTTGTGAGAAACCACACAGGGGTTTGTGGAGAAATTGTGAACATTGGTGCGCATCATTTTCAGCATGAAGACTCCCTTTCTTGTGCAGAGCCTTTGAAAATATAACTGGATTTGTTCAAATGAGCTCCTAACGTACAGCACTTTTATCTCAGTCTTTTATCATTGTCTTTTCATTTAAAAATGGGTTAAATAAAGGACATGAAAAAGAGCAGACTGTTGGGATTCTCGTCATCCATGGCCTTTGTTTCAGTGGAAGTGATCAATATTCTATTTATGTTCCACTCCATTTGCAAACATAGGACTGCCTGCAGTGTAAGTTCACATTTTTATATCTCTAACTTGAATACATGCTTAGTCAACATATAGTTGAGGCCTTCATGTTTGAAGTCCTTTAGCTCCTCACCCTCCCATTACTTCTGTGTGATTCAGAAATTGCTAGGGCTATTGTGTAGGGTTTTGTTTCTTTTGAAAGCATGCATACAGGCATACGTAAGCAGTCAAGCTGCTATGGAATCATTCTCACCACACACTGTTTTGGTCAGATATAAAATCTTCCCTTCAGGACTGAACTCGTGAGAAACTTGTTCTGCTTCTTTCCAGCAGAAGCTAGCTGTGCATAGAGCTGACTGGTTGGCCTTTGTGACATCACAACGCCACCTCCCTCAACCCTGTCTGGGACACATCATTATTTTTTTTAAAATTATTAGGTGTAAAAAAATAAAAACAGGCAGGGAACAAACATTTGATTGGATAAGCTTTGAAGATGCTTGAATTTGTTTAAGGGAAGGGGGTACCCAATGGAGGCTGGTGGCTCCGATTTCAGTGGGGCTGTCAATCCATTCTGGATTTTAGTCAGAACCAGCCAGAGAACTTCAGCTATTGGGTGGTATAGAAATAAATAAATAAATAAATAAACTCTAAAGGAGCTATTCAAGGTGCTGAACCTATTTTGGGATAGGGTTCAGCACTATGGCTAGCTCCTTTAGAGTTCTGGTGGGTTCTGACTGAAACTCAGCATGAATTCACAGCCCCACTGAAATCGGAGCCACCAGCCTCCACTGGGGTTACCTCAGTGGCAGAGAGCTTGCTCTGCATACAAAAGGTCTCAAGTTCAGTCCCTATTTCTCTACATAGGATTGCGACTGATTCCAGTCTGAACCCCTAGAGAGCCTCTGCCAGTCAGTGTCAAACAGCCTTCCCCAACATGAGGCCCTCCAGATTTGTTGAACTATTATTCCCATCATCCCCAGGCAGCATGACCAATAGCTCTGTTTCCCAGGGGGATGGGAGCTATAGTTTAACACATCTGGAGGGTCCCATATTGAGGAAGTGTCGACAATACTGAGCTAGAAGGACCAGTCCTCTGATTCAGTATAAGGCAGCTTTCTATGTTTTTGTTTTTTTTTAAGGTGGACACCCTACCTAAAGAATGGGGAGACAGGCAAAGAGGGGCAGGAAATCCACAGTGAACTCAAAGGCTAGCATGTGTGCTGGCTGAGGAACTACAGGGTGGGGGAAGGAAGCCACAGAAGAAGGGATATATGTCTTCAGGTGCCCTAAGAGCTGTTCAAATTAAACACAAAATTTGTACCAACATTCCGCATTTAGAAACATAAAGCAGATCCTACATTACCAGGCCAAAGCAGGGATGAGTGAAAAACCTAGGGTTGGAACACTGGACAACTGACTGAGCAAACATTATATATATTCCATATGACTAGGAATGTCTTTGCGTGAGTGGTAGCCTACATGTTTGTCTGGGTTGCCAGATTCTCAGCTCCAAATTATCACAGGGGAATCCTAATACTCTTTTGGTTTTGCTCAGAATTCTTGCATTTGCTATATTTCATACTCCCAATCACAAATGTGAATTCAATCCCTAACTGACTCATACAGACAAACCGAAAAGGGGGTGGGGGGTGGGGAGTGAATAAGCAGATGTTAAGAGCTAGCTTGTGCACTTTGTGTAAGACACCCTTCCCCAACCTGGTATCCTCCCAATGTTCTGGACTTCACCTACCATCAGTCCCTGCCAGCATGACCAATGGTCAGGAAGCCTGGGGGAGGATCTACTTTGTGTCTGCTAGCACACTGAATTCAGTAGACTGCCGAGTTAAATGCCATCGCATTAAAACGTGATTATTCACACTCACCCTGTTTCCCCGTTCCAGTACTTCATCGAATGTGCAAGCACAGTTCACACTTGTGCGCTGTGTTGTTTTCCTGCTCTTAAAGAAGGCAGCTCTCACTGGAGGAGCAGAAACTCTTCCTGTTTCTGCTGATTCCCCGCTCACCGTCCCTCTCTTCCTCTATCCCTGTGTGTGTGTAGGGATGATGCAAGCATCCTGTTGGGGCTCGAAGCCCAGCGAGAAGTTGCCACTCCACACACACCCCGGGCACCAGTTCCCTCAGCAAGAAGAGGGGAAGAAGGCAGCACCTCTCGTCCTCCCCCCATCATTACTACAGCAGCAGTGGCACGGGAGAGGCTGGTCATTTTCCGTAAGTTCTCCTGGCCTTTGGGAAAATGACCAGCTTGTCCCTTGCTGCCACTACTGTAGCAGGCGGGGGTGGAGGGAAGAAGGAGGAACCTATCATCTTCTCCCCCCCACCTGCTGGAGGCCAGGGCAAGAGGCTGGGGGGTGTCTCCTGATGCTGTTTTCTCCACGCCAGCCCTTGACAGCCGGAGTGAGGAAGAGAGGTGGCAGCACCCAGCACTCGGGTTTGGGGGGGGGGGGCTGCTAGCGGCTTTGAAGCTTCGAAGCTTCGAAGACTGCCCTGTTTTTGTCCGCCGCTCGTGAGATGACGTTAAAAATATCCACGGACAATTTTATTGATGTTAGTCCATGAATAGTGATGACTGTCTGCCTGGATATGTGTGTGTGTTTCTTTCCATGCTGCGAGCATGGAGGGGACTGTGAAAAAAATTACGCCTGCCTGGGCTTGCCCAGGCAAGTGTGCAGAGAAATCAGGCTAGAGAAGCTATGATTCTTTGAAGATTTGAAGATAATGCCTTAATTTAAAAAAGAAAGAAAGAAGCCAAAGCAGGGGATAGAAGGAGGTAAAACTTAGTGTCATTTGAAGGGATAGAACAACCCCCTGCTGAATGCAGAAAGCTTGATTCCCAGGCAGTCTCCCATCCAAGTACTGACCAGGGCTGACGCTGCTGAGTTTCCGAGATCAGACAAGTGCGCGCACATCCAGCCCTTTGCTTGTTGGTGATGAAACTTTGAGTGCTGATGAAGCTATGCAATCAGTAGCCAGAAGACCTCATGGGGGTGTTGAGAGCTGTGATTGGACAGGAGGGAAATACAAACACCGCCATATATGGGCAGGCATGGGAGGGGACTACGACATTATATGGTGACGAACACTGAAGAGCAGAGCACATGGTTGGGAAATACCAGAATATCAGGGTATTGAAAGCGACAGCAGGGAAGCAGGAAATTGCAGTTCCAATACAAAGTGGGGATGGTGTAATGTGAAAGACGGGGGATGAAACCTCATTGGAAGCGTAAAAAACTGTAAGTATAGATTGGCCCTGGGTGTTGTGGGCCAAATTGTCTGGAGGGTACCAGGTTCGGGAAGGCTGACTGAAGGTAATCCGTAGTCTCATCCTTCAGTTGTGGAGTTTTGCATATACCTTCTTCCTTCTTTTATGTATTTATTGAAGAGATTTATACCCCAACTTTCAAATTTTAAGAAGCCCTCAATGCAATGCTTACAAGCAAATCCAAATAAAGCACAATAAAAACACAGCAATACAACCATAAAAGCCAAGAGCAGCAGATACACAAAATTAGCTAAAGACCAAGTAAAAAGTTTTGTAAATACCACTAAAATCACTAGAGAGCCAAACAGACTATGAATGGTGCTCAAAAGGGATAACAATAATGGCACCAAAGAAACATGCCTAGGAGAGAGTTCCATATTTTGGAGGCCAAGAAGGCCCTGTTTCAGGTAACCATCTAGCAGAAAGGAGCATATGAAGAAAAATATCTGAAGATGACCTCCATCGGGGGCAGGTTGGGATCATACATGCCATCTCCTGCTTTTTGCCTCTGTCAAGGTCACACCTGTTTTTATTTAATTTATTTATGAATTATATTTCTATACTGCCCAATAGCTGAAGCTATCTGGGCAGTTCATAGCAATTGCTTGGCTTCCTTCCCTTCAGAACATACCCTGAGTCAGCTTCTAATTGGCTTTCACCATACCCAAAATTGCTTGATCTTTTAGCCTGTGGTGGTGAACCTCTGGACCATGAGCTCCGTGCAGTCCTTGGCCTAATTTCATGCGGCCCTGGCCTAATTTCATGCAGGGTGGTGCAGAAAGCGAGAGGCAATGCTGCAAACTCTGCCCACTTTGGGTTCTGACTCCGGCCACCAGCGGCTGCAGTCCCCAACTGAGTTTTTGTATGGGTCAATGGCCCTTTAGAGGAAGAAGGTTTGCCACCCCTGGTTTAGCCTCACACTGGGTACGAGGAGAGCCAGTGCTAGGTCAGCTCAGCTTATGAGCATTTTGCAGGTGAGAGCTGAGGAAAGCCACTTGAAGGAACCCACCCCTGCTGGAGCAAACAAGGCCCCCACTCCCACTCCAAACGCTGAAATGTTATCCCTTATTTCGAAGCATGTATCAGTGCCCACAGAACTTCTGCCCTCTCTCCTCTCAGTTAAGTCACATGACCTGGCTTCCCCTACTGGCCATTTGCCATAACTGCATACAGAGCAAATATTCACAAAGCCTCATTACAGTGCCAAGTCACAGGTGCCTACAAGTCAGGGCAACCATTGACTGGGTTCAGACAACATGATAACCCACATTCAAGGGTTGCATATGGGTTGAGTGTGGGTTGTCATTGAACTGTAGGTTGCGGCTGAAATGTGAGTTATTGTGTTGTCTGAATTTAGGTGTGCTAACAAACCATGGTTTGTTAACCACGATCAACCCATGAAGAGAACCCATTGTTTGTTGTTGGGCTGTGAACTGTGGGTTGTTTGAGGTTAACAAACCATGGTTTGTTAGTGCAGCTGGATTCAGACAACACGATAACCCATGTTTCAACAAGAACCCACAGTTCAATGACAACCCACACACAACACTTGAGTGTGGATTATCATGTTGTTTGAACTCAGCCATTGAGGCCATTTCATTTGCTGTGTGGAGCCTATGCATGACCTGGCATGGTGCGTCATCAAGTTCCTGGGATGAACTAGCCTCTGGAGTCTTCTAGAAAGACAGTAGTTTCTGTCATCTGCATAACCCTCCCTGTTTGTTGTTAATAATTTGAAGCATTCATTAGAAAAGTAACAATGTATTTTACCAATGAAACGCAAAACCTTACTGTGAGATTTCAGCCAGTTGAAATTATTTTGGCTGCTCTTAAAACTTTTCAGATGTTTTGTCTGGGGAAGAGCTTCCAAAATTATTTCAAATTTCACTTTAGGTGAAATCCATTCACAATGTAGAGTTGTGCAGAACACGCACACGCACAGAGAGAAATTCCACTAGTTTTATTTACGTTTTTGATTTCCTATAAAATTCTGGGCAGACTGATGCAGTAATAAGTGGGTGTGTGAATATGGCACACTCCAGTCTGTTATGCCTTAAGGCCAGGAGCAGTCATTGTAAGAGAATTAGTTTCATTCTCAGCAGCCAAAGTCATATCTAAAGAAGTTGTTGCTGACAGTAATAATCACCCTGGAAAGGTTTTTAACTTCTAGCATGAGGCACCATAGTGTAATAGTTGGAGTGCTGGGCTTGAACTATGAATATTCAGCTTCAAATCCCTGCTTAGCCATGAAACCTAACTGTGTGATCTCAGGCTAGTCATTGTCCGTCAGCTTAACCTGCCTCACAGAGTTGTTGTGAGGTAAAAATTGATCATTACATGTATGCTGCCCTGAGCTCCTAAGAGGAAGAGAGGGATATAAACATGATAAATACATATTCACATTCCCTGATAAGAACTTTGGTTAGTCAGTGTAACTGGGAGTGGCTAAACAACTTCAGGTGAACGTACTTTAACAATTCCTCTCTATGGAGGACAGTGTAGGACCACAGCAAGGGCTTGTCATTCCTACAAAGCATGAATTGGGCCTAGTTATTCTAGGGCAGGCTGTTATACGACTTGTAACCCAGCAAGTTGGACACAGCTTGGCAGGGCAAGCCCTGCTCTATCAGGAGCCTGGAAGAATACTATCTATCTATATATTGCTTTTCTATACCGCCCCATAGCCAAAACAATCTGGGCAGTTTTCAAAGATTAAGCCATTTAATCCTTTAGCCATTTTTTGTGTGTACTATACTCTGCATTGCCTTTCTGCACTTCTTCCTGTCAAATAAGTGTGGGAATGAGAAGTTCATCTTTGAAAAACGTCAGCTAGAAAGTGACAGAATTTGCATCTAATTAAATGGTGACAAAATCGAAGGCATTGAAAAATGCGTGAGGCAGAAGATTTAAGCTCCTCAGGACAGGGGCCTGCCCTCTTGCACTCTAAGTGCTTCTGCACAGGTGGCTTTTATCCTGCTATTGAGATTGGCTACTCACAGAAGTTTGCAGGCCGTTTACATGATGTCAACCTTCAGGGCGTCTCCTGTGCTAAATGACCTTTATTCCGTTTTTTTAAAAATTGGAGATAATGAGCTATCAAATTACAGGGCTTTGAGTTCCCTTGTGATATCCCGGTCCCGCAATAAGAGGAGCTAGACAACAGTGCCATCTAGTGGCTGTATAATGAAACATATAGAACATGCAGATAAGGGGGGAAAGGAGGGGGAAGGGAAGCGTGTGTAAAGGAAGCCCGTCGTGATCCTGCATTTAAAACGGAAGCAGAAAGCCCTGGTAAAGTTGCAAGATTTTAGGCTGGTACAGAAATGCTCTAAAACTATTGCTTGTTTGAATGTTTAAGAACTTAAAAGCACAGCTTCTAGGAGTAGTGGAGGCTGGTGGCTCCAGTTTTGGAAGGCTGTGATTTCATTCTGGGTTTTAGTTAGAACCAGCCAGAACTCTAAAGGTGCAATCCGTGGTGCTGAACCCTATCCCAAAAATGGGCCCGGCACTTTGGATAGCACCTGGTTCTGGCTGGTTCTAACTAAAACCTAGAATGGAATCACTGCCTCTCCAAAACTGGAGCCACCTGCCTCCACTGTCTAGGAGTACTCTTATAATCTGACCATACATTTCATTTTTCTCCCATGACTTATTTGCCTACCTTCACAGGAAATTTAATAGCTTTTCTGGCACTCAAACTGCAAGGAAGAGGTTGTTGAAATGGGCTTGTAATGCATACAACTGGAGATGCGGGAAAGCAGCAGTGCCTAGAAGTTGCTGACCTGAGAAAAGGCACCCATTGGAGTACTGTTCCAGGCCCACCCTATGCAAGTTGACTTGGAAATAAATGCCTCTGAGTTCAGTTAGACTTGCTCCAAAGTAAGTGTGCATAAGGTTTACTGCAGTGCTGGCTCCAGATTCTGGGAGGCCCTTGGCAAGATGCCCTCAGTTGTCTCTTCTCCTCCGCCCTGCATTTGGCCACTTGCTTTCTCTCTGCCTCTGGTCATAATCCCTACCACTGCCCAGAGAGAAAGGGCAATAAACTGTTGCAGCTGCTGTCCCTTTGACTGCTGATGCTCTCCCTCCGGGCCATAGGGACAGAATTAGAGAACAGGTGGCAAAGGCAAGAGGTGCAATAACGGGACCAGGGGGCTCTAGTGGCCAGTAGTGGGGGTCCTACTGAGATGTGGGACTTGGCAGGTGCCCAGCAGTGCCAACCCCTGGCGCTGGCCCTGTTCCTTAGTTGAATGGTCATCTTGCTGCCCCCACAAATGTGTTCCCAATCTACCTTCTGCAAGAAGGAATTATGATCAGGGGCACACTCTTCCTGTCAACTGAATATATTAAACAAAAACAACGCTAGGTTCAACAATCCCCATTACGTCGCAACCCAGACATTTCAAAGCACAAGATATGCAGCAGAAATGGCAATGAACGCAACTACCAATCCTTCCACTTAACTCTTCTTTGTGTGCTGCATGTTAATTAATTAATTAAGTAATAATAGTTTTATGATGGCCTTCAGTAAAACTTCTAGGGTGGCTTACAACAGAGTAGTAAGAGAGACAGTCCGTTAGGCTTGAATCTCGGGATCCATTAACAAAAGGACGTTCACAGAAGGAGGGCATTCCTGCCCCTCTTGCCCCCTGCAGCCCCTATTAACAGTGTGGGCTGTTGTGCAAAGGGCTGGTGGGGAAGGGGGAATCATTCAAGACCAGGCAGAGATATCTTTGGCCAACAGAGCTCCACCTGCGCAAGGTGCCTCCACCCAGTTTTCGGTGTTTTCTCTCTTCTCCAGCAGTTCTTTGGGCCACAGCCTGCCCCATCCAGAAGGGTATCCTATTACTCTGGAGAGGCTTCGGGGTGCACATGGCGGACGGGGACAGGAAAGTCCTCTTCTGTGAACTTCCTTCCATTCACAGACCTTGGCATTATGGGATTTGGATAGGTGAGTATTAATAGAGCCAGCAGTACTGCTAGAGACTCCCTTAATAGTCAGTAGCAAAGTTACCAGGTACATCCATTATTAACAACATTGCTCTTGATAGCTGGAACTTCGTTTCCCACCTCCCAGCTGAGCAGAGCAGAGCAGAGCAAGCTGCTCCAGCTGGTCCAGGGACTACAGAAGCAGGCAAGCTCCCAGAGAGCGAGCGAACAGAGCGAGCGAACAGGGGGAGCAAACAGGAGTTGGCCAGGGGAGTTGCAGTGGTTGAAGAGACAAAGGAGACAAAGGAGACAGAGGCTAAGAGGTAAGTGGGTTGCAGGAAGCCCAGGGGGCTGCCCTTTATCCTTCTGATTGGCTGTGAGCTCACCAGGTGCTTCTGAGAGCTCCAACTGAATTGGAGGGGTGTGGCCTGAGTACTCTCAGCAGCTGACTGGGCGGGAAGCTTCAGTCTGTTTCCCGCCTCCCAGCTGAGCAGAGCAGAGCAAGCTGCTCCAGCTGGTCCAGGGACTACAGAAGCAGGCAAGCTCCCAGAGAGCGAGCGAACAGGGGGAGCAAACAGGAGTTGGCCAGGGGAGTTCGGCAGGGGAGGTCAAGGGGGAGGCCCCTAACATTTTTTAAAATTATTTTTATTTTTAATTTTAACTAACTTTTTTCCATTTATTTGTCTTGTAACACATACTTTCACACCAGTGGGACTCTGCTTTTAACCTCTACTGAGTAGAGGAGCAGGCACAGGCTAGTCTAGAACAATCACAAAGCTAGACACAAAAAGGGAAAAGAGGCTATGGAAGGACAAGACTCTCCAGTGGTGGTGACCTGCAAGGTGTGTGCAATGTTTGTTTTCTTGCCTGAGAACAATATGGCCTACACCTGCAACAAGTGCAAGTTGATCACGCTGCTGGAGGAAAAAGTAAGTGGACTGGAGCGGCGACTGTCGACCCTCCGGGGAATAAGAGAACACAAAGAGTTCTTGGACAGAATGGGTGAACTACAGCAGCAAAGGGCAGACCAGAAGCTTGAAGAGCAACAGCAAGATGAGGCAGTGGGAAATGCTGAGGTGAAGAAAAATGGAATAGAGGATACTCCTTGGAAAAGGGTGACAGTTAGGAGAAGAAGAACTAGACGCCACTCTGCACCAGTGGAAGCAGTGGAGCTGTGGAACCGATTCCAGGTACTTGCGGATGAGACTGGAGGACAGCCTGCAGAGGAAGAATCACAGGGGAACCTGCATGACAGTGAGCAAGAGGCTGAAGGTCAGTCAAATAGAGGCGATGAAACCCAGGCTTACAAGAAGAAGAAGAGAAGAGTGGTAGTAGTGGGAGACTCCTTGCTGTGTGGGATCGAGACCCAAGTATGTCGCGAAGACCCATGGACTCGCCAGGTATGTTGTCTCCCGGGAGGACAGATTAGAGACGTGACTGAAAGGTTGCCTGAACTCACAAAGCCCACTGACAGGTATCCCTTTCTTCTCATCCATGTGGGAACAAATGATACCGCCAAGCGGAGCTACGAAGAGATCACGTCAGACTTTGAAGCTTTGGGAAGGAAACTCAAGAACTTTGGGGCCCAGATAGTTTTCTCATCCATCCTTCCAGTAGTTAGAAGAGGGATAGAAAGGGAACGAAAAATACTCCGGGTGAATGACTGGCTACGAAGGTGGTGCCGACGAGAGAGATTTGGATTCTGGGACCACGGGCTATACTTCCTGGAAGATGGGCTGTTGGCTAGGGATGGGTTGCACCTCACAAAGGCTGGGAAGACTGTGTTTGGCCACAGCATGAAGAACTTCATCAGGAGGGCTTTAAACTGAATCCTACGGGGAAGGGAGATGTAATGTTGGGGGTAACAATGGACATAGGCGCATGCACTGCAACAGAGAGAACAGCTCTGATAGCGCCCAATAATAGTCTTCAGACACATTAGGAAGAAAGCCAAACTATGAAGCACATGGCCTTCGATGTCTATATACTAATGCCCAGCGTATGGGAAACAAACAGAACGAACTTGAACTCTTAATACAAGAGGGAAATTATGACCTGATAGGTATAACTGAGACTTGGTGGGATGACTCTCATGACTGGAATACAGCAATTGAAGGATATAACTTGTTCAAAAAGAACAGGAGGAACAGAAAGGGAGGTGGGGTTGCACTGTATGTGAAAAATACATATCTCTGCACAGAAATACAGGAGGAGGAGCTTGGTAGCCCCATCGAGAGCATCTGGGATGAAATAAATGGAGCAAAGAATAAAAGGAACCTGGTGGTCGGAGTCTACTACTGGCCACCCAATCAAGGAGAAGACAAGGATGAAACTTTTGAAAAGCAAATATCCAGTGTTTTAAGGAAGCATGATGTAGTAGTAATGGGGGACTTCAATTTCCCCAATATTTGTTGGGAGACAAATTCTGCAAAACATGGCCCCTCCAGGAAATTCCTGACTTGTGTGGTGGATAACTTCCTCCTACAGAAAGTGGAGGAAGGAACTAGAGGATCGGCTATCCTTGACTTGATCCTAACCAACACAGATGACTTAGTGGATAAAGTAGCAGTTGCAGGAACTCTGGGGGAAAGCGACCATGTTGTACTTGAGTTCTTGGTTCTAAGGGAAGCAAAAGCCGAGTGTAGTCAAACGCATACCCTGGATTTTAGGAAAGCTGATTTTCATAAACTCAGAACAATGATCAGTAAGGTCCCATGGCAAGCGATGCTAGCGAGAAAAGGAGTCCAAGATGGGTGGGAGCTTTTAAAAAAGGAAATTCTCAAGGCACAATCACAAGCAATTCCAACAAGAAGAAAAGGTGGAAGACAACAGAAGAAGCCAATGTGGCTTCACAAAAAGCTTAGAGATGACCTGAAAACAAAAAAGGACACATATAGGAAGTGGAAAGAAGGCCAAGTAACAAAGGAAGAGTACAGGCAGATAGCACAGAATTGCAGGGATGGCATCAGGAAGGCTAAAGCTGAGAATGAGCTGAGGTTAGCAAGGGATGTTAAAAACAACAAAAAGGCTTTCTTCAGCTACGTGCATAGTAAAAGGCAGAGGAAAGAAATGGTTGTTCAGCTATTAAATAAGGATGGCAAAATATAACAGATGACAAAGAAAAGGCAGAGGTGCTCAATTCCTACTTTGGCTCAGTCTTCTCCCAAAAGAGGGTCTATGACCCCCCCTGGCAAAGGCGAAGTACAGGCTGAAGGGGCAGGATTGCAGCTTGAGATCGACAGGCATATGGTCAAGGAACACCTCATTACTTTGAATGAGTTCAAATCTCCAGGGCCAGATGAACTGCATCCTAGAGTCATAAAGGAACTGGCAGAAGAACTCTCAGAACCGCTGTCTATTCTCTTTGAGAAATCATGGAGGACAGGGGAAGTGCCAGATGACTGGAGGAGGGCTAACGTTGTCCCTATCTTCAAAAAGGGTAAAAAGGAGGAACCTGGGAACTACAGACCAGTCAGTCTGACATCAATCCCTGGGAAAATTCTGGAGCAGATCATAAAGCAATCCATCTGGAAGCACCTTGACAACAATGCAGTGATTACTCGAAGCCAACATGGATTTGTCAAAAACAAGTCCTGCCAGACAAATCTGATCTCATTTTTTGATCAAGTAACCTCCCTTGTAGACCGTGGGAATGCTGTAGACATCATATACCTCGACTTCAGCAAAGCTTTCCACAAAGTGCCCCATGATATCCTGATGAGCAAACTAGCTCAAAGTGGGCTAGATGAAACAACGATCCGGTGGATCCACAGTTGGCTACAGAATCGGACTCAAAGAGTGCTTATCAATGGGACCTTCTCAAACTGGGGAGAGGTAACGAGTGGGGTACCGCAGGGCTCAGTCCTGGGCCCAGTGCTCTTCAACATTTGTATTAATGACTTGGAGGAGGAGGTGCAGGGAATGCTGATCAAATTTGCAGATGACACAAAATTGGGAGGGATAGCTAATACTTTGGAAGACAGAAAGAAAATTCAAAGTGATCTGGATAGACTGGAGCGCTGGGCAGAAAACAACAGAATGACATTTAATAGGGACAAATGCCATGTTCTGCACCTAGGAAAAAGAAACCAAATGCACAGTTACAAGATGGGGGATACGTGGATCAACCACACTACAAGTGAGAAGGATCTTGGAATTGTTGTCGATCACAAGCTGAATATGAGCCAACAATGTGATGTGGCTGCAAAAAAGGCAAATGCTATTTTGGGCTGCATTCATAGAAGCATCGCTTCCAAATCCCGGGAAGTACTAGTTCCCCTCTACTCAGCACTGGTTAGGCCTCATCTGGAGTACTGTGTCCAGTTCTGGGCACCACACTTGAAGAAGGATGCAGACAAACTGGAGAGGGTTCAGAGGAGGGCAACAAAGATGATCAGGGGACTGGAAACAAAGCCCTATGAAGAGAGACTGAAAGAACTGGGCATGTTTAGCCTTGAGAAGAGAAGACTGAGGGGAGATAGGATAGCACTCTTCAAGTACTTGAAAGGTTGTCACAGAGAAGGCCAGGATCTCTTCTTGATCATCCCAGAGTGCACGACACGGAATAATGGGCTCAAGTGACAGGAAGCCAGATTCCGGCTGAACATCAGGAAAAATTTCCTGACTGTAAGAGCAATACGACAATGGAACCAATTGCCTGGGGAGGTGGTGGGCTCTCCCACACTGGAGGCCTTCAAGACGATGCTGGACAGCCATTTGTCAGGGATACTCTGACTTGGATTCCTGCATTGAGCAGGGGGTTGGACTCGATGGCCTTGTAGGCCCCTTCCAACCCTACTGTTCTATGATTCTATGATTCCTTAAGGCTTTCAAATGGGGCAAAAGCAGACCTCCCCCACCCCAGCTAAGGATGATGTGATCTAGGTGTCTGTGAAAGGAGGCAAAGTACAGTTAGAGTTTTGGAGGGTGACAGATGGATATGGAAAAAGTAAGTCCTGGAGGCACTGGGCTGGGGAGCTGGCTGCCCCTCTAGAGATCTGATGTTGTGCTTTAGATTTGACTGTTGGCTGGAGAGTTTAAGCTGTGCCTCCAACTATGCTCACCCAGTATATTTGTACATAAGCTCAAATATTAGTAAACACCAATAAGCCTCCAGTGACCTCCTTCCATAGGAAACAAAACCCAGGTAAGTGCTGCACCCTGGAACTCCTCAGAGAAGTGGGGAGAGCATAACTACACCCACCCCACACCCACTAAAAACTGACAACAATCAGAATGGTTAAAAAGCTGGAAGCAACAGAATAAGTCATAGAATTTGGCAGAATGGATGGTGTTTTGGTTTGTTGACCTTTAGGTATTTTGTTTCACGCTTGCTAGGTATCTTTTGAGAAGAGTGCCGACATCTGCTTTTTGTGTTGTGATTCAGTGAAGTCAGTATGTGATATGGTGGGGATGTGTTTTCATTGCTCATATGACATGATGGCAAATATTTTATGCTGTTGGTAATTATGTACACACGTTGAAGGTTCCTTTATGGAAAAGCCTCTCAACTGTATGCTCATCCCCAGGAGTTTCCTCCAGTGCTCCCCAGATGGCATGCAAATGCCTATCTAACTCCAAGCAAATCACACAAAAACATTAAAAGGCACATACAGAGTCACAAAAACTTCTAATCTAACCAGATATCCCACTCACCCCCCTTAATCCTGAAAGCCTCAAGTGTGTCTAAGGTGTCTATAGCACATGTGGGAAACCTCCAGTTCCATGTGCCAAATTTGTACCTACAAGCCTCTCAGTTTGAACCTTTGGACTCTCCAAGGCCACACTAGCTCTCTTCCGGGCCTGCCCCTCACCAGTCCTGCTGGTTAGTGACTGTATATATTGCATCCCACCCTGTCCCCCAGCTACAAAGCTAACAGAGGGAACCTTGAACAAGCTGGAGTAGCAAAAGGCCTGGATGCAAATACCCTTTTTTTCTGAACAAAGGTAAGTGTCACATCCCTAACTCCGCCTACTTTTTGCTCTGGCCTCACCCACTCTAGGACTCCATGAGAAACAAGGGGGGAAAGCACAAGCCTTTAAAAATCATGAACATAAGCACAACATCCCCCTCCAATCCAACAATGAAAACATCTAAAAAATCCAGACAACACAAGAAAATCAGTTTAGCAACAACTCTTCTCCCAAGCCACATATGGGATACTGGTTGCAGGTTAATGTTCCAAAGGTCCTCTGAGCCTGAGGGGTTCATCACATGGAGCTTTTATCCTGCTATTGAGATGGCTCTGTCATGGAAGTTTGTGGGCTCTTTAGATGATGCTATTATCCTCCAGGGTGCCTCCTGTCATTTCCTTCAGCCTATCTCGTGTTTTCCCCAAATGCAAAAAAATGTGGTATTTTTTTCCATCCCACAGAACAGGAGTGCCATGACCTCCCTGTGAAATTCTCCAGTAGCGGAAGAAACTGCTGTGTCTGCCTGCTGTGGGCGTTTGTTTTCAGTTGCTGGGGGCGCCCACGGTCAGGATGACGAAGGCATTGAGGATGGGTGTGGGGCATGCAGGAGCAGATTTGACAGGCACAAGGGCAAGAATCGCCCACCAATTGCAACTCCTGCCTCCACTCAAGTCCAGGGACTTTCCTCAATTCCCAGGTGTCTGCCATGTAAATGCTTGAGCGTATTTCTCATCTGGAGGGAGAAGAGGGTAAAATGCCTCCCTGCAATGAAGGGAGACACATCTGATCCCCCACCCCACCAAGCTCAGAAGCAACGTCCTCTGTTGATTCAGAGCACCCCATTAAGTTCAATGGGGTTTACTCCCATGTAAGTGTGCCGAGGATTGCAGACGTATGACACAATCTCACATTTTATGTCTACTCAGAAGTAAGTCAGAGGTTTCCTGGGAGCTGCGAGAAAAGAGTACAGCAGAAGTTAAGCTACAGAACAAGACACCGTGCCCCTGCTCCTTTGCACACATGCCAGGGAGGGAGGCACTCCCTCAGGTCAAACCATGTGTCTGCCATATAAAGGAGCCCTTCCTAATTCCACAAAGAAACTGAAAGCAGGAAGCTCCGGAAAGGATGTGGATTTTTGTGGAGGGTTTGCTTAATGTAGAAACACCCTGAGTCTTCTGAGGGAGTGCAGTCCAGTTAAACACATGCTGTGTTAAACCTACCTCCAGGGTGGACTCAAATTGCATTCAATGGAACTTCAGTCTTGCCTGGATTAAATTTCAGTTTATTCACCCTCACCCAGTTGATCACTTTCTCTAGGCACCGGTTCAGAACCTGTACTGCCTCCATAGGATCTGATAGAAAAGAGGGAAATACTGATAACACCACATCCCAAATCTCTGGACAGCCTCTCCCAGTCATCCCATGTAACTGTTAAACATCAAATGAGACAGAATGGAACCCTGCAGCTGTTTGCAAGCCAATGGCCACATTGAGAAGTAGCAGTTTCCCAGTATCACCCTCAGCAATTCACCCTATGTACTATCATAACTCTCACTTGTTAACTGAGAGATGAGAGACACACATGCTGAGAGTTTGACTGTGCCACAATCCGGATATGTTGTTGTTGTTCAGTCGTTCAGTCGTGTCCGACTCTTTGTGACCGCATGGACCATAGCACGCCAGGCCTTCCTGTCCTCCGCTCTCTCCCGGAGTGTGCTCAGGTTCATATTCATTGCAATCCGGAGATACCAGAAAGAAAATAGTAACAGCCAGCAGGTATGTTGGTTTGATTTTTAATGTTTGTGTGTGGGGAGCTCCATGAGCCCCTTGCTATTTTTTAGATGTTAATTCCCCCTCCCCTTTTTTTTGAATGCTCTGTGGATATGCCAAAGGATGCCCAGACCTTGCTGTCCATTCTTACTCCTGAGTAATCCAGTCCTTCCTCCTTGTGTATACACTCACAAACTGGCTTTTTGTACTCTGCTGCTTCTTATTGTTACTTCTGAAGAGGTATGCACATTGTCGGGATGCTTATGTGTATTCTGAATGCTCTGCAATGGCTTGCTGGCAGGGTAGGACAATGTGAGCTCCAATGAGTGCTTTTTGGTGTTCTGTGAGTCACATACACCACACAACCCTTTGCTTTGCACTCCTGGGGTTAAAGTTTAATTGCTTGCCCTGGTTTCCTTTTTCTATGTGATGTGTTGCTACTGCAAAGGAATGCTTTGGTTGCTGGAATCATACCTGAACTCTGCCTTGCAATCACGATTGCCATTTCCTCTTGTCGCTGCTGGGTTAACAAAAATTACTGTTTTTCTGTATTACATTGTGCAGATTCCCCCACTTCTTCCCCTTCTCTCTCTCACACACTGCTTTGTAGGCATGATCTTACCATGAATGTGCCTCAGTTTCCCCTTGTGCAATGGGTTGCTGTCTCCCCTTTCTATGTGATATGTTGCTGCTGTACCAGACAAATGTGAGCGCAAAGGAGTGCTTGAGTGTCCTCTTGGGATCAGACCCAAACTCTCCCTTATTGGGTGGGGTGGGGCTTAATCTTATGCATTACTCCGGAGGATGGGCATGGCAGTAACACGCTTTATCTCTCAACACAGAACGAAGTGTGACAGAACCCTTCTGAACCAAGGTAAAACACTATTATACAGTTCAGTTAATTGTAATGTGTTGCTTAAGTGTACCTTCCAAGGGAGGAGATTGGGTAGCAAATTAAATATAGTTGGTTCCACATCTGGTGACCCCTTGGCTCTGCTTCTGGTGAGCACCCTCTGCCCCTCCAGCACCAGAAGGCATTAGCTGCTACTGCTTCATTGGCTACCAGTCCATATCTGGGCACAATTCAAAGTGCTGGTTATGACCTATAAAGCCCTAAATTGTTTGGGCCCAGATTATATGTTCCTGCTTGGGTTTTAAGATCTTCAGTGGAGACCCTTCTTTCAGTCCCACCAACATCTGAGGTGCTTTTGGCAGGAACTTGAGAGGGCCTTCTCAGTGGCTGCTCCCAGATTCTGGAACTTTTTGTCAAGGGGAGCTTTCCTAAGCACCTCTCTGATGACCTTCCGATGACAAACTTTCATACATAACAGATCCAATGAAAGTCAAACTGCACTGATCAAAGTGTGCCAGCATTTTAATTTTGTATTATACTAACATTTATTAGTCGCTTTCCAGCCTTCTGGCTCATCAAAGCCGCATGCAATCTTATTAAAAGGGGAATAAAAACAACATAATTAGAAGGAACAGCACAATAACATTAAAAAACTGTAATCGGCAAAAGATCCAGATAACATTAACCATTCAGGGGCAACAAAGTCATCCACACTGAAGGCCCATCTGAACAGGTTAGTATGGAAGAAGTTAGACATGCCCCTCAAGGGAGTGAGTTCCAGAGTCTAGGTACTACAACAGAGAAGGCCCAGAATGGTGTTTGCCACCAAACACAACCTCCCTGGCAAATCTCAACAGGCAGACAGGAACACGTGGGAGCAGGAGATCCTTTAAACAGCCTTGTCCCAAACTGATTAGTGCCTTTAAAGGTGTACACCTGCCAGCACTCTGAACTGGGAGTTGAAACACAGTAGGAGCCAAGGGAGATCTCATAGCGATAAAGCCACATGCTTTGCATTTGACACTTGGTTGTAAACTGATGACAATGAATAAGGCTCAGCCAGGACTGCCTTGGCTGGCCTAACTGGCTCCATTCTCCCAGCAACCTGTGCAAAAGGAAGCCAGACATCAGGTGCCTGCATGTTTTCCCCTTGGTGGCTAATATTAAATACAAAATACTAAACACCCTTGACTGCTTCTCTTGTGTCATCTTCAGGCCACTGTGCGATTATAAAGAACTGTGAACTTTTCCCATTCTGCTTTCTGTAGAATTGATCACAAAATGAAACAGAGATGAGCCAAGAACCCCTAATTATCTTACTTTCAAATGAATCACTTAGGGTCTATTAACAAGCCAGAGATTGGAATATGTTAAGGGATGATTTATCATTTCAGGATAAGTAGAATAAACCCAGTAAAAGAAAAAGGAACAATTGAGACAATTGGGGTTGCCAATCTTTTTTTTTCTAGCTGAGCTTCTATGCCTTCAACAAGCAAAATTTCGGCAGGTGAAGTTTTTCCCATGGTTGCATCTGCAAGCTGGAAAAATTTCACCCGCTGAATTTCAGCTTGTCACACACCTTGTAAAAGCACAGGAGGCCTGCCAAATGAAAGTCTTGGCAACCGAAACAAGAACATTTGGCATTAATGACAAATCTGGCTTTCCTTTCCCAAAATATTTATTTCACAGCCTCTGGTGTACGCACAGTCATTATCTATTCACTCAGATGAATACATAGTTGGCTTGCACACTGTTAGTAGGACTGACAGATAGATATGAGAGTAACACAAGGACATCTGGAAAGCCAGTTGATGGTCAGTTAAGCAGCTCTATTTCAGTAATTGAGAAAGCCACTGCTCTTCTAAGATTCCCCCCCCCCTCCCCGAAGTGGTATGTCCCATTTGGCTCTTTAATGCGAGGTTTTTTCTCCTGTCAAGAAATACAGGTCAGCATTCCAGCCATCTGATTCCTAGGCAGTATTTAGGAGAATTTGCTTACTCTAGACAGAAATACTGCAAAGAAGAAAATAATAATGATCCTATCAGGGGAAAACAGGTGCTGTGGTCACCGTATCAAGGTTGCTATCATTTGTTTAAGAAAACACTCTGAAAAGTTAACAGGGATTTTCTCCTACCAAGAGATTGGAGACCTGCCAGCATAATCCACCCAGGCCACAACCCTGTGTATTTCTTATTAAGTGTACACTTACATTGTAGGGAAGCCCCCTATTAGTCTCCCAGAGTCAGAACTGCAATAAGTTTTATACTCCCAAACAGCTTTTTAATGGTAGTATATTGAGAGTTGACCTCTGAGGTGTCAGTGAATGGAAGGACTAAACTCAAATGACAAGATGACTGGCATGTAGTATAGTAAATGATACCTGCCCACCAGGATTATACCTCAGGAAAAACAGTAAAGCCACAATTTTGCTTGCCAACTTTTGATTTTCAAAAATATTGGGACCTTGGTAATGTTAGAAGGTAGTGCCAGGGTGGGCTAGAACAGTATATGGCAGGTAGGGGATGTGACCATGACAGAAGCAGGTGAATGTGAGGCACCATCTGATTGGTTGTGAGTGGGACATGGCAAGTCTGGGGAAAAGGCAATAGCAAAAAAACTCTTTGCTGGTTTGTTTTTGAATGTCACTTGCTTTTCAGAGCCTGATACCTACTACAATGCAGTTTTACCAGCCAATAATGTAAATCACAGTAGTGGAATGCTGCCTCCACTTTCCAGAAGATGTATAATTACTGGGAAGTAGGATAGAAAAAAAATACACAGCAGCTTAAACAAGAAATGCTGATATAAGACAGAGCATTTGGTAAGCATCTGGGCTCTGGCTCTTCTTGCAAAAACTGATGATCACACAGTATAGATCTCTTGGCTTGCATATGTTAAGCTGCAGTGCCAACGTTTTACATTTGCAGCTTCTTGCTTTCCTCAACACAAGGCAGTTTGCTGCATTTGGTAATGTTTATTTCCTCTTGATGTTGTGTGCCGCAGTAACTTCCCAAAACCAGTAAGATGTACGCACAAGTATTTTTTACATTGGGTTAAATACCTTCAGGGAGCATCCTGCATTCCCAGTTCTGCTATTCACTATAAACTCGTAGCCAAACTAGCAGTAATGCTAAACATCTCTTTTTTCACCTATATTGGGATTAAAACTAAATAGCAAGTATGGGGGAATCCCTGATTTTCGTTGGGGTGGCAACAGACATAACCCTTACCTTCTCCCTCACAGTCTTGACAAAAATCATCCCCCATCCAGTTGTTAATAGCCCTGGAATAGCCATCTCTTTTCCAGCTAATCACTATAAGAATTATGCAACTTTCAGAATTGATGCCCAAATTCACTTTCTTTCTTCTTCTCTCTCTTCTTTTCTTTTTGTGTAGTGTCTTTTAGACAGGCAATGGCTGTCTTTTTTTTAATCTATGTACAGCGCTTAGCAAATTGTAAGTGCTAAATATATACATAGCTTTCACAGCAATAGGACCTAGTTTGGGGTTTAAAAAAAATAAAAGCTGAGATTTGAATTTTTTTTCTCCTGTGCACCCAGGAATCAATAGTGCTCACATATGCCATCTCAACTGAAAAATTGCTACTCCTTAATGACTAAGAGCCAAACTACACAATATGTAGTTTACATAGCATTCAGCACTCTGTGTTGTTTTTATTTACTTGGAAGTAACTAGGTGAACTCCAGCAAAGGAGATCGTTACCTTGTCGTGGTGCTGGAGCTTGAGCACCTCAATGACACCATGAGCTAAACCGTGAAGGGGCACCCAAGAAGGGAAGTTCATGGCAGAGAGGTCAGACTAAATACAATCCCCGGGCAAGGTAACGGCAACCCACCCCAGTATTCTTGCCGTAAAAACTTAATGCATCAGTACAACCAGAGACATGTCGGTATACCATCGGAAGATGGGACTCCCAGGTTGGAAGATGGTCAAAATGCTACTGGGGAGGAACAGAGGATAAGTTCAACTAGCCCCAGATGTGATGACGCAGTTAGCTCAAAGCCGAAAGGACGGCTAGCGGCCGACGGTACTGGTGGTGAACGACGAATCTGATGTTCTAAAGATCAACAAACTATAGGAACCTGGAATGTAAGATCTATGAGCCAGGGCAAATTGGATGTGGTTATTGGGGAGATGTCAAGATTAAATATAGACGTTTTGGGTGCCAGTGAACTGAAATGGACTGGAATGGGCCACTTCACATCAGATGACCACCAGATCTACTACTGTGGAGAAGAGGACCACAGAAGAAATGGAGTAGCCTTCATAATTAATAATAAAGTGGCTAAAGCAGTGCTTGGATACAATCCAAAAAATGATAGAATGATCTCAATTCGAATTCAGGGTAAGCCATTTAACATCACCGTGATCCAAATATAAACCCCAACCATAGTTGCTGAAGAAGAAGTAGATTAGTTCTATGAGGATCTGCAGCACCTACTGGATAATACGCCAAAAAGAGATGTTATTTTCATTACAGGAGACTGGAATGCTAAGGTGGGTAGTCAAACGACACCTGGGATTACAGGCAAGCATGGTCTGGGAGAACAAAATGAAGCAGGACATAGGCTGATAGAATTTTGCCAAGACAACTCACTGTGCATAACACTCTCTTCCAACAACCTAAGAGACGACTTTATACATGGACTTCACCAGACGGTCGACACCAAAATCAGACTGACTACGTCCTTTGTAGCCAAAGGTGGCGGACATCTATACAGTCGGTAAAAACAAGACCTGGAGCTGACTGTAGTTCAGATCACGAACTTCTGCTTGCACAATTTAGAATCAGACTAAAGAGAATAGGGAAGACCCACAGATCAGTTAGATATGAGCTCACTAATATTCCTAATGAATATGCAATGGAGGTAAAGAATAGATTTAAGGGACTAGATTTAGTAGATAGGGTCCTGGAAGAACTATGGAAAGAAGTTCGCAACATTTAGGGATGTCAGAGAATTTTGCCACGAATCTCGGGGAGGCCGAATGCCAGCACATTCAGCCCCCTGAAATTGGTGGCGAAACGGTCTGCCCCCCCCTGCCCCCCGGGACGGGACTTACCTTGGGCGAATCTCCCTGGCGGCGGCGGCTCCAGCAGCGGTTCGGCGGCGGCAGCAGCTACAGTGGCCGGTCTTCCGACCGGCTGCCACCACCGCCATTTCCAAGTTAAACAAACAAACAAACAAAAAAGTGATAGGCTACGTAGACGCTACGCTATTTGCGTTCCCCTTATTTTCGCCGTAGTCTACGTAAATGTTTACGTAGACTAGACATGCCAAAATAAGGAATGCAAATGGCGGCGCCCATGGGCGCTGCCATTTGCGTATGCGCGGTTGTTTTTGTTTTAACTCAGCCGTGATAGGCTACGTAAACATTTACGCAGCCTATCACGGCTGACTGCAGGGACGCAAACAGTGGCAGCTACGGCCGCCGCCATTTGCAGACCTGGCTGGCCAGGATTCGCGGCGGGAGGGACGGGGCACCTCCCCCTCGGCCAGAATTTCGGGGGGGAGGGACGGGGCGCCTCCCCCTCGGCCAGAATTTCAGGGGGGAGGGATGGGACGCCTCCCCCCCCGGCCTGAATTTCGGGGGGAGGGGCGGCGCGCCTCCCCCCCACCGCGAATCAAATTTCGTAAAAGGTAAGTGACTTTCGTACATCCCTAACAACATTGTTCAGGAGGCAGCAACAACAAAAAACGTCCCAAAGAATAAGAAAACCAAGAAGGCAAGATGGCTGTCTGCTGAGACACTGGATGTAGCCCAAGAAAGAAGGAAAGCAAAAGGCAACAGTGATAGGGGGAGACATGCCCAATTCAATGCAAAATTCCAGAGGTTAGCCAGAAGAGATAAGGAATTATTTTTAAACAAGCAATGTGCGGAAGTGGAAGAAGATAATAGAATAGGAAGGACAAGAAACCTCTTCCTGAAAATTAGAAACATCAGAGGTAAATTCCAGGCAAAAATGGGTATGATCAAAAACAAAGATGGCAAGGACCTAACAGAAGCAGAAGAGATCAAGAAAAGGTGGCAAGAATATACGGAAGATCTGTATAGGAAGGACAATAATATTGGGGATAGATTTGACAGTGTGGTCAGTGAGCTAGAGCCAGACATCCTGAAGAGTGAGGTTGAATGGGCCTTAAGAAGCATTGCTAATAACAAGGCAGCAGGAGAAGACGGTATCCCAGCTGAACTGTTTAAAATCTAGCAAGATGATGCTGTCAAGGTGATGCATGCCATATGCCAGCAAATTTGGAAAACACAAGAATGGCCAACAGATTGGAAAAAATCAACCTATATCCCCATACCAAAAAAGGGAAACACTAAAGAATGTTCAAACTATCGAACAGTGGCACTTATTTCACATGCCAGTAAGGTAATGCTCAAGATCTTGCAAGGTAGACTCCACCAATTCATGGAACAAGAATTGCCAGATGTACAAGCTGGGTTTAGCAAAGGCAGAGGAACTAGAGACCAAATTGCCAATATCCGCTGGATAATGGAGAAAGCCAGGGAGTTATAGAAAAACATCTATTTCTGTTTTATTGACTATTCTAAAGCCTTTGTGTGGATCATAACAAATTGAGGCAAGTTCTTGGTGGTATGGGGATACCAAGTCATCTTGTCTGCCTCCTGAGGAATCTGTATAACGACCAAGTAGCAATGGTAAGAACAGACCACGGAACAATGGACTGGTTTAAGATTGGGAAAGGAGTACGGCAGGGTTGTATACTCTCACCCAACCTATTCAACTTGTACGCAGAGCACATCATGCGACGTGCTGGGCTTGATGAAGCCAAGGCTGGAGTTTAAATCGCTGGAAGAAACATTAACAATCTCAGATATGGAGACGACACCACTTTGATGGCTGAAAGCGAGGAGGAGCTGAGGAACCTCATGACGAAGGTGAAAGAAGGAAGTGCAAAAGCTGGGTTGCAGTTAAACCTCAAAAAAACCAAGATTATGGCAACCAGCTTGATTGATAACTGGCAAATAGAGGGAGAAAATGTGGAGGCAGTGACAGACTATCTTTCTAGGCGCAAAGATTACTGCAGACGCTGACTGCTGCCAGGAAATCAGAAGACGTTTACTTCTTGGGAGGACAGCAATGACAAATCTTGACAAAATAGTGAAGAGCAGAGACATCACACTGACAACAAAGGTCTGCATAGTTAAAGCAATGGTATTCCCCCCCGTAGTAACCTATGGCTGCGAGAGCTGGACCATAAGGAAGGCTGAGCGAGGGAAGATAGATGCTTTTGAACTGTGGTGTTGGAGGAAAATTCTGAGAGTGCCTTGGAGCGCAAGAAGATCAAACCAGTCCATACTCCAGGAAATAAAGCCAGACTGCTCACTTGAGGGAATATTAAAGGCAAAACTGAAGTACTTTGGCCACATCATGAGAAGACAGGATACCCTGGAAAAGATGCTGATGCTAGGGAAAGTGGAAGGCAAAAGGAAGAGGGGCCGCCCAAGGGCAAGATGGATGGATGGTATTCTGGAGGTGACAGACATGACCTTGGGGGAGCTGGGGGTGGTGACGGCCGACAGGAAGCTCTGGCGTGGGCTGGTCCATGAAGTCATGAAGAGTCGGAAGAGACTGAACGAATAAACAACAACTAGGTGAGGTCCCAAGTCTACATCAGGACTGCTGTGTGTGGGAGGTTTAACCCTGCTCCCAAAATCCCATGTGTGACTGTTAAAAAAAATGCGGGGGGGAGGGAGCCAGTGACCTGGCTTGTGAAATAGGAGTATAATAATGCTGAAACTGCATGCACTGTCAGGGTAACTTTTTAAATTTTTGCAAATACAGAAAAAATTATTAACAAGATCTGAGTAAGAAATATCATGAACTCCTGTCTGCTGCTCTCTTTCATTTTTAGGTAGGCACACTATTAGCCAATCTCAATTCCACTAAACTCCTGGATTTCTAATTTTTTTTTAAATGATGCTGCTTAACAGGGGAGACTCCTCCAACCTGCCTCAAAAAGGCTTTAAGATGAACCAGAACATTCCTTCCCCATGCAATGGGTGTGTTGACCATTGCCATGCCTTCATTCATTGGCTAAAAACACTCAAAAGGCAGGAGCAGGCCAGTTTCTCACAATACAAATGGTGGAATAGTGGCTGCACATTTTGCCTCATATCTCAGGTTCTACAAGCACTAGATACTTCATTTTCTTTTTAATGAAAGCTGATTATGGCTCATCCAGGGGGAGGTCAAGTGCTGCCCCTCCAGACTCCAAAGCCATCATATAGTTGCCATAAAGCTTCACACTAGCCCTAAACATAGGGCTTGAAAAGATGACATACTGGTATAAATGAAAACATTTGAGTAATCCTCTTACAAATGATACACAAATCCCCAAAAGTGAATTTGCTGACTGACAAATGTGTGGGGGTATAGAAGACATTCACAAAATAATCTCCATAATTAAGTTTAATTTATTCAAATAAGATGGCCAGAGTGCACACTTAAATTTACCTGAGAACAACTGATACTAGTTACTCTAGGCCCATGCTTGATGCAACCCATTACAAATCAAATTTGATTAGTTGCATTAAAGCAATGGAAGTGTTCAAAGATTCTTAGGTATGCATAATGACCTTGTAGTGAGGCTGGTGGGGGTGCATTTTTGAAGTTGTTTGTTGCCTACTGGCAGAACTTCTCAATTTGTGGCTTTTCTTTCTTAATAACAACTTGATGCATCAATTCAAGGCTCATCTAAGGATGGTGTGTGAGTGAAAGGAGATAGTAAATAATAACATACTGTAGTGATGTAAGTGGTAACATCTCACATAAGTAAAGTGCTAGTCCACAACATACAGATGCACCAACATTAATGTGATGTAGAGGACTTTTCCCCACAAAAGGAAAAAAAAAAAGATACACAGACAGAACACTGCATATGCTAACAGGACAATAACTCTCATACCACTGACAGAACTGTTTCATTTAGGCATCAGTCTTGGCTGTGTTATACCAATCACACAAGTATCATACAGCGGTAGCTGTAGTGTAAAGAGGTCACAAACAAGAACAGGTACTGCCACCCTATTTTTTGTATACAAAGGGTAAATGTATACCTTACTTCATGATTACTTTTGTGTCTGGATCTCATGTTTCAGGTCTAACATCTAAATTTGTATGGGATGTTACCATGCCAATGTCCATCCGGAGGTGGGGAGAGTGCTAGCTGAGCTGGGATGACAACAGCAGACTTAATTACCATATTAGGAGTTACTGCCACACTATGGGATACAGCTCAGGGAACACTGCCACACTATGGGATACAGCTCAGCACCCCCACAAAAGTGTTAACATTAAAATTGGCTCAAAGAAGAGAGGGCTCCTATTTTGAGGAAAGCAACCCATGATCATGTGAGAATTCATACGGCTTTCATCTCTAAAGTATGTCAAGTTTACAAACAATGCCTTTTGAAGTCTGGATGTTTTTTAAAAAAGAAATACACTATACAGACAAATGCAGACTCTTTTCAGTGAAACCATTTACACTCTCAAACATATTCCTGAAATTGAGTCCTTCAAGTAGTCAATAACCTGGTATTTAAAGTTAAGATTGCCTGCAGTCTTTCATTAAAAAACAGTCCCTGCATAATACACAAAGCAAAATTGATTCCCTGACCATTGAATGGGTTGCTGAGTTAAAAATAAAGTCACTTTCAATATTTCTCATTCATGAGTATATGTGAACGTGTAAACACAAAAATATGGGGGTGGGGGGTAGAGAAATATCTTAAGTTCAAAAAGGAATAGAATACACTGTTTGAAAAACAATGGCTTTGTTAAATTTGGAACATATGAAATAACCACAGATAAACACAATTTACGAACCAATGTTTTGGTATTCAACAGGCGTTTGACTCAGTCAGTTTTGAGCTCAGTGATGACAATGACTTGGTTTATTTTGTTGGGACTAGCCCTGTGGCCCACACCATCCATGACAAGAGAGGCTTGCTCCACGTGTCACTGCTCCAGGAGAGGCCAGTATGTACCACCACCTTCTGCTTGATGCCACTTCAGTACCCAGCCACAGCAACCAGAAATGATCAGAGGCTTTCAAATGTAAGGTAGTTCATTGCAACTGATCTTACTGTCACCAGGCAAGGTACCTAAGGAGAAGCAACACCATTTCCTTCCAAATTGTATTTGGTCTTCATACTGCTTGAAATTCGTGGGCTTCTAGGAAGGAAGATGCGGAAAGTACAAGTGCACAAGTGTGTCATAAAGCAATAATTTGCAAATATGGGAATGCCTGTATACAGAGGTTACTAGAAAATTGCACAATCCAGCAGGAAGTTCTCCTGCACAAGCCCTACTGAAATGAATGGAGGCTGCACAACAGCACTATTACTATACTCTTCTGCATCTCACATTCATTTCAGTGGGGCTCATGCATAGTGTGTGCTGAATATGGCAAGTCAAATAGGCAGAAACATTTTGGAAATTAACAGAACACTCAAGCCCAATTCACTTTAGAAAACTGGAACTGTGTGGGTGCTGTTCTGTATGTGAAGATGGTCTGTGTAAAGTGGTACCCACATGGGTACAGCATGACAGCACTGACTTGAATCAGGCCTGCTAATCACAATGAAAACAAGACTGATTAAAATCAATGCCACCCAAAAGTTGGGGTTAGGATTAGATGGAAGAGCATCAAAACAGTGCTATATACTGGTGACTATCATGCTGCTATAATAATGTACAAACTGGGTCTTTTTGCCTATCTGTCTGTCTGTCTGATTCATACACACACATGTGCGTGCGCGCACACACACACACACACACACACACACACACACAGAGTCAGTCATATGCTCAGTTCAAGTCTGAAAAGCTGAAAGCCTACCCTTTTTAGCACAAGGTCTTGGCCCTCACTAATAGGTTGAAGGCAGATTTATATGAGTCCTTCACAGTATGAAGGGTATAATACACACATGAATTTTGCGTAAAAAGTCCTAAATCTGAATGTTCTCTACAAGTACAAGCCAGCAGGAATTATTCTTGCACAAGTCCCACTGAAATATGTGAGAGCTACAAAAGAACACGATTGTGCACTTGCACAGCTCCCATTCATTTTAACGAGGAACACGTCTCACAGGATTGTGCCCTACGTCATTTACGTTTTGGTTACTTTTAAACTTTTTTCATTAGTTTCACTGCATAATATGGCCCTTGATAGAAGTTTTGCACATTATAAACTGCAAATTATTTTTCCATAATTTAGTTTTTGGTGTCTCCTTCAGTAGAATTGCATTTTTCCATAACAGAGACAACTTCTTCATTCGTTACAGGTGAATCTTTTCCATCATTCTTTCCTTTTCTTAGAGCCTTCAAACATTTATCAAGTCTTTTTAAGAACACATCTATATCTTCTTTTGTTATTCCAATGGCTGCAGCGGCATTGAGGTATGCACAGTGATACTTGTTTGTATGGGACATGAAGCCTTTGAAGGTGTAGCCACTCACTGTTTGCAGAGTCCCGAGGGAAACCGCCCTGAAAGCAAACACTTAGTTAAACGCACAAATGCCTCTGGAGAAAACACAGCAAATGTGGACAAATTAGGGCTAATTAAAAGGAAATAAAATCCACTAAGGCTGCAGTTTTCTGGGCATTTACCTGGGAGTAAGCACCACTGAAATCTGTGGGAGTCTGCATCTTTTGGGCTCACTGGATAAAATCCAACGTAACTCCTACTTAGACCCACTGAAATGAGTGGGATTTAGTTGTCACAACTAACTTAAGTCCCATTCATTTCAATGGGTCTACTCTAAGTAGGACTTATGTTGGCTTTTGCCCAGTAACTCCTATTGCTTACAAATATTTTGATTCATTGAGCCAGTTTGCATGACACGACAGCCCATCGTGGGTTAATTTACCCGCAAGCAGCTGCTGCATATGCCGGCCGCCATTATGAATATGCAGGCCCAGGCTGGGGGTTTGTTGTATCATGCAAACCTGGCCAGCAGGAGTTATTTGAGGGTTAAACAACCCTCACATAACCCTAAAACAGACCGCGGGTTCTGCAAGGGTTAACCCTCAAATAACCCCTGCCGGGTGGGTTCATACAACACAACAAACTTGGGTGAACCCCACCTGAGGCCTGCATCTTCATAATGGCAGATGGCATGTGGTGTGGTCCCCCAGGGGTTAATTAACTCAGGGTAGCTCTGGTGTCCTCTGAACCAGGTAGGTGTATTTCTGAATTTAAGGTGTTAAAGGAAAGACTCACCTTGCTCCAGAAACTTGTCTGGTGAAAAGCATTGATCCAAGTTGTGTAATAGCAGCACCACTTTGTTCATCTAGCTCTTTGAGTGACATTGCTGAAAATGAAAAGTAGCTGTGTTGCCATAAATTATAATAACATTATTTCCAACAACAAAAAACATATTTTACTATTGCAAGTCAACAGTTTTGGAAAAATATCTAAAATAAAAGCAATTTGGGGAAATATGAAAAACCAAAGGCAAACACAACAGACACTTCTAAAATTGTGACATTTCAGATTTTAATACAGTGTGACCACTGCTGATGTAATACTGCCATTCTCCCAACCCATCATTGAGAGACCAAGGGTGGACTGCAGGCTTGTGCACTCCTTCCCATCCCTTCTCCTCATCTGATGCAAATTCCACCCTCTCTTCCACCATGGTTCAATATTACACCTGCACCAATGATAACTATGATTGCTAGCAAAGGTTAGCTTCAACCGTGAATTGAAATCAGAGTTTGAAGCTCATTGGCAAACCCTAATTAAGAAGGAACCTAATTAGTGTTAATTGTCATTCACAACTGTGCAGATGTATCCATTAACCATGGTTAAGTCTAACAGAGCTTGGGAGAGAGAAATTCATGACAGAAAGGAGAAGAGAGAGATGGCACCAGATCTGTATATTTAAAGAAACATTTTTTTCCTCCCAAAGTTCAAATTAGAAAACGCAGACATTTTCACACCCTCGAGATAGCTTGCAACCAAATTTGATTATGAACTATGGCCTTAAACTAGTTTACATACTAATCCTCAATGTACATACTGACTGTCATTTCTGACAATGCAGTTGACTGTTTTGCGGATCCCTTGTTTTAATGGTTTTTAGTTGTTTTAATTCTCAGATTATAATTATTCATTTAAACATGGAAGCAGCATATTTTAAATGAAACTAAATTAATTTTAAAGAATATACTGTGAATATATTTTAGTTTTAACCATTTTAGATTTTGACCTGATGTTGTATCTGCCCTAATATATTTTATCTGTTTACTTGTTTCGTATATGTGAATAGCCTATGGCCCACTACTAAATAAATGGAAATGGAGTGACATATTGACTGCTGCTTTTCTGCCACATTATTATGGGACTTGTCTGTGCCCACAGTCACATCGTATCGGGGGAAATCAGCTGCCACAGAACATATATGAAACTGGCCCTATATAATCACCACTTGCTTTATTCCACCACAGATTCCTTCTTGACAGGGTACATGATGTTGTAATTACCTAAGGAGATTGGATTGTGAGGTGTATCCAGCAGTCTTTCATTGTAGGCTTCTGCTAATTTCTTTACCTCACTCGAAAGGTGGGAAAACATTTCCTATGGAAAGAAAAGGATCAACCGCTTTTAGTCTTACTGGTTATTCTTTACAAAACATAACCTCTGAATGTGCCAATAAACACTTCCTACTTAATACTTAGATTACTCAGCTAAAACAAAATCAACAAAAGCATAGCTGCAGCCAAAGACAGCAGGTAAGCTCAAGTGGTCTCAGGTAAGCTTGCATCCCAAGGCAGGTGAAGCTGAGGAGGAAACATTCCTGATAACTAGGACATGTTAAAAGAACTTTCCAAACAATGCAGTGGCACAGAAAGTTAAGGAGACAGTTCAGACTTATCTGCGCCCAGACCTGCCTGCCATAAGATCAGCATGAGGCTTGAAGAACAGCCCATGCCCCAGTCATCATAAAAGCCAAAGAACAATACACCTCCCTCCCTCCCTCCCTCCCACTCACACACACAGAGGATTTGGCACAGCTGCCCTCCTCTATATACTTTGGCTAATTCCCTAAGCAAGATTACCAATGGGAAGCCAAAACCATGCAACTTGTGCATCTGAGCTGTTAGGCATTTATTACAGTAGTAAGATCAGCTAATTTAAAACCAGGATATTAAAACTACTAATTAACAATATGTATGTGGCCGGCTGATACAGGGGGGAAAAAACGAGTAACACCCCTGATTTATTAGATGATCTACATTTCAGAATTATTTTTTTCCATTTTAATAAGTGCCTAGATAATACAAGCAACTAGCTAAGCAGTTTGCTGTACAATAAATTAATAGCACCTTGTATCAGGCAATACGTTTTGTGGGGTCAAATCCATATCTAACCTCTATTAGAAAATCTGGCTATTTTGTGAGGAATTTATGAGGACTTCAAACACAAGTCTTACTTAAAAGAAATGTAACTGAATTCCATTGATTTTTCTACATTGCCAGTACTATATTTAACTCAAGACGCAAAAGAATCTTATCATACTAGAAGAGTATTGAACAACTTGTGCACTTAAATGTCAGCTAAATTTCCAGTAGGGGAAGTAAAGAGATTAAAAACCCAAGTGAAACAATGCTTTAGGCAAGACCAGCAGCAAGTCTGAGGGAAAAGCAAAAATGTTGCCTCCAAAATGTGCAGCGTATGCTCTAGTCTTCCACAACTAATTTTTAACTATTACAACTGAGAGTGCATTCCAACAACTAGCCAATTGGGGACATTTGCAAATCACAAATTGCAGTATTTCAGTTAAAAGGGGAACAGATAATCTCACATAGGTTTGTGGCACTGTGTCCACATGAGTAGACCTCTCAAGTGAGTGGTTATTGCAGGAGCATTTGGTTAGCTGTTAGAACAGGCCTGGAAGCTATTCAGATGTAATGTCAAACTATGGTTTAATGTTATAAGAATGAGCTTTGGGCTAGAAAGGTCTGGTCTTAGCTTGTAGCAAACTATAGTTTGCCAGATTTGGATCAGGTGACAAACTAGTTTGGCACAAACCAGGATTAGAATTCTAATCTTGACATGCGAGGGAAGGAGGAAAGGAAGAAGGAAATGCATGAGCCAAAGGTTTGTGCCTGGTCAAACTCATCACCACCACCATAGTTTGTTGTTACGTCTGAACAGACTCTAAAATCCAACTCAGAAAATTCAGCGAATAACTTCAAACAATGGTTGGGATCCAAAATGGAGTGCACAGCCCCCCCTTCATGCAGCAGTCCCCACTCCTCCCCAAAGACCACCAAGGAAATGGAGTGCACAGCCCCCCCTTCATGCAGCAGTCCCCACTCCTCCCCAAAGACCACCAAGGCTGGTAACCCAAGTGGAGTACATGAAACATGTTCCTTTGCACTATGCAGAGAAGGAAGAAAATCTGGGCTGGGCTTTCTGGCTCTGCGGCACAGATTAAGCTCCTCTCTGCAAGATGCTGGCTATGCTCCTTATTGATATGAGCTCAAATAATGTGCAATAAGATTTGACGTGAGAAGAAGGCAAGAAAAGGGAGAAAATTATTCTGGCTTTTTTTATAGCCTGGCTTCTTTTTTGAGTAGGTGTAGTGGAACCAATATAGAAAAGAGCACTCAATGTCAAGCTATAAATAGCTCCTGCTGAGAACATAATAGCTCTGCCTCAGCCTTCATAAAGCAAAAGGCAATAAACCATCACTATTAAATTTTTACCATTCAGAAACATGCACATTCAAAGTACACTTTTTTTAAAAAAGGAGGGGGGGTCTTATTTCTACAACATATCCAATAGCAGGAACATATTTATAACATTCAGAAAATTGTGTTTATGGAGCAGAACTACATTTTCAGTTATCAAATTTGCTTCTTGGTTGAAATTGTTAAATATCTAATGCTTTATTCACTAAAGGATTCACTACGGGGGGATACATTACATTACTTTTAAAGATATATGGTCATTTATTGAAGATTTATCATCTGCCCAATAACTGCCAAATTATTTGTGGTTCCCAGCAATTCCTAATATTCCTCAGTAATTTACTGTAAAGCGAACCTCCAATCAAGATCCAACTTTACAGAAACGTATAGCTGATTTGTTTGATGCCTTTTGGGGGGGGGGGGGATTGGCACAATAGAACTGTTTTCGTTTTAAAATGGTCATAAGCCCTTTGTGGAGAACTGTGGAGGAATTTTACACCATCGCATACCCAGGCACCACCGTGGCTCTTCTGGAGCAATTACAATAGTTCTTTCGATTTGTATTCAAACTGCTGCTGCCCTCCGTCCCCCGCCCCATTTCTGATGAAATACAAGTCACAACTTCTCACCCCTGAATTAAAAATCAGAAGTGCACTTAACTCTTCCACCATAAAGTACTTTAATGCGTAAGAGTAAGAGTTTCCTACCCTTGGTCGAGCCTTTCTCCCTGTTTTTCTGCATGAGTCACTCATCTGCCTGTGCCTCCTGACGAGGAGGTAGCAAGTCCAGAGCAGTGACTCATGCAGAGATAAATGGGCAGCCTTCTCTGATAGTGGGTAATTCTGCCATGCTTCTTCAGCAGGAGTGACTGACTGATCCAATCACTTCTGATGCAGTCACAGCAGAATTACACTCACCACCACCACTCCCATCACACACACATCACCTCCTCAAGACTAACTAGAAGGAGATAAGACTAGAGCAGTGAAACATGAAGTAATGTAGCAAGTGGCCTCCTCTGGGCATGTGTGGCGGGGGAGAGAAATACTCTGGGTGCACAAGAGCCTTTAATTATGTATTACATGTAGGGATGCTGGAGAAATTCAAGACAGACTAAAATAAGCTTGGATTTCTAAGAATCCAACCTGTGGAATTTATTCATTTTTTAAAAAAATCTTGGCTGCCTTTCAGGGCAGAAGCCTTCCCAAAGCAGCTCACAGCAATAAAATACATAAAACAGTTAAAATATTAAAAGTGATAAAAACATAAACACAATAAAATAGCAATAAAAACAACAATAAAAGCCAACAATAAAAACAACAACAGCAGCAGCATTAACAGCAACAATCAAGAGAAGGCCATGGTAAAATAATATGTTTTCAAGGCCTTCTTAATAGGGATAGCGGAGAATTCCGCCACGGATTCCAGTGAGGCCGGATTCTTTACATTCTGGCCCCCCGGAATCCGTGGCGGAACGGCCTCCTGCCCTCTGCCCCCCGCAGTATCCCTGTGGGATGGCACTTACCTGGGGCAGATTCAGCGGCGGCGGCTGGTCTCCTGGCCAGCCGCGGCAGGGCTGCTGCTGCTGCTGCCATTGCCATCCTTGGACCGTGATAGGCTATGTAAGAATTTTACGTAGCCTATCACGGCTAACCTCAAAAAAACAAAAACAAAAAACGCAACGTACGCAAATGGCGGCGGCTACGGCGGCCGCCATTTGCGTTCCATATTTTTCGCCGATTTATCTTACATAAATATTTACGTAAGATAAAACGGTAAAAAAAAAGGGGGAACGCAAATAGCATAGTGGACGCTATTTGCGTCCCTTCATTTTTTGCCGTTCTAGCCTACATAAATATTTATGTAAAATAAATCGGCGAAAAATAGGGAACTCAAATGGTGGCCACCGTAGCTGCCGCCATTTGCATACGCTACGGGGTTTTTTTGTTTCTTTTTGAGGTTAGCCATGATAGGCTACGTAAATTCTTACGTAGCCTATCATGGTTGTCTGGCTGGATGCAAATGGCAGCCGCTACGGCAGCCGCCATTTGCGTCCGCACCAGGCCCTCCGCGGCCAGAATTCCGGCTGTGGATGGCCCTGGCCGGCTGCTCCGCGGCCTGGCCACAGAGCGGAGCCAGCCGTCGAGGATTCCAGGGAGAGGATCGGATCGCCTACCCCCCCCCCCCGTCGAGGATTCCGCGGGGAGGGATGGAGCAAAGGTAAGTGAGTTTCGTACATCCCTACTTCTTAAAAGCCTGCAATGACGGAGCATAGTGGACCTCCAATGGCAATTTGTTCGAAAGATATGGGGCCACTGCAGAGGAGGCCCTCTCACATGTGGTCACCCACCTGACTGGTCTCACAGTGGGTGAATGAGAAGGGCCTCTCTTTCTGATCTTAAAATGTGGGCAGGCTAGTATGGGTGAAGGCAGTCTTTCAAGTAACTTGGTCCCAAACCATTTACGGCTTTAAAGGTCAAAACCAGCACTTTAAATTGGGCTCGGAAACATACTGGTAACCAGTGCAGCTGGTGCAGCTTAGGCATTATGTGATCAAATCACCTAACCCCCACCAATACTCAGGCGGCCGCATTCTGCAACAGCTGAAGTTTCTGAACTGTCCCCAAAGGCAGCCCCATGTACAGTGTATTACAGTAGTCCAGCCTGGATGTGTCTAGTGCGTGGGTAACTGAGGCAAGGTCCATCCTCTCCAGATAGGGCTGCAGCTGGCGTTCCAGCCTAAGCTAGTAAAATGCACTCCTGAACACTGCAGCCACCTGGGCTTCCCCAGTTAGCTCAGAGTCCAGGAGGACTCCTAGACTGCACATTTGGTGTTTTAGAGAGATGCAACCCCGTCTAAGACCAGTTGTAAACCTCCATCCACAGTAGCTGGTTTTCTAACCCACAGTACCTCCATCTTGTCTGGATTAAGTTTCAGCTTGTTCACCCTCATCCATCCCAAAATAGTCTCCAGACTCTGGTTCCAGAGTTCCACAGCTTCCCTGGGATGTGCAGATGGAAACGAGAGGTAGAGCTGAGCATCATCTGCATACTGATGACATTTCAGCCCAAATCTCCTGATGACTTCCCCCAGCAGTTTCAGGTACATGTTAAAAAGTATGGGGGGACAAGATGGAACCTTGTGGCACCCCACAGGCTAATGGCCATGGGGTGGAACAGAAATCCCCCAGCACCACCTTCTGAGAGTGCTCCTCCAGAAAGGACCAGAACCACTTTAAAACCATGCCTCCCAAGCCCAATCCAGATAAACAATCTAGAAGGATACCATGGTCAATGGTATCGAAAGGTACTGACAGGTCCAGAAAAAACAACAGGATTGCACTCCCCCAATCCATTCCCCAGCATAAGTCACCAACCAGGGCAACCAAGGCTGTTTCTGTCCCATAACCAAGCCTGAAACATGCTTGGACTGGATCTCAGGAACCAGTTTCATCCAAAACAGCTTGGAGTTGTGAGGCCACCACACGCTCCAGCGCCTTGCCCAATAATGGCAAATTTGACAGAGGGTGGTAATTATCTGAATCCAAAGGATCTAAATTTGGTTTCTTCAACAAGGGCCTCACCATAGCTTCTTTCAAAGCTGCAGGGACCTCATCGTCCCTCAAGGAGGCATTTACCACCTCTAAGGTCCAAATATCCAGCCCAGCTCTGGCAGATTTCACAAACCAGCATGGGCAAGGGTCTAAAGGGCAAGTAGTAGACCTCAGTTCTCCAAGCAGTTTGTCCCCATCTTCAGGTTGCACAAGCCAAAAGGTATTCATAATATGACTAGATGGTGCACCAGCCCTGTCCAAATCAGACCATCAAAACAATAGCATCCAAGTCAACATGAATACGAGCAATTTTATCTGCAAAGTGCCTGGCAATTGTTCACAGTGGGCCTTTGAGGGTTCAAGGTGTTGTGTTCCAAGGCCTACACCCAAGAGGCCCTTAACCAGACAAAAGAGTGCCGTTGGACAACAGTGAGCAGTTACAATGGTGGCGGAAAAGTAGGATTTCTTCGCTGTCATCACCACCACAGAATAAGATCACAAATGGATTCTTACCTGTGGTTGATCATATTCATTTCGAGTCTTCCGCCATTTGCGCTCTAATTGTCAACACAGCCATTTCATCACCCTCAGCTCAATGGAATACCAAGGAGCTGACATGGTTCTACAAGTAGGTCAAGGATGTTTGGGAGTGATCATATCAATAACCCTAGAATCTGCTGTAGACCGACCTCCTCAGGCCGTGCAGAGTCTGTGGACTTCTGGCTCTTTCTTTCTTCTTTCTTTTTAACTTCCCCGAAATCTTTGCATATTTATTTGTAGGAAAATATGCACGTTTGTGCTGAGACTGGTACATACATGAGGGGAAAATTAGAATGGAATGGAGGACAATACGCTAAATGTTACGTACTAAAATAAATTATCTAAATTGTTGTGAACCCTTTTACGGAATTATTTGTGTATTTTTCTACACAACAAAAAAAGATTCAAATCTGTCTGTGAATGGATGATGGAACAAAGACACCTGACAATCCACAAAACACAGATGGAGTGGATTTTACACAATCCGTAATCCCTAATTACATGTGACATGATACTGTGCCCCGGTACACCATTTAGAAATTACCGACCTGGCCTCTGTATCTTGAGATTTCCATAGTAGGTGGAAATGAGGAGGCACTGTGTTAACAAGTCATTTCCAACAATAAATCTGCAGGCCACAGGGTGGATTTTTTGTTTTCCTTTACAAGAAGCAACCAAACAATGGCACAGACACATCACCCATGAGTCAAAGAGACTTCTATTTTGGGTAACAACAAATCACTCTGCTTCTATTTAATAACATACAAGAATAGTCTAAAGCCTGCAAAAAAGTGTTAAAAAAATTAAACATGCAAGAGTTGAAAGATGCAAGAACTGCAGTAACATGAATTTGAATAAGGTCCCTTACATCGGCAAATCAGAAGATCTTCCACAACACAATAGGGGAAAAAAATCAATGACATGGTATTTGTTGATGTACTGCCAAAGCAAGTCAATTATTAGAGACTGAGTCCTACAAAGGCACTTTAGTTATAACAGGAAAAATATGGCTACTGTTGTCATTTTTTCCTTTCTTGCAAAATGTCTTGATTGCATAATGATGTGCAACATTAAATAAAGACTTTGGTTCCTATTCCCTAGTTTCACTAGTTCTATAAAATAGTATTTTTTCTGGCTCCCAGACCCTTCAAACACACATCTTTTTTCCCCTTGCAACTCTCCATTTCCCTCATTGTCTATCACGTTCAATTTATACACTCAGCAGAATCAAGGGGTACAGCTCTTCTGGAGGTGTGGGGGGGGGCAGGGAGGTTGAATGTTTGAATGCTCCCCTATAATAAGTAACACAAAAACCTAGCCTGAAAGGGGAAAGGCTCACCCCAGCCTCCATCCCAAATTACTAGTTTTCTATGCTCAGAAAATCTTTTTTTGTGGTGAAACACTCAATCAGGCATTCCGCCCCACCGCTCCCCAAATTATCTAATGTACGGTGCAGGAAGAGTTTTATCATTTGATTCTGCTAAATCAAGTTTGTAACAAAATATAAATAGTGATGCCACTGAATTTTGTAATTAGTTGGCTCATTGGTCAAAACTTGTCTGCTCGTATTGCTCACCTCTGTAGTGAACCTGGACCAATGTATTACAAATTTGCTATTATGTTCAGAATTGATTGCACATCATATGCAGTCTGCATCTGCACAACACAATTTCTGTGCACGCAAGGAGTCAGTTTAACCCTTGAATAATCCGGTGCATTTACTACGGCTTCCCTCATCATTTCCACCACTGGCGCAGCTCTGGTTCTGCAAAAAGGAGGAGGACCTGTGGTTTCCTTCATATACTGATAATCAGTGAGTAAACATCACATGACATCATCTCACAGGCAGGCCATGTGGAAACAACCAATCAGGTAGGGTTGCCACACTACACAATTCCAAACTACATCTCCCAAGCTGCACTTTGATAATGCGCATGTGCAAAAACCCATATGCATGAAATGAGATCTCATAGTAAAAAAGAACTCTCGTTCAAACTTATGTGGATGAATTCGTTACTTTATGAGTAAATAACAAATTTACTTGGGGCAAGTTTGCCCATCACTAGTTATAAACACATTTTCAAGACTGCACTGTGAGTGAGACACACAAACAGGGTGGAGAATTAAAACTGTACTTCTAACTTTAGTTCTTGTGTTTCCTAGGTGTAAGGGTTTTGCAGTAAGATTAATGGGTTGTTGACCAAGTGGTCCCTCTGCAGCTTCAACAGCATCTCAACACTAACAGTTGTTTTTCTCCATGCAGTACTAGATGTTGCACTGAGACTGCATATGTGGTCATGTTAGATGATTTTTAGCTAAGGATCAATAAGGGAAATTGTACCCTATCGATCTTATTAGGTCTTGTGGAAGCCTCATTCATCATGAGGTGATGGCATCTCAACTGTATGACTTGGTGCTTGCTTGCAGGGACATTCCTGAGCAATTCTACTCATATCTGGCAGCAAGGCTGTTGGGTGGTTACTTGTAATCTCTCAGAACCTTCCCTGTGGGGTCCCATTTCCCAACCCTTTTTTGATCAATGTGTACACAACACGCTGCACCAGAGCATGTGGAGTGATCAATGTGCTGCCATCCAGCTCTCTCTTTTTCCAGCATTCCTGCACAGTGCCTAGTTGGGGTTTTGGCTGTAGTCAAGAATTTAATGCAGTCAAACAAACTTGGCAGTAAGTCAAGACGAGGTTGAAAAGAATGATACCTGTCAACTTTGGAAATATAGGGGTAGGGAATCTATTACCAGATAATACTTATTGGATGGCCTTAGGTAAGTCACACTCTCTCAGCCTTTCACTGGGATGTTCCAAGATAAAATGGGACAATCCTATATTCAAAAACCTGCGCTCCAAAGAGGAAGGACAAATTAGAAATGCAATATATATCAAGAAAAAAAACCCAGAGCTTTGGTTGCCAGTATAAGAAACATAACAAAAAGAGGACATAACTACAGGCCAGACCACAACGCTTCATGCAGACAATGCTCCTATTGCTAACTATAGCAGCTGAAGTTCCACAAGGGTTTGTTACATGTTTATTGCAATTTAATATTGTAATCTGCCATCTGTTAATTTTGAAATATTACCTTTCTTTCTTTTAGCAGCTGTTGATACCCTTTGGTGCCTAAGGTCAGCAATGTAATGAGAACATCTAACGAAGGAGAGGCTGACGCTCTTCCTGGGGAAAAAATAGGATATAAATCATTTCTTTTCTTATTGAGGAGAATAAGCTATTTGGGTTTCTTTTAGAGTTCTTTTCTGAACAAAAATCAATTTAAAAACTATATACCTGGGTACATTTTGCTGATCTCCTGTATGAAGGAGTCATTGAAGCCAGCAATGATAGCACCACCTACTGGAACCATAAAATTTTTGTCCAAACTTTGCACAAAAGCATCTATTCTGCCTCTTCGTGCTCCCTAAAAAGACAGACACAGAATCAAGGTGAGAATCAAGATGGCACAGTCTCCATCAATACTATAAACATAGACTTGGTTCTTAAAAATCCAACAGAGCTATGACTAGAGCAATATTAGTCAACATCAGCAATCACAGGTACAAGCCACCAGAAATTTATTTATTTATTTATATTTATTTATTTCATTTCTATACTGCCCAATAGCTGAAACTCTCAAAATTATCCTGTGCAAGTCCTACTGAAGTGCATGGGAGAAGTGTCATGCTCTTGCACACCTCCCATTCATTTCAATAGACCCTGAAATGGAGAACTTTCCATTGGATTATGCCATGGTTTCATAACAGAGACTCTTTTTTGTATTGTTGCAATGAGCTGTTTGGTAAGGAGAAGAACTAGAACTGGTCTTTTGCAAGCCCACCATTTTTCAAAACATGCCATAAAATTTTAGCTATATAATTCCTGTTCAGGAAAAGTTCTGTGTAAGACTATAAATACTGAACTCAACCTATTTTACTAGAGGAATACGCTTTCTGCAAATTGAAATCAATCTGTGAAGAATGTAGGTTTTTCTTTTCTGTAAATGTTGGTTGAATAGGGTTTCTATCTAAACATTCTATCTTTTTATTAAACATAAGTATTAGAACAAAATTCTATTAAACGTAAGTATTAGAACAAAATTTACAGACACCCTCACACACAGTGCTTAATAAAGGCTAGCATATTTTCTTATTCTAAGGATATCAGCTGTCCTTGTATAGCGAAGCCCAGTTGAACATTAAACACATTGCATCTTTATTCCAGATTCTAACAGCTCAATCCTACATGTGTTTACTCAGACATCCCACTGCATTCAATGGGATTTACCCTCTGTTTAGGATTGCAGCCTAAAGCAGGAACCCCCTGAACTCTTTGGGAAATGAATGTTCTTCAGAAGAAAAGTATGTGTTTTAATCATTTTAATATACTTCTAACCTACTGCATCACAGGGATTTTTGAGCCACTTACATCATAAAAACAAAACAAATGGAAGAAATAAAACAAGCTAAGCTAAAACAGCAGCAAGATAGCAGCAGAATAAAATAACCTAGCTAAGATTCTAAAATCAGCAAGCATGGAAACAGAATTGACTAAATTAAAGTGCTGGGGAGCATAAAGATGGTTTGCATGGTGCAAAACTTCAGGCATGAAGTGCAGACCTAGAGAGAACATTCCACAGGCAGGGTGCCACTACAGGAAAAGCCTCCTCTTTTGTTCTCCATCCACCTCACCTTAGTTGGTTGCAGACCATGGTTTATCTGTATCAGTACCCTGCCCATGGAACTCTCTCCTTCAGGAAGGCAGACTGACCCCTTCCTTGTTCAGTTTTACACAGAATGTTAAACGTTAAAATTTTGTTTTATTAAGATTTGTTTTGCTAAAATGAGGAATGTTAAAACTTTTTTGTTTTGAATGGCTTTTTAGTATTTTAAATATATTAGCTTCTCACTCAGTTTCTAAGATTTTCTCCTGCTCTTAATTCTGAGGTTTGTGATGTTTTAAGATTTTAAAATAGTTCTTAGATTTTAATAATAAGTCACCTTGGGGACGCTGCTTGGACCAAAAGGCATTGCATTGTTTTATTGTTCTTATTTATACATTTAAAACTCAGAGAATGACCTCCCCAGATAATCTCAGAACATGGGGAGGTTCACATGAGAGCTGGTCGACACCAAGGTAAGCTATAAGGCCTTATATGGCTTGGGTTCCGAATAAAACCAGTGTTTTGAATTGTACCCAGAAATGCACAGGAAGCCTGCAAGGGCATGAGCTAACAGTACTCCCAATTCCTTAAGGGTTCAAACCCATCCCCAAAAGGTTGAACCCTATCTCCCAGGTGAAATCAGCCTGCCAATAGCACCTCTGCCTTGTTTGGATTGAGCTTCAGGATCTACATATCTGTCATACAGTGGCAAATCCTCCTACAGCTGTTTCCCTGTCAACAGAACATATCTTTATTTTCCCCAAAACAAAGTGAAAGTATTCAAAATAGAAGGTGACCTCTCTGAATGTGTAAGCATAATTTAAAAAAAGACAGGAGCAAGCCATAAAGCAGTGTACGTACAACCCAGTGGACTAATGTACTAGTTGTGCTACTCAGGGTTTTTTTAAAAAAACAAGGCTATCATTAGAAATGATTTATTATTTCCATTATAGCTGAAGTAGGAAGTTAAATTGTTCTTCACATTGTGAGCGTGGTATGTTTAGAGGTAATAGTGGAACTCTCCACAATACAAATGTTAACTTGGAAATAGCCATTACAGCCAGCCTTGCAAATATGTTTGTGGGGGTTGGAAGGGAATGGTTGTCCACCCAGTTTCTTCCCTCCTCTCTACCACCCAACAATCCTTACACAAACCTCACTTCTGGCACTAAGAGGCATAGGGGAAGCATGAGGGGGAAGGAAGATATGGAAGATTCATGCTTGACTTTGTCACCTGGGGCCAATTCTCACTCTCCCCAATTGTTCAGGCAACCATCTAATTACAAGAATTCTCTCATCTCCATATCCTCTCGTGGGCTGTTCCATCTCTCTGGAATTTCTTGTCCCTGACACCAAGTCTTTCCTCACACTCAACCCATCTGATACACCCATAATGCTGGCTCTCTGCAAACCATGGTTTGCAAATCAGGAGCAGCCTCAAGGACACGTGCTCCCCCAAGCAAATTCCCACCTCCTTTACCTTTTTGATATTAATCATGGTTTAGTTATAGGTGCACTGATGATAGCCACTGTTCTCTTGTCAGTCAGAATTGATGTGGGTGTGCAAACCATGGTTATGAGGGACCCATGGTTAACATCAGTGCACAATTAACTCTAAAATATGGTTAACACCAGCAAGGTAAAGAAAAGGAGAATTTGCTCACGGAAGGGGAAGATGGAACATGAGGCTGGTTCCTAATTTGCAAACCACGGCTGGCGTGGAAACACTGTTACATCTGTATCAGATCTCACATTAGGCAGCAGTTAAAGGATTGTCTTTTCATTCATTCAGGCCTTCCTCTCTTGATTTTCTTTTTGGCCTCCTTTTCTGTCATCTTTGTTTCTCCATTAGCTTTTTATCTTTTTAGATTATAAGCCTTCAAGCGGGGCTATGTCTTCTTAACCTTTGTGATTTGTGTACCAGTGATGGTTTGAATATTATAAATAATATATATTGTATTACATATTGTATTTCACATGAAAATGAAACTGTTCCACAATACCAGGAATAAGTATGAGTTCACAAGGTGAGGAAACAGACCTGACATGAACTTTGCCCTCTTAATATTTCATGTGTTATGTGCTTTGCCAAATGTCTTTACAAGCCATGTCCCCTTTATCTGCCATGGGACAAGAATTACATATGTCTACTCAATCTGCTGTTTCAGCCTGCACATGAATACCTTCTATGTCAATGGAATTGTACAGGGATACTTGCAAAAAAAAAACTTTGACAAATTTAAGTATCTCATCAGTATAAAGGAACTGTAAAAACTGATTCTCGCATTTTGCAATATGGGAAGATTCTCAAACAGTGACTTAACATGTAATTTTGTGTGAGGAAGTGTTTGTGTAAAGAGCCCCAAGTGGGCAAAATCTACATCAGAGGGCAAGAAATGGCCCTAATATTAGGTTAACTGATTTGTGGACCAAGCTTCCTATCTGTTAAGAAAAATAAGACAGATGCCAGGTCATAGACAGGAACATCATCATCATCATCACATTTCTATAGCACCTTTTTAGTGTTTAAAATTCTTTACATACCTATCTCATTGAAATCAGTATTATCACCCCTACATTGGTCTCTGTGTGCATGTGTGTGAGAGAGAGAGAGACCCCATCTGTAGAGTACACTCAACATGTCCAAGTTAAGAGCCTGGCTACCTGTTACAATCCTCATGTAAGCCAGGCTCTGATAGCTGAAAATTCTGAAGGCTGAAAAAGCCTTTGCAGCTAATTGTCCCTGCTCCTGTCATTTGCAACCCCTAAGAAAAATTAGCCACTAAAAGTAGAGTTAAGCATAAGAAGGGAGGGAAAAACAGTCTGCATCTCTAGGACCCCTTCCAGCTTTCTCTGCCTGTCTCTAAAGAAGCCTTCAGAATTTTCAACAGTCAAACTTTGGCTTACACTTTGGCTTACCTTTCACCCAACCCGTAGACAGACTAGAAAAGCCAAGTACCCCTTCGCATTTCAGACTCTTTAGAAATATAACATTGCCAACAAGCAAGCTCAGAAATTCACAAAGTCTGTTGTGAGGCTCAAGCGTATTTAAAGAGAAAAGGCCTGCATTTCAAGTAAACACACCTTACCTGCTGAATGAGGTGCATACATTTGGAAGACTGAACTCCATAGGCGTTATTGACAATGTGGGGGATGTCATATTTTGTGCAAATCTCAGCCAATTCTTCCAGTCTGCAAATATGACATTGAAATTCAGGCAAACACAATGAAGACAGAAAAGTCATACGAGGAACTAGATAGGCAAGACTGAAATGAATTAAAAAAGAAAAATAAGGGAAAGCAAAGTAGAGCAGCTCTAATAAGAGCATCCCAGTCACTGTCCTACTATTTCAGATGAGACAGAAATTCTGACTGGAATTAAAACAGTTGCTTAGGCTACAACGAGTTTTTGAAAATGCAGGGATATGTTTCACTTTGGACAAATTACCATCATGCTATATCACCAACTGCTTCTGCAACTCCCCTCAGTTGCAAAATTGTCATCAGGGACTGCTGACTATGGAACTAGTTTATAATATTTGGGCTCAGGACACTTTTTTGCCCTTCATTAAATTATTTTACATCGAAAGTCAGGCTTAAGCTGAATATGTTTAAAAGGGGATCATGGATTCAGTTTTCAGTTCCTCACAAATCAGTATCAATCCAAAGCGAGGGAGTCTAGTGGCTCCAATTTCAGTGGGCTGTAAGTTCCATTCTGTGTTTTAGTTACCACCACCCAGAAATCTAACGGAGCTATCCATGGTGCTGGACCCATTCTGGGGATATGATTTAGCACCCTGGATAGCTCCTTTAGACTTCTGGCTGGTTATAACTAAAACCCAGAATGGAACTGCTGTCCCACTGAAATTGGGAACCACCAGCCTCCCCTGATCCCAAGTATAAGCATTCTAAACACACACACACACACACACACAATCTGTTATGGTCAGTTTGTTAAACACATCCTGCTTCAGAAGCCAGTACAAGGCAGGATATTGCAAAGAAATGGAATACAGAGAACAGCCTTCAGCAATGTGTAATGGGCCAGCGGCATGATCATTGGTTTAATGCGACAGGTATACATGGGATGTCCTCACTACAGGGACATGAAATACTTTTGCTCATAGTTGCAGAAGTTCTGTACATCAAGGCTGGAGTAGAGGTGCCATCAGGGACAGCCAGGGGAATTCAATAAAATTCAAAGGCCAACTCTTGGACATATTCAAACTGAAATGCTGAACAAAGGTTTATATGAGAGGATCTGATGGAATAGTTTTCTTTTGCGTATGTCGTAAGAACTACAGATAAGTTATTAATACAGAACAAATGAGAATTCCTTTTCATTCCTTCCCCCCATTCCTTTTCTTTCTTTTTAAAGCATGTATACCTAATTCATAGACCCATTTTACTCTTTATGGCCGAAGATGGTTGATCCAACCCTCAAAGCAATTTTATCCTCTAACAAAACTGAAATTGTGGTAAAAGTATTTGCTCAGTTTCAGTGATGAATAAAGGAATCAAGGAGTCTCTGTGAGTATTTCATATGCATATTTTTTGCATTGCTATCTCATACGTACCCAGTAATGGCAAGGGACTACTGCCAATCGCCCAGAGGGGATTTTTTCCAGAAGCATGTTACCTTCTTGGCCCTCTCCTCGACCCCGTAACAGTAATTTCATACCATCTGAGCACTGGTACTCTATTTCAGTTGGTAGTCCATTTTGGTAAGTAATGCCAATTTTATTATAGAGCCTAGCTGTCCATGTGAGGGTCAGATAGTTCTGGCTACTGGACCAGAGTCTGCAGAAGAGAGTAGCCTGAGAATATGGGGGCTGGCCAGCTGCTACAAATGCGGGCCACAATCCAACACAGAGTTAGGTTCTTTAAAGAACACTGAAATCAATGGGCTTAAACACACCTAAACTACCACTCTATTGTAGAGTAACAATGCAATTTACATTTCTACACAGAAGTTGCAATATCTTCAATTGGTTTTACTTCCAGGTAAGTGGGCACAGGATTACAGCTTTAGTGTAGAACAAGTGAGCAGTTTTAAGATATAGGAGCTCCTCAGAAATACATGCTATCTGAAACATGGGTGTGTGTGTGCAAAAACTGCCCCCCTCTTCCTCAACCCCCTGACTTGGAGAACCAGTTTAAACATTCTTTATAACCAAAGGAATATTACTGTAAAAAACTATAACATAAAAGTTTTAAGGAAATGCAATTTCATCTGATACCTAGACAAAATCTTGTAACAAAGTTGAAAAATATAAAAAGGTATTTTCTAGTTGCAGCGCTGGGGGTAATCTTGTTGAAAAGATAAATGTGTGACCTTCAGGGGCTGACAGCAGCCCTTTAATAAAAAAGGCCCTTCAAATGCCATTGAATATTTTAAATTCATAGTCTCAGGAATAAGACAGAGCACAACAATGTACTAGAGGAAAAAGGCAGCAGCAGAGAAATGGAAAGTAAATTGAAGTGGCTTGAGATCAGGTCACTTTTATTTCATAGCTGTGATTCAAGTTAGTAAATTTTTCAACTCATTTTAGACAATGTTCATGGCACAAAGACAGAATTATTAGTCCTGCTTTATAAGTTTCAACCACATACTTACTTGCATGCACACACGCATACATCTTTCAAATAAATACTGTAAATCAACAATACATTCAAACATTCAATTTAGACTAGCCAAACTAATGTAAAGAAAAAGAGAAAAAAGAATCTGACCCAGAAGTTTAACTTTTATGTGACTACATTTCTGAATGCAAAGGTTTCCAGAAGAACACTTTAACTTCAAGGCAGTACAGTAACATGGGACAGAACTAGACACAGGGGTCACAGTTCAGTGGCTAAGACCTATAGTGATGACTAGGGGGGCTCTCTGGGTTGTATTCAACAGTGCACCACAGGGCACCCATTTTTCACTATCTCAAGTTAGTAAAGGATTTTGATCACTGCTATAATGTGGGAATTGGAAACTGTATAAATATGCTAGCTTGTAAAACATGTGCCTGTGCTCTTTATTACATAACTGCACAGATACTCATGTATTTGCATGGATAAAAGAAATTATTTTCAGAATATATCACATTTCATTTTTACCATCACTACCTGAAAGACGATCCAATTTGGAGGATAAAGGTTCTCACTCTGTAACTGCAATCACAATTTATTAGTTTCTTAATCACCTCTGTCTCCCATTCACAAGCCTGAATGACTTACTTACCCACAAAATTGTAATACAATTCAACCTTGAGTAGAAAAACAGGGGTGAAGTCCCTTTATCTAGAGTACTTATTAAATGGAGTTTATTATGGTGCTATACAAATCTTGCTGACACCCATAGATATAAAGTTCACAGAATGAACTTCAATGGAATTCAAAAGATCTTTAATTACTATTTTTTTAATTGTTCAGAACAGAATAGCTTAGTGGCATTTCCTGCAAGCTTCTCAAATCCCAAGTATTATTTCAGATAAATTTCTTAACATCAACTCTCCACCCCATTGAGCTCATGGCTATGTGCACCTCTTATTTCTGCCAACTCTCCCAGTTTTCATTCTTGGCTAAAACATCTTCCTCAGGCCTTCTCTTTCTCTCATTGCTCTGGACCATGCCCTCTGCCAATCCTTCTTTCCCGATGCTCCCCCACCCCCCACTGTCATTAGCTTGATCCAGTCTTCTCCTCTATTAGGCCCTCTTTTTATCCCTTTCTGCCTATCCCATTTTAGGATCTGAGCAGTTCAGACAATGACAGCCAGAGACCCTTCTACACCCTTCCCTGTGACATTAGGGAAGCTCAGCCAATCAGTGCCAGCAGCTTCACTGCCACCCACAAACTCACAATGTAGATTAGAGCTACCAAACATTTACATGTGGATTTATTTACCTGTCAGGTACCCTTGGAGCAAAACATGATGTGGTAGAATGAACACATAGAATATAATCAGCCCCAAGATCCTGGATTTTAGCTTCCACTGCCTTGAGGTCTGTACGCAGCTCATCACCATCTAATACGTTTTCTATCACCACAGGCTCAAAACCTAGTCCAGCCAACAAAAACAACATATGAGTAGGCATCAAGGGTCCTTCTGCAATTGAATCTACAATCTATGTCTCAGTTTGTCTACTTTGTTCTATTCTCTTTTTTTACCACAGTGACTACTTTCCAAGTTTAATATTAACTACTTTGGTCATTGATAAACAAGTAAGTTGGCATTACATCATCAAGCTAGGAGATCACCATGCTGGCACCCATCAAACTCTAAACCTCAGGTTAGAAAAGGTTAAATGAATGCGAGCAAAAAATATAAAGATTTCCTTGGAGTATCTAACTGACCCCTCTATTACAAATTTCTGTTTGTTCTACTTTGGAAGAATAAGACCTAGAATTCAAACTTAAGTCACATCTGATGCTATTGTGCAGACCTAATTTAAAAAAGTGTTATAAAATTTTTCTCAAGGGAAAAAAATGTTTAGCCTTTAGCAAAAAAAATATGTTACGTATGTATGATTAACATTTACATACCACCTTATCTGCTAAAAAAAAAAAGTAATCACGGCAGTGTGATGGTTACCGTTTGGAAGTCGCCCAGAGAATCTGTTGAAGGGAAGGGTATAAATACCTTACATAAATAAATAAAGCAGAGGCTTTTGTAAGAAGGTGCCTTTCTTATGTTTACAGACTTCTCCACCATCTTTTCTAAGTAAAAGGACAATGGGAAATGGCTCTGTGTGTATGAAATGGCTCCTTTCATACAAAAGTATGGAAATTATAGCACATACAAGTATTTGGATCACTCTCATTGGCTACAAACCAGCACACAATTATTATACGCATGTAAGTTCTTTCAAAGGAAATTAAGCAGAAGTAGCTGTCAGGAACGCCCTTGCTGCCTTCTGAAATCCTCAAGTAGCCAGAATCAACACGCAGAAGATAGGGTTCTTTTCCAAGGCTTTATTTCCATTCAACCTAATGACGCTTACAGATGCTAATTGCCTGAGCCTAATGAGGGAAACTTGAGAGAGCTGCCTACCAGGGGTTTCTAGCCTTAGGGAATCAGTTGGTCTCCGTTTGGAGGGAAAGGGCGGGAAGCCTCTGAACTTAAGAGCTAGGAGGAGAGAGTCCACCCCTTTCCCACGCGGCAACAGGGCACAGCTGTTGATGTTGCGCCAAGCGGGCTGAGCGCCTCCTCTCAGCGCCCTCCATCTCCCGCTTGTCCCTGCGCCGGCGCCTCGCGTCCCAAAGCTCCAGTTGTCCCTCCCTCTCCCTGCCAGGGTCACTGCCACTCTCAGGAATGTGAGCAGGGAGGGGCTCTCCCTCCAGCGGCGCCTCTGAACAGCGCGCAGGTTCCTCTCCCACAGTTTCTATCTCTTCCTCAGAATCAGAACTGCTTTGGGGCTCTATGGGCTCCGATCCAACCCTGACATCAGCAGTGTGTTGGATTTAGTGATGGGGCAAACTCTGAAAAAGGGAAGGAAGATTCAGACATTGGCTTTTTGAGTACTACCCTTCCACCTCTGGATCCATTTTGGATCAGAGCCAAGGCCTAATTAAAAATAGATCTATTTCAAACACACAGCAGTTTCTAGATGCCCTCTTTGCTACCTCCAGCAGCTTAAATTTCCATTCTGGTTTTGGTCTGTAAATAATTTGCTTTGTTCAGAGAAAACATAACTGAAATCTATCCACTTAAGTAACAGTGGAGGAAGGATCAAATAACCCTCTCCCAGGTTTTGCATGAAAAAAGGCCCAACTTCAATCCTAGCATATTGGTTTAAAAAATAATCAATAGGTAACACATCAAGAAATATACTGTTCCCATGAGTTTGGAGTAGTAGATAAGTACTTGGTGAGATGGGCCAATGGTATAGCTTCATATATCCTATAAACATTTAAAAAGAAAGTTTGTGGCCCAATTCAAAATGAACTGAAATGTGTGCTATTAAAAACACTTGGATTTGTACATAAAACTGTTATATAAAAATAGATAAAATAGAACTTGGTAAAACAATATGCAAGCTTTGGAATTACACTTCAAATTCTATGTAAGCTGTTGATTTCTGTTCAACTTCAAAGCTTAAATTATTAACAGTAACCCAACAAAGATCATAATACATGTTGTAGCTAGCTGAACAGTCAGCCCTAGATTTGGCCTCCATTTCCTTACAATTTTTGTTATATCATTCTTTGAGTTAGTGTTTTCCCCCAATATATAACCTAAATTAGAATGTGTAGTATGCCTAAATCCTGTACTACTAAAGCTTATTATGGTTATTTTTAAACCAATAATTAAAACCCATGAATGGGAATTCCAATACTGACTGTGACAGAATTAGCATTTCACCCTAAGCGAGCACTGTCAGCATATTCCAACTCTATTACTTCAGTGCAGAAGAGTGTGTGTGTGTGTGTACATACATATAATATGTATTATGGTTTTGGCTTGAAACACAATGTATCTATACATTCTCTACAGTTTGTACAGAAACCACTAATGGTCAAGGCATGATCTTATACAAGCTATGTAAGCTTATTGAACTGAGAGCTTTCCTTTCCCCCTTGCATCCTCTTACCTATCCCTAATCCAATAAACATACTTTAAGATAGTTTGGAGAAATTCTGTTGTAATAAAGACTACTGCTATGTAGGCAGTTTACTCTAGTAGCTATCTGGCCAGACTGGATTCCAACTGAAAATCCAAGTTATTTGGGGGGCACGGGACCCATTATCTCCACCTTTCTAAAAGTTTGGAACACACCTCTACTTAAAATTAAAATGGTGTTATCCTAACTTACTGTAAATTAACATTTTATTATACTCATATCTAATTAAGCTAAACATTTCTGGCTGCCGGTAAGCAATCCCCAACCCAGCCATAAGCTGAGCTACTCTTATGGCATGGAATATTTACTAACATTCTACCAGTTAGAAAAAGAAGATGACAGCAGTGGAATGTTGACAAACAGTGCAGCTTCTGAGAACTAAAATAAACTGATTTATCATACTAAGCTGTGGGACATGTGAGTGTGTGTGTGTTTGCGCGCGTGTGTGCGCGCGTGTGAAATGATACTAGATACTTTTTAATTGTATTGTAGATTTAAAATGTTTATGTATAACATTCTGGGTCTCATTGTTATGGATGAAGATGCGGTCTACAAATTCTTAAAATAAATAAATAGAAACCATAAGTGAGTGGTCTAAATGAGCTAATAGCCAGATAATTGTGAGGAATTCTGCTTGAAACCATTTTGCATGATTGCTATGACAGTAAGAAGTGGGTGTGAACAGCAACCGCACAGAATTAGATAGGTTGCCGTGTGCCTTTCTTAAGGGAAAAACCAAGCCACCTCCCAGAAGTGAAGGAGAATGTTAGCATCAGAAGCAACACCCAGCCTGTCTCTCTGTTGACCTTGCAATTCCTGAAGATACATCAGACATGAGGTCCTGAATCCACAGCCAACAAAGATCCTGGCCATGATACTACCATGCATTCAGATCCATTACAGAAGCCCCAGTTTTCATTGCTGTGACAGTGTCAAGGGCTCCTTGGAGGCCTCTCTCAGTCTAATCCAGTAGCCAAGTCCAGACACAGACAAAGGGATCCTTTTCAAAGCTTTATTCCTCTTTTACAACTTAACAACTCTACTGTTAGCAACTAGATATGAGCAGCAGAGTACCTATGCCCTAAGTTGGAACAGTTGGTCCCCATTTGAAAGGGAATCACTGGCAGACCTTGGGCTAGGGAGAGTCCCTCCCCTTTTCCCTTGGATCCTCTGGGCGCAACCGTTGTTTGCACACCAACCGGGCACTATGCCTCCTTTCCGCACCCTCCATTTGGCGCCACTCCCTGCGTCGGCGTCACGCGTCCAGCAAGTCTGCTTCCCGCGCTCTGTCACTCCCAGGACTGCTATCTATGCTAGGAATGCCGGTGGGAGGAATCTCTGTCAGCTGTTGGCCCTGGGAAGGATGAGCGCACTCCTCTCCCAGGAGCGGCTCCTCTTCCTCAGAATCAGAACTACTCTGGGATTCTATGGGCTCAGTGTCCACCCTGACAGAAAGGTCACAATGCTGAACGATGGGGCAGAGCTCTTTATGCTCTGTACCACTTTTTCCCATTGCCTTACTGAAGCCAATAGTAAAAAAAAAAAACGGGACAATACTGGTGTTTTTCTAAAAATCCACACAGAGGACTGGAATTACTTTCCTTCAGGGTTTTTTTTTCAAGTACACTTGGATAATATGTTGCTCACTGTTGGTAGAAAGGGAGACGGAGAGGCAACAGACTGAATGCCAGGGAAAGAAGGAAGGTGGCAGGGAAGGCCAAGAATGTGGAGAAGTTAAAGAGTGAACCCAAGAGACAGCTCACTTTCCAACCACCTTTTGGTTGGAAAGTGAGCAAAGAGAAGGCACTGAGTTGAAAAGAAGAAACCTGAATAGAAGATAGATGGAGGAAGGCAGCTGAGGAAAAAGAAATTGACATATGGAAGGGTAAAGAGGTAAAGATACAGTGGGAAGGAAACAAGAGACGGAAAGAGAGCCTAAAACATGGGTGCACAACTTTTTTGGCCCTGAGAGCCATATATGATGCTGGCTTGGGGACTAGGGGCTGCATGTGCACGCACACTTATTCACAAGCAGGAGTATAGATGCTCTGGCAGCCACCCTCTAGCAGAGCGCTGCTAGAGCATCTTTTTAGATGAAAGTGGGCAAGGCAAACAACTCAAAGGTAATCAGGTCTGTTTGCAGCAGAATTCGTGGAGGAGCAGGAGGAATCAGCGAAAGAGGGTCATGGAGGTCACGGTTAAGGCCTTGGGGGAGTGCATGTGGCCCATGGGCCATGCATCCCTGGGCTAAAGGAAATGGAGTCTGCTAAAGAGGAGCTGGAGGGCTCAAGATGAAAAATGGGGATGAAGAAAGAAAAGGAGAAGGGACCAATGAAAAACCTAACATGCAAGATATATGGTCAGAAATGGCTGTGCTGGAATAGGGATGAGGTATAAAGAATAATGTCAGAAGATACAAAGTTGGGAAAGAGACCGAAAAAAGTAAATAAAGAAAGGAGTCTCTTAGGAGAAGGGAAACTGGCTGAGAAAACAGATGAAGACAAGACACAGACAAAGCCAAGAACTGGACCAGTATGAGAGACAAGAAGAGTGAGGCAAATATGAAAAGCATCATGTGGGGACAAATGCATGGGGCAAAGGGAGGCATAATATTCTAAGTGTGCTGGGAGTGGTTTGAACGCACATTCTTTCCTCTGAAAACAAATGCCTCAGAATGCAGAAAATGTGTTCAAGCTACTTGCACCACACTTAGTTACATCTGTCTTTACCTTTAGGAGACATACATCTTTAGAATTTCACACATTTGTTACATGCTAGCCCTTTCAAGAGCTCACTCTTATCTATTGCTCTTAGCAAGTATGCAGATATTGGGGTTCTCTGTCACTATTCCCTTTCTGCAAGCTCCCTGTCAGCCTCAGGACAAACTGTTGGGATGTCAAATAATGTTCACAAACTTTCTAACTTCTAAAGTGGAAGGGTCACCAATGCAATATTGAAAATCAGTATGCCTGCTGTAGAGGAAATGTAAAGTCTGCATGGCTTCAGAAAAAAATCCTCACATATGGCCCACAGACAAGAGAGATTGTCTTCTGACCTACCGAGCCAAAGTAATCCACCAGACATGTACTTGAGAAGCCCTCTGTTACTGCAATCCCACACAGGCACCAACCAAAAGAGGTTTTTGTTGGAGTGGGCTATGCTCAACGTGGCTGGTCAAGTTGCAGAAACCTGATTTATTGTCTGCTCTGGCTAGCTGAGAAACACTTCTGCTGTCTATTTCTATATTACGCTTATAAATGCACATTTTAAAACAAGCAACATATGCTAATGTTTGAGGCTACATAAACCACCAGCACCCACATCCACACATAGCCCTTTACCTGCAGTAATCATCGACTTGAAGCAGGATTTCTGGTCTATACGGGGCCAGATAATGTATTTCGCCTTTGGTCTCTTGTGCCGCAGGGTTAAGAAACATAATGTTAGACTCATGCCAGTTGCCATGGGGACCACAAAGCAGCTGTTTGCTGCCCTGACGCCTGCAAGCAAAAGGTAAATCAGATGTAAATACCAACTGCTTTAAAATTATTCAGGGCATCCATAAGGGAACATACTTGGCTCCATACTTACCAGCAAGTTTTATAATATCCAAGACAATTGAATTAGTAAGCTTGTTTAAGAGACTAGAGCCTGCGGCTTTTGGCTGGACAGCAGAAATATCACCTGACCTTCCAATTCCATGGATCAGTCTGGAAACAAAAGAGAACATTGAGAAAAGATCTAACATTTAACATTTTAAAAAGCTATGGGTTGTTTCCAGCTAACTGACAGAAGCCATTCTGTCAGTGCACCGAGGGAGGGCAGATGCCTCCTCCACCTGGAGCCCGCTGCACTCTCTCAAAATCTGCTCTGAAGGGTTGGGAGACTCTCCTAAGCAGATCGAGGGGGCGTGGGCAGTTGCAGGGGAAGTCCAACTGCACAAGCAGAATCCGCTCATATGATGTCGAATTTTACCCTATGCAGCAAAGTTATAGTAGGTATTCTGATTTGATACACAGATCTGCACAATGACAGAGCTAATGAGATCAAACATCATGAATTTTACTATCGTTAACCTCAAAACATTTAATTAATTGTGAAACCAGCTGCCATGTTTACCGCTATGTAGTGTGGATCTATGTAACTTATGACCAACAAGCCGAATGCTGTCAGCAGCCATATAAGGAGGCTTGAGAAGTTTTTTATTTTTGCTGCCTGCCTAGGATGGCAAATGCGGAGGAGCTGTTGAACACCTGACATATGTGGCTGGTGGGCTGCATCTGGCTTACCAATCTCATGTTATACCCATCTGGCACAGTAGATCATTGAGCCTGATGCTATACTTTGCTGTGAACAAGCAGTACAGCACAGAACTGGGCTTATAGCTCTGAGAACTGGGACAAGGGGATCTTCGAGTGCGGATACTTCCAACAACACAGCAGCCAGCCATTAGCAGTACTAAAAAAAAAAAAAAGGTAAAGGTGTCCCCAACCAGTCGTGTCCGACTCTAGGGTGTGGTGCTCATCTCCATTTCTAAGCCGAAGAGCCAGTGCTGTCCGAAGACGCTTCCGTGGTCATGTGGCTGGCATGACTGAACACCGAGGTGCACGGAACGCTGTTACCTTTCCCGCCGAAGCGGTACCTATTTATCTACTTGCAATTTCTTGCTTTCGAACTGCTAGGTTGGCAGGAGCTGGGACTGAAGACGGGAGCTCACTCCGTCACGTGGCACTCGGGTCTCGAACTGCTGTCCTGCTGACCTTCCGGTCTGCAGTTCAGCGCAAAGGAGAAACTCACATTCTTAAGTTGCTGATGTGAGAGCTGGAACAATAAATATATACTGTTTGGAAAGCAAAACATGCATAGCTTTTAAAATTCAAAATACAACAATGCAGAGGAGAAGCTCCTACACAGCATATGAGCACTTCGCAAGGAGTTTGGGGGTGGGTGGGCAGAGAAAGGATGGAGAGGCATGGAGCCACTGATGGTTCCTTGCACTCCATTCTAAGGCTTGCCGAACGGGCCCCTGAAATTCCAGCACCAATGCAGCCTGGCAAATACTGAGAGCTACAACAAGGTGCCTTCCCTTTGGTATTAGCAGCACACATGGAAGAAATGACTAGGTTTCCCCTTCTCCCCTCCAACAGGATGCTCTGATAGCTGCTGCAATGCCACAACATAAACAGGACCTCAAAGTTTCCCCAAATATCGCACGTCCCTCATATCTCTTCTTGCTGCACGAGGTGACCTGCCTAAGTCCTCAGCGCATGCTAGAAAACCAGGAAGCATACGACTGGTCTTAATTTAGTTTCACACAGGGTAGGTATCTTGCTCCGATTCTGCGTTCTGCAAAGCCTCACATGAAGGGGAACTGATTACTCTCCTTACCCAAGCCCTCTAGCAAACACAGATGACTTGGGAGAGGGGAGACTGATGACTACATGTCATAGCATGCTAGTAAGCCAAGCTGAAAATTGTGGATCTCCATATTAATCTACCTACAATCTTGCATACAAATTTTCCAGCAATTTAAAAACTAGAATTCTTATTTTGCTGACAAGACAACTGGAACAACAAATACATACTTTTTGGAACAACAAAATAAGTGTATCTTTTAAATGCATTGTCTAGGGCATCTCTAAATTATAAAGTAGCCCAATCAAGTACCAGATGACCTAAGACTTCAGGGTATTAGAAGCTGAGTTTGCCCATAAGCTCTGCTTCATTTGAATAAAATCTATTTTAATGGGCTTTTGTTCATGTTAGCAGCAATTAATCTGTCATAAGGGTCATTTAAAAATGCAGCTCCCATAATTCAATATATCTGCATGTAACTGATGTTCAGTACGCTTTTGCTTTAATATATGGAAGAGAGAGATGAAATTCTGATTAGTGTACTGGTGAAGGGTAAATGTTCCACTGTAAAACTAATTAAGTTGAAGTGGAAAAGAAAAATACATCATTTGTTTCTTCACCCAAAAATTCAATTTCACTAAGCTAATATTTGTTAACATAGCAGCAAGGAAATAATGTTCCAGTTTTGATCATACCAAGAAGTGCTTCAAAAGCACCAAGAAGTACAAAACCGCCTCACCCAAGTGATCTACTCATATCATCTGCATGAGATCATAGTCTCTCTTTTTACGAACCATGAACTAGCTTTTATCCTCTGATTCAGGGAACAAAGCACAGCAGAAGTATGCACAATTATGCCCCTAAGATGTGATCAACCCCATCTGCTTTATCACCTCTGAAATGGGAGGAAGGAGGTGCCTGAGCTGAATGTCACACCCAGTGAACACTGACAGTGCTGATCATTTGTTAAGTAAAGCGCACATGATGAGGAACACCATGACCCACTTCACATGTCGTTAACAAGTGGGAACGTGCATGCTACCTCCCACCCCCTGCTCCCACTGAGCTAAACAACCCAGTGACACACCTTCCTTGGGTTGTTTAGTGTGCCTTCCAACCAGGAATTGTGGGTTGTTAGGGGAGGAACAACCCAGACTTGTAACACATGGTTTATTCTTGGGTTACAATTCTAACAACCCACAATTCCGCATTCGGACATCGCACTAAAGAACCCAGGGATGGAGCATCCCTGGGTTGTTTAGCTCAGCATGAGCAGGTGGGCAGCAGCCAGCATACTCATTCAATCCTGCTTGTTGATGACTAACCAGGGTTTAAACAAACTCTAGGTAGCTGTGTTGTGCAAACCAGGTCTAAAAGTACATCTCAGGTGCTGGGTATATTTCCCATCCCACCCTTAAGTCTTTTGCCTTGGACCAAGGGCAGATTTGGATGAAGAAACTGGTTTTTCTCCTAATTCTCTCTCTCTCACACAGTAAACTTTTCAGATGTTTACAAATGGATAAAAGGCAGACCGAAAATCATATCTTCAACATAACGAGATTCTATCTGCAATCCAAACTGTACCAATGTTACCAAACTACAATAGTGTATAGTGACAGCAACGTCAGTGTGAAACCATGGTTTGTGATACAGTAATGGCGAAACAACTGGTACACTCCCAAATGTATTTACTGGCATATTACGTGCTAGGATTGGAAAATAAACCAGATTAAAGTGCCAAACTCCTATTTTAAGTGATACAGCATCAGCCTTGTGCTATTTGTTTTTAAAATAAAAAGTAGATTTATACACATTTCATGTTGTTGATAATCAAAAACCAAACAGCCTGAAAAAGTAGCATTTACCTGTAATGTCTGCTGGCTACTAGCCCTGATGCAACTCTTCCTTCCCTTTCACCCACGCCACAATTGCCCAGAAAATTATTGCTATCCATAATTGCAAGTTCATGAAGAAAAAGTTCAACAGTGCTTTCATCCCATCCATCTTCAGGACATTTGCCCTTGAAAAAATAGTAGAATTAAACACAATACCATTCAGGTGTGCATATTTACATACTATTGTTTTGTTTGTTTAGATAAAACAGATTAGAATAAGGTGAAATTTAACTGGAACTTAAAGCACTCAGGTTTTCAGCTGAAAAGTACCCTATTATTGCAAAGATTGCAAAGTGTCTCAAATATTGAAGTTATCTGTATACTCATCTATCTACACGCTCTTGTACTTGCAATTTTAAATATTTTTTTCAGAATAGTCAGATTTACAGAGTTCTGCCAGTAACACTATTTTGGGTCCCAACTGAGCTAAGGTGAATTATTGCTTTCAGTGGGATTTAGCCATGACTAATGATGTTACCTGGATTAAAGCCCTAGTGTTTTATAATTCTATGGGTATGCCATACAAAAATCTGTAGAACAAGGCTAAAATCAAAGGAACTGAATGCAACAGAATGCTATGTATTCTCCACTGGATTTGCAGAGACTTCTGACTTCCCCTAAGATATAAAAAGCAGAAATGAGCCCAACACCATCCTCCCTTCCCTCTCTTAAGAGACAATTGATTCTATCTAAGCTAACATCTCAGGAGAATCATATAAACAATCCTAAGCATTCCTGTTCCTCCCCCTGCCCCTTCTGCTGGCTGAAGAATGTGTGTCCAAGAACCTGTTTTTCCACCTATATATTTGATTCTGTTTACCAGGATGTGGAACTTCCAACTTACATTCAATCTTCACCAACTTAAAATGCAAGGGAGGGATTACTACCGCACATACACCCAGGCATTCTGTGTATTTCTTTTTCACCTCTTGCCTCCACTCTCCAGATAACTACACTGTTTTTTAAACTCACAGAGCAAAAGCCAACACTGTGTACATGGAAGTCCGCTTGTGCAATGGGACTTTCCCCCTCTCTCTTTCCCCCTGCAAATCTGTTCCGAAAGGTCCCCCAACCCGCTGCAGCAGATTTTGAGGGTGTGCAGGGGGCACTGCACCCCTTCTGGTTCTGCTGATGGAGGCAGTTCCTTTGGCAGAAAAACTGTATTAGACTTCTCTCGTGGATGCTAGGAAGTTTTGTGCAGAGAAATAATGAGGTGTTTGTACCCACACCACTTACCATGCTACACTGCAGCGTTGGCTCCCTTCAGATGTCATGTGCATGATTTGAAGACTGGAAGTACGAAGCAGGCTTGTACATTCCTTTCTCCCCTCTCAAATACACATTTCCCAGTCCCTTCTATAGTTCACTGTAACAGTCTACAGTGCAATCCTATGCATGTCTACTCAGAAGTAAGACTCACTGAAACTTACTATCAGGCAAGTGTGTATCAGATTGCAGCCTTAGGGTTACATCTTAATTTGCACTAACTACAGTTAATAGTTCAGGATTGCCTGAAACCATACCTTCAAACCCTGGTTTGAAACAGATTTGTATACCATGGTTTCTGACAAGATCCTGGTTAGTGTTACACACAGTTAGCCCCCAAGACTGTGCAGTTAAGGCAACAGATAAAGAGAAATTCATACACAAGAGGGGGAGATGTTTCCAATTGGGACAGGATGTCTGAACCAAGGCATTACCTTTAATGAGATCAGATCGTTTTAACCTTAGCCTGGACTTCAAAGCTAACAGGAAATTCCAAATGCACATGGAGGAGGTTAACAAGGTCTCAAGGTATATTCGCAATTAATGTCTTGACACAGGTCACCTCAGCCACGTTTGCACATCACGCTAAACCAGTTTAGCGCAGCCTTCCCCAACATGGTGCCCTCCAGATGTTTTGGATGACAACTCCCCAAACCATTGGCCATGCTGGCTGGGGCATGATGGGAGTTGGTCCAACACACCCGGAGGGGCGATGCGCACAAGCCACAGCGACCCTCAGGCTTATACACATAACCCTCCTCTGTCTTTCTCCTGCGTGTCTCACGTGTTGACTACGTCTGAGGAGCTCAACGTCAAATCCCCATTCAGGCACGAAGCCAGTCCACGTCTCTCGGCGTAAGCTACCTCACAGGGTTGTTGGGAGGATAAAATGCGGGGCGGAGAAAAGAGGAACGTAAACCACCTTGAGCTCATTAGAGGAAAGACAGTCTATAAACGTAACAAAGAAATATCGCTAGGAAAAAAATTAAGGGGAACCCAAGGGGCCTTTTGAACCTCTTCTAACTGCCTTTCCAGCAACACTGAAAGCGAGGGGCCTCGAAGAGCTCGGGAGGCGGGGCCTGAAATGCAGGCGGGGGCGGGGCTCCAGAGTAGGCCCCGCCCATCTTCCTTCAGAGCGTGCTGGGAGCGCCGCTCGCGGCGGTGTTACCTGTTCCAGCAGAGCCCGCAGGCGGAGCTCGTGCGCGCGGCGCCCCTGAGCGCCCTGCCGCACATAGGCCGCGTTCACCAGCCTCTCGCTGGTCTGGAAGTTCTCCGCGTTCATGGCGGGGAACGAGGAAGAACAGACGAGAGGCGGGGAGTGACGTGCTGCGCGCTTGCGCGCTCACTCAGGCCCGCTCCGCCCTCGGACGGGTCTGTGAGCGCGGTCAGAGAGGTACGGCGATATAGCGAGAGCGATGAGCGCCCCCTGCAGGGCGGGAGGGTGAAGAAGAGCGATAGGCCGCCGTCTTTGGAATGATGGCGTTGTTTCGTAGAATTCTTTTTATTCTAGTAAAATAGCCAGCGTGGTGTAGTGGTGAGAGTGTTGGACTGGGAGCCGGGACATCCAGGCTCTAGTCCCCACTCGGCCATGGGAGCTCACCGGGTGACTTTGGGCCGGTCACAGACTCTCAGCCCCACCCGCCTCACAGGGTTGTTGTTGTGCAGCCGAAATGGAGAGGTTTAGGATAATGTCAGCTGCCTTGGGTTCCTTGCAAGAGGAAAAACGGCGTGATATAAATGCAATAAATAAACAATGTAAACACTTACTAGGGAAAAAGTAACGCAGCCAGGAGCAGTCACGGTCACAAAGCAACTTTTCGAATTTCATGGAACCCTTCCTCATACTGGAAGTTAATAAGGATAGATGGGGGGCGGGGGTTAGAAACTAGAGCTTCAGCTGTTTGGGATTTCAACTCCCAGAAGCCCCTGCCAGCATGGCCAATGGTCAGGAATGGTGGGAGTTGAAGTCCAAAACATCTGGAAAGCTACTTTCTGCCCACCCCTGGGTAAGAGAACAAGAAGTTACTGGTAAAGGGCACAGTAGAAGCCCCTGTTGCGATATGTAAGAGTCCTACAGCCTGCTACTGTTGTCACTATGCTTATTTTGCGTGCATTTAAACTTAAATTGAATTGTCACAGATTGCACTTTTTGCATTTCATGACAGTTGATGTTGGTGTTTACTTCTTTTTCCTTTGCACCCTTGTGTTTATTTATACACCTGCCAACTGAGGATAACACTCCATGCACCTGATGAAGTGGACTCTAGTTCATGGAAGAATATGCTGTAATCAATTTGTTAATCTTTAAAGTGCTACTGGACTCTTGCTGTTTTTGCCAGAACAGACTAACATTGGATTAAATCCAATGCTAGTCTAATTTAAGACCCATTCATTTCAATGGGCCTACTCTAAGTAGGACTAACATTGGAAACGATCCATGGTTACCCCTCTGGAAGCTTTAAGATGCTGATTCAGGGAGTTTTTTATAGATCAACAGTATGATCCTAAACATATTTACTGAGAATGTCCTCTGATTTTAATGGGGCTTACTCCCAGGTATGGTTTTATAGGATCTCAGCCTAAAGCAGTGTATATCCAGTGCAACAGTTCTCAGGTTGTGCCAAAGCATATTAGGATAAACAAGCAATGGGTACTTTACCCCTGAAAATACAACAGCTAGAAGATGATTCATCTGTTTTTATCAGTAATTACAACACACATTCCAACAACATCATGGTAGTCCATATATTAGCAAAGCTGGTGATTAATTTTAGGTCATGTAGAACCGACTTCCAACTTAATATGTACAGGATTAGGCTGAATGTCTTGAAGCCTTCAGCCAGATAAGTGTCAGCCAAACTTTACAGACATTTTCTCTACAGTTCAGAGGAACATGCAAAGTAAAACTACATACTATGTAGTCTTTTAATGGTTGAAGCAAGAAGCCTACAACTTGTATATATCTCATGATTTTTAAGGTTTTCCTTAACAATGGAAAGCTCTTGCAAGGAGTAACAGCAGTCAAACTGTTACTCTTACTGGCTTCTATGGGCTGTGGACTGCCTTTGTCATGAATAAGCATGTTTTCAAGCGCCTAATTTACTGATGTTTCCGATCTGTTTAGTTTATGGGCGATCCATTGTAAAACTCGGTGTAATTTAATTTAATCTGATACAATTCCAAGCCTGATTTTTCACAAATCCATTTATGACATGAAATATGATTTAATCTGGCTAGGGGCATGCTGGGAGTTGCAGGCCTTTGTTCTGTCTAAACATGTATAGGATTCCACCCTTAAAGAAATCTGGAACCTCTGACTGGAGTTTTGAAAAGGAGAGGATGCAGGGAACCACTAGGAAATTAAGGTTGCAGTCCTATGCCCATTTATGTGGGAGCCCCACTGATCTCAGTGGGACATAGGTTTGAGTCAACATGTATAGGATTATGCTTTAAGTAAGTTATAGCATGCAACTGAATAGGAAGAAGGTTCAGAAAAGAAGCAGGAGTATCCCAACATGTGGAATTTCCTTTTTTACAGTGTACCGTAGAACTGAAGTGTTCAGGGTTTACTGATGCTGTGGAAAGAGAATATTGAAAATACATATCTGCACCTTCTTGAGATGTCTGTGTTTTCATCCTAAATGTGGTGCCTTCTTTGCTAGATTTTAAACTGACTGGAAGTTAAGTCTGATTTTTCCATAGAACTATTTTTCCTCATGATGTGCTCGTCTGACACAGCCTAAAAATGAGAGGATGTGTTGAAGATTTTATAACTTATAATATCACAAGAGGGCGCCAACCTACAACTCAAAAAACTCAAGAAGAATTTGTTATATTTTTCCTCTGTTACTTCTCCCATTACTGCTCTTCGGCATGATGCTAAGAAAATAATGCAAGTTAGCATACCAAGGCACATAAAGTGAAGCTTCTTAGCCTGAAATCCATTTGAAGTCAAATAAATATGTTATATAAGTGCACATATGATTAATAAGCTACTAATTAGTGAACAACGACTATATTGTACTTTACCAAAATTATGGGTTATTCATTCATTGTCATATAATGCCCAACTTAAACTTTAACATCTTCCATAACTAAACAGGAGAGGAAATGTTCTTAAAATACAACTGGTGACATTTCTGTTATGTTTATTTATTTGATTTGTATCCCGCTTTTCTACCAATACAAATGGCACTCAAGGCAGCTTACAATCATAAATAAACATTGATTAAAACAATAATAAAACAAATGCATTAAAACACAATTAAAAACACAACAATAAGAAGAAAAACAATATCCAGCCTATCAGACCAGCTTACATGCCAAAGCCCTGCTTGAATAAAAAGGTCTTTGCCTGCTCATGGAAGGACAGCAGAGAGCGGGTGAACCTACCTTCTCTTGGCAGGGAGTTCCACAGCCTGGGGGTGGCCGCCGAGAAGGCCCTATTTTGCGTCACCACCAAACACACCTCTGAAGGTGGTGTTCTCGAAAGAAGGGCCTCTCCTGAGGATCTTATGACCCAGGCAGGCTCATATGGGAGAAGGTGGTCTTTCAGGTATATAAAATGAGAAGAGCAACTCTGCAGTTGTGCACAGCTTCACAGCTGGTCCCAAGTTATGCAGAGCTTTATAGATCATAACCAGCACTTTGAGTTCTGCCTGGAAACAGACCCGTAGTCAGTGAAGCTGTTGTAAGAAGGGAGTCATGTGCTCCCTCATAACCAGCCCCGCTCAAGAGTCTGGCCTCAGCATTGTGGTCCAGCTGAAGTTTTTGAACAATTTTTGAAGGTAGCCTCATGTAGAGCATATTACGGTAGTCCAGATGGAATATAACTAAGGCATGTGTGAAAATGGCCAGATCAGACATCTATGGGAATGAATGCTGTTGGTGCAATAGCCTCAGCTGTGTAAACACACTCCTGGCCACTGCCAAAACTTGGGCATCCGGGTTCACGGCCAGTTCCAGTACACCCAAACTGCAAGCCTGAGTCTTCAGGGGGAACATACCCCATCCATAGGTTGAATCCATATTCCATGAGCTGCTCTTATATATGGTTAGTAGTTTCTTTCCTTAGGCAAGGACTATCAATTAAGTCCAGTGGAATCCTATGCATATTTACTTCCAACTAAATTCTACCGTGTTCAATGAAATTTACTCCCATGAAAGGGTGCATAGGATTGAAACCCCAAGTGTTGTACACACTTATCAGACAATACCTTAACAGCACAAGCCTATACTTGGAAGTGTTCTATTGAGTTCAATGGGGTTTACTCCCTAATAAGTGAGCATAGGATTGTGGAGTAGGGGTTCAATCCTATGCACTCACTTGGGACTAAGTCCCACTGAATTCAGTGAGACTTACTTCTGAGTAATAAACAGCATGCATATGACTGAGCTACATGGCTTGTCACAGGCACATTTACCTGGGATTAAGCCCCATGGAAATTAGTGAAAATTATTCTTAAGTAAACATGCATAGGATCAAACTTTACAACGTGGCTCACAACACAATCCTGTGCATATTTAGAAGTCCCAGTGTGTCCAGGGAAGCTTACTTCCAGGTAAGTGTGCATAGGATTGCACCCTGATAAAACATGTCCAGGATGTTCTGTTTTTTAATATGATCTTTGCACTTAGAATCGTTATCATTATGTTTTAGGAGCATTTTCTATTTTGCTTAGTTATGGTTGATAACTTTTGTAGTAAGATTATATGGAAATGACTCACCCAAACTATTTGTGAATTATGATACAGCTGACCTACTAGTTATTATTAACTATTAGTCATGTGTCTTCTTATATTCCTCAGCTTTATTTGTCCATATAGTTTGAAATAAACAAGTGAACCATCTATCAGAGCTGACTAGACATGAGGATGCAGATGTCTCATCACATAGTAATTCCCAAACAGCTACAATTCCAGTTTCATAATATTGGGCACCACTAGTATAAAGTCACATAGAAGTGACATGAGGAAAATCCAAACATGGGTTCCTTGCGCAACTGAGGTAATGCTCTCAGGTTGTTTCTTAAAAGTGGGATTACCAAATTCTTTCCACATATCTACCAATATTACAGTATATCTCCCATGGACAGAGTACAGCTCTTCTCCATATGGCAATAATTTTGAAGTGAGTGGCACATAGCAAGCTGGGTGGTATCTGTGATGTCATGTGGGCTGTTCTGACCTTTTCCCCCCTCGCAGGTTGATGTACAGTCAGGGCCAGAAATATTGGAACAAAGATAACTGTTTTGGCAGTTGGCCTCTGTACACACCACCACATTGAAGTTGAAAGGAAACACACCCAGATGGGAGCGAAGTCAGGGCTTCCAGCTGTAATTCAAGGGGTTTGACAAAAGTGGGGCACTAACCATTCAGGAAGGACAGCCAGTGGCATACACACATCGTTGGTGGCTCATAAGTAATGGAACAGATGGCTGACAAGCAGCTGCATGGCCAGGTGTGGCCTGTTTCCTGGGCACCCCATGACCAATCAAGCAGATAAAAGTCCTGGAGGTGGTTCTGCGTGTTACATATGCATTTGGTAGCTGTTCACTGGAACTCCTAACATGAGGTCCAAAGAGGTGTCCATGCGAGTGAAGGAGGCCATCATTAGGCTGAGGAAACAACATAAACACATCAGAGAGAGAGTAAAAACAGTGGGAGTGGCCAATACAACAGTTTGGAACATCCTGAAAAAGAAGGAATTAACTGGCAAGCTCAGCAACAGCAAAAGGCCTGGAAGACCTTGGAAAACAACTAAAGTGGATGACCGCAGAATTCTGCTCATGGTGAAGAGGAACCCTTTCACAACATCTAGGCAGGTCAAGAACACGGAGGTAGGCATGTCGTTGTCAACATCTACAGTCAAGAGACGGCTTTATGAATGTAAATACAGAGGCTTCACAACAAGGTGCAAACCACTGGTAACGCTCAAGAACAGAAAGGCCAGATTAGCTTTTGCCAGCAACCCCCTAAAAAAGCCTGCCCAGTTCTGGAATAAGATTCTTTGGACTGATGAAACTAAGATTAACTTGTGCCAGAATGATGGGAAGAGACAAGTATGGAGAAAGAAAGGAACAGATCTAAAGAGCCTCTTTCACCCTCAACAAGAGGCTCTTTAGATCCTCTTTGCTTTCTGCCATTAGGGTGGTATTGTCTGCATATCGGAGGTTGTTGATAATTCTCCCAGCAATCTTAATTCCTACCTCTGATTCATCCAACCCGGCATTTCTCATGATGTAATCTGCATATAAGTTAAATAAGCAGGGTGACAATATGCAGCCTTGTCGTACTCCTTTCCCAATTTTGAACCAATCGGTTGTTCCATGTCCGGTTCTTACTTATGCTTCTTGACCCTCGTACAGGTTTCTCAGGAGACAGGTAAGGTGGTCTGGTACTCCCATCACTTTAAGAATTTGCCACAGTTTGTTGTGATCCACACAATCAAAGGCTTTAGCGTAGTCAATGAAGCAGAAATAGACGTTTTTCTGGAATTCTCTTGCTTTCTCCATGATGCAGTGCATGTTGGCGATTTGATCTCTAGTTCCTCTGCCTCTTCTAAACCCAGCTTGTACTTCCGGTAGTTCTCGGTTCGCATACTGCTGAAGCCTAGCTTGTAGGATTTTGAGCATCACCTTGCTGGCATGTGAAATGAGCGCAATTGTGCGGTAGTTTGAACACTCTTTGGCGTTGCCCTTCTTTGGAATTGGAATGTAAACTGACCTTTTCCAGTCTTGTGGCCACTGTTGAGTGTTCCAGATTTGTTGGCATATTGAATGCAGCACTTTAACAGCATCATCTTTTAGGATTTTAAATAGCTCGGCTGGAATACTGTCATCTCCGCTAGCTTTGTTGTTACTAATGCTTCCTAAGGCCCACTTGACTTCACTCTCGAGGATGTCCGGCTCAAGTTCAGTGACCGCACTATCATGGCTATCAGGGACATTCAGATCTTTCCTGTAGAGTTCTTCTGTGTATTCTTGCCACCTCTTCTTAATCTCATCAGCTTCTGTTAGGTCCCTGCCTTCTTTGTCCTTTATCATGCCTGTCTTTGCACAAAACGTTCCCTTGAGATCTCCAATTTTCTTGAAGAGATCTCTAGTCTTTCCCATTCTGTTGTTTTCCTCGATTTCTTTGCATTGTTCATTTAAGAAGGCCTTCTTGTCTCTCCTTGCTATTCTCTGGAACTCTGCATTCAGTTGGGTATATCTTCCCCTTTCTCCCTTGCTTTTCGCTTCCCTTCTTTCGTGAGCTACTTGTAAAGCCTCATCAGACAGCCACTTGGCTTTCTTGCATTTCTTTTTCTTTGGGATGGATTGAGTTGCTGCCTCCTGAACAATGTTACGGACCTCCGTCCATAGTTCCTCAGGCACTCTGTCTATCAGGTCTAATCCCTGAAATCTATTCCTCACCTCCACTGTATATTCATCAGGGATATGATTTAGGTCATACCTGAACGGTTTAGTGTTTTCCCTACGTTCTTCAATTTAAGCCGAAATTTTGCAAGAAGCAGCTCATGATCTGAGCCATTTCCTTCTCCAGTGGACCACATTTTGTCAGAACTCTCTGCCATGACCTGTCCGTCTTGGGTGGCCCTGCACGGCATAGCTTATGGCTTCACTGAGTTACGCAAGCCCCTTCGCCACAACAAGGCAGTGATCCATGAAGGGGTTGCTACTAGTAGCAGAGCAGAAACAGCAGCCTTCAGGGGAGTCTGGGAAAAGCCTTTATTTCTCCTAACCCCGGCAACCTCACCTGCAAGGTTGCTGTTTCTTTGCCCAGAGAAACAGCAATCTTGCAGATGAGGTTGCCAGGGTGGGGATTGGGAGAGGCAAAAGCCCCTCTCTGTCTCCAGTGTTCTCAGGGAGGGGGAAGTGTATGTGTGTCTATAGGATGGGAGATTGTGTGTGTCTATGTGTGTGTATGTGGGGGGAAGAGTGTGCATGTATATTTGGGGGGTGGGGTGACATACACCTTGCTTTACCATTAAAGAAGTGAATTGCAGTGGAATACTTCTGTACACTTGAGATGCCCACCACATGCAGGCTAGGCATGTTGGGTTTTCACAGCATTACAGTACTGAGGTTTAGAACTTGCACAATAACTCCCACTCATTCTTTGAAAAAAAAAAAAAGAAACATGGGAAGGAAATACATAACACGCTCTTAAGGTGCCAGTCAAGTGGTCCTGGGAAGAGCATTTTACAGTCAGGGTACCGCTACTGAGAAGGCCCTTTCTCCTATTGCTACTTGCCTAACCGCTGAAGGCAAGGACACCAGGCAAAGGGCCTATGATGATTTTGTTTGTTTGTTTAATGTTATTCAATTTATAACCCACCTATATACAAAATACTCTAGGCCGCGTACAGAGTTAAAAATAGTATTACAAAAACAACAACCCTACAATAAAAACAATACAGCCTAGAAACAGTATATGACAATAAGCAAAGAGAAATAAGGATTCTAAAAAGAGAATAATGATTATTGTAACTAGCAGGTAAGTTCATATAAGAGTAGGCATTCCTTTGGATACAAAGGGCCAAGTTGTATTTAGCTTTAAGGCTAAAGCTAGTACTTTGAATTGTGCGCAGAAACAGTTAAGAAGCTTATCAGTAGTTTTTAAACTAGTGATGCATTCTAGCCAACTTGTTCTGGTGCTGCATTGTGAACCAATTATTATCATTTTTGTAATGGCATTTAGCTAGAGAGTTTGCAGCCTGAAGCCTTTTGCACTTGAAGAGGGACCCCAGCTCAGTTGCTACAGAGCACCCATTTTGTATGTACACGGTCAGGTTCAATCCCTGGTATCTCGAGCAAAAAGTATGATGTAGCAGATGATATGTAATTGCTCTGCCTGAGACGCTGGAGAGCTGCTACCTGTCACAAGAGGCAATACTGGGTTAGCGGGTAGATGGACTAGTGGTCTGTCTTTGTATAAGGAGCTTCGTATGTTTCTCTGAAAGAGAACAAAAGTGCTTGACAAGTTCACAAACCAGGAATGCCTTATCACAAATAATTATTTCCAAAATGGAAATCTTCCTGTTGTTCAACTACGGGAAACCAATGCTGTCATGGTGATACAGCGTCAACGTAAAAAACAGAACACCAAAGATAGCCGCGTTGATCCATGTGGGGGGGAAAAATTCCAAAATCCAGGTGGCGATACCTTTATTACTGTGAATATATACTTGTAAAATGTTGCTGTCCTAATAGGGATTCACCATGGGAGAAAGTGGGGTCAACTGATATTTCCCCAAGAAGATTAGGGTGTTTGCTCTCTGCATATTTTAATGTTGAATTTGAAAATAAAGCTCCTTCGTATATATTGCTTCGAAAAAACAAAACAAAAAAACACAGGTGTATCCCTTTTACTTCAGCCCTAGCCTTGTTTTCGACTTCTCCTTTGTACAGGGTAAGAAGGGATACGGAGGCGCCGCCCCTGAGGCAACTGGCAGGGAAGCGGCAGGTGCTTCCCCAGCCAGCACCTGGCCCTTTAATTCCGGTAAGCGCGTTAGAAGAGGCTTCTGCGTGGCCCGCCCCTTTCTCCCGCGCGCGCGCAGTGAGCAATTTGCGCTCGAAATGTAACGTTGGCCGGTGGCTGACTCCCGCCCTCTCCCTCAGCTGGGCGCGCGCGGAGGGCGGCGCGCGCGCGCAAAGCTTGCCGCATCCCGACACCCCCGAGCCCCGTTACTCCCATGGCGGGGTCCGGGCCCGTTCTTGGCCTCGAGGAGGAGGCCGACGAGGAGCTGCTACAGCTGGAGACGGAGCCGCCGCCCGTGGCGGTGGCTGGGAGGGCCGCGAAGGCGACTCCGGGCGGCGCGGTCAGGGTCAGTCTCGGCCGGGGCTCAGTGGCGGCCGCGGGACCGGAGTCGGACAATGACGAAGGCGAGGAGGACGAGGAGGAGGAGTCGGAGCCGCTCCTGGGCGCGTCGGCCTCGGGCTGGAGCCGCAGGAAGCGGGAGGGCCGCGGCGCCGCAGGTTAGAGACCGCGCCGTTGCTCGCGCTCAGTTCGCTTCGGTGAGGGAAGTTTACACCTGAGGTGACAACGAGACCCGGCAGTGGCAGAGTGCGCTGACTGTACCACTTCAGACCGCGGGGCAGCTGAGCGCATCTTCCAGTGCTCCCCTGTTCATAAGCTTCTCCCTCCAAATAGAAAACTAGTACGGTAGGGAGAGAGCTGGCTCGGCTTTTTCTCCCTGGTGCATTAGGTTTCTCCTTAGAGGGATTTTTTCCTTTCCATTCACGAGCATGATCTTCCCCCAACCCGCCCCCCACACCTGCAGTCTGAAGTAGTACAGCCCGCTGCACTCGCCTGGGATTCCACCGCCTGGCTCTGCTGCCTATGTAAACTGCCTCTGTGAGGGGAGCTGGATGTTGCTTCTCTTTCAGGCTCTTCTGTTCTTTTTTTGTTGTTGTTTGCACTAATCAATTTTGACTGGCTTGCACACTCCTCCGAAGAATTCAAGGAAGCATAATGGGTGGGGGTATCCTATTTAATCTCACCACCTCATAATAGTTCGGTTTTTTTAATTATTTACCATATTTTTATGCTGCTCCTCAACCCCCATCCCCACCCCTGGCTCCAGGAGTGGCTTACAATAAATCAGTAAAATAATCCTTAGCATATATAGCATTTCTGAGTGTTCCAAGTGATTAATTAGCATGGGGTGCTTCGAGACAGAGGGCTCCTAGCACTACCAGTTGGCATTGTGCAGCTATTCTGTCTTTTCTCCCTTTATGGATTTTCTGTGGTAAGAAAAAGATGGAAGAAGCAGGAGGAAAACACTGGCGCGCTGTACATTGAAGAAGACATTATGTACCCTATTAAAATTCTGTGATTGTGGCAGTGTGAGTACACAATAAAACCCTCTGGAAGTATATGTAATGTCAGGCCCGATCTTCACATGCAGTAGAACATGGTGGAGTTGTGAGCCACTCCTGACTAAAAGTAGAAGAATCATCGGTTTGACTAAATGCTCTTCTGTGTAAAAATTCACTGCAAGTAGAAAACCAGGAGAGTGGGTTGGGCTGGGCCCTTTTTCTCTGATGTACTTCTATTTAGGGAACCTTTTATGCAGGAGATCTTTTTAGTGTTGTGATTGGAGTGTCATGCTAGGACTGGGGAGACTCAGGTTGAAATCCCCACTTAGGCAGGAAGCTTACTGGATGATCTTGGGCTAGTCACTCAGTCTAACCTACTTCACAGGGTTGTTTTGAGGATAAATTGAAGCTGAGAGGTGGAACCATGTACACCGCCTTAAGCTCCTTGGAGGAAAGCTGGGATATAAATCTCATAATGAGTAAATCGAAAATGTAGTGCTCCATCTGAATCCTAAATTAACATAGTCCATTCTACCATATCATTCTTCTGTGTCTGTAGGTCAAGCCTCAGTAATTCTTGTAAGAGCTCTATGAAATAGGTCAGTATTCAGAGGGCTGAATACTGAGAGGATGAATCAGAGGGCTGAGGCTGAGAGAATTAGTAGCATGACTGTGGCCACTATGGTCAGATTCTTACCACCACACTACAGGACAACTGCCTTGCTGGCTCAAATGTCCTGGACTACAACTCCCATAAAGCCCCAGCCAGCATGGCCAGTGGCCAGGGATTATGGGAGTTGTAGTTTTCAACCAGGTTGCCTACTCCCTAATCGGTGGCCAGTCAAATGCCTCTGCCCTCTCACAAGCAGTGCGTGAAGGCAGTTGCAATCTTCTGTTGTTTATCTCCAATGTCTGGTGAACATGGGTGTATTATTTCTGTATGTTGAGATTTCAATCAGCAGTCATAACAGATATTTGTTAACAACATGAACTTTTCTAGCAGACTCCATAAACTTTTCTAATCTTTTCTCATCCCAGGTAGAATCCACTTGCTTGACCCAGCTTTATTTTAATTTAGTTTCCACCTAGTGCATCTGGCCCTTCCTCCAGTGGGCTCATGGCAGTTCACAGCTTCCCAGTATTTCTATCACTTCATAAGGATTTGCCTTCCTTGGTCAAACCAAATGTTTATCTAGTACAGCATTCTGTTTTTGGCAAGGAAGACAAAATTAGAATGCTATTAAGGTTGCAAACTTATATACACAAAGTCACATAAGCCCCCTTTGAACTCAGTGGACATATTTCTGAGTAAATGAATAGGATCAGTGTGTACAAGAGGCTATTTGTAAGTGTTACATGCAACAAAAGGGAGGGGACAGCAAAGTTGTCAAAAAATGAGGGATTTTAGTAATTGCAGGGCAATTGTAATAGGTATGGGGAAATGTTAATCAGTAGGACATTAGGGACGCACATGTTCATATATTTAGGCTATTTTGGTTGTGGTGTGTTACCATAATAGGGAATGAAAAATAAAATATTAAAGATAAGTCATTCCTTCTAGCAGTGAGTGCCAGCTTTTCTTTTTAAATTCTAAACTATCTCAAACTTTAATAGCAGCTATAGTAAACTTTCAAGCAATTGAATTTGCTTGCTTTTCCCTTCCCTGCCTCTTCCAATGTCCTTTATGTAAGTGATAAATAATAATTTAAGTACTTATAATTTAAGAGTTTTTGAGTGATTAATTAGCTAAAACTCTTCAGTTTACAATCCTAATTTAAAGTGGATTGTCTAGCACACACAGGAAATGTTGGAAGTACTGCAGAGATGAATTTCTTTTTGGATGATCCTGAATTTGCTGAAATCATGCAGCGAGCAGAACAAGCCATAGAATGTGGAGTCTTTCCCGAAAGAATCTCCCAGGGATCCAGTGGGAGCTACTTTGTCAAAGATTCTAAGAGGGTGAGTGCATTGTTGCCCATATATATTGTTAAAAATAGTGGAATAAGCTTGCTGAAGGTTTACCATGGTCAAACTGAAGTACACATTATCATGTTGAGGCTTGTTTAATTTAACATTGCGGTTTCTGCAGTGGTAATGAACAACCTTGAAAAAAATCTCAGTTTCTTCCATAATAATGTTACATTAATGGTAAGGGACCGGAAGACTCTTGGCAGACTGTGGAGCTGACTTCTATAACATATGAAGCACTGATTTATGTAATTAGAGTTGGGATGAGTATTTCAGAAGGCTGTGTTCGTAACACATAAAATATGAGGGTTAGTTTCCATTTGACCAGAAGCTGAAACCTTCTGTTCATTTACTTTGAAATGCTGCTGAAAACATACTTTATTTGGTATTTACCTGTCAAGTTTTCCTAGTATAATAATTTCTAGCAAATAATTATACATGATTTAATTAAGGCAAGTATATCCCTCCTTTTGCCCCCTCATTAAGTAAGAACTCAATCTTATTAAGATTAAATGGATATAACCTTTCATTACTTTAATTGCTCAATATTGGCTATCTGTTGTATGAAATTACCCTGTGTTGTGCGTATAAAGGGATGATTACTTGTTTTTAGGATATTTTTGAAAGGGCATCACGTAACGAGTCAGCCATATTAAAATACATTGATGAAAGTTAGTTTCAGGATTTCTGTTGGATCAAAGCAGTTTAAATCCAGGAGTTCCAGTTGAACTGGTTTATGCAATGCAGCATAACAGCCTGAAGTTAACAGCTGATGTTCTTACAAATACACGCTTAGGGTGAATGGTGGAGATGTACCAGGAGATGTTGTACCAGGTTTATGGAGCCGAAGTTGGGAGTGGGCACCATTGTCAGATCTGCAAGGCTTCTGTGCCACACTAAAACTGGATAGACTGAATTAGGTAGAAAGGGACCATGGCTCACTTCCTTCCACAGTGTTACTACCTGGTTTCTTAGATTTCTATAGCTGCATGTACATTGCCAATCCTTTCTGCATATTGACTAGCTTGCACTTACATGTGAATTTCAAGTTTTAAGGGTTTGGAGGGAGAACACATAGTGCTGTTCTCATCCTGCATGGGACAAGATTACAAATGACCATTAACTAAAGTTTATTTGAACTAACATGATACTGGCCAAAGGAATCTACCAATAGCAATAATGGGAACGCCCTTCTAGTATGGTAGTTGATGTTATTAAGAGATCAGCCTTTCCCAATGGTGGGTCCCCAGATTGTGTTGGACTACAACTCCCATCACTCCCAATAAGTGGTCACTGATGATGGGAGTTGTAGTCCAGCATCATCTGGGAACCCAAGGCTGGTAAGGTACAGTACTGTGCCTTTAGCCTTTATGGTATAGATAGTTTAGAAGATTTTCATTGCTTGATGCTAAATGAATTCTAACCCAACACATGCAAATAGTTGCTGAGGGGGAGTGGCCAAAGAAAAACACCCTTTACCTACATTCAGATTTGTGTAGTGATTTTGCTGGGAGACAGAGTATGGGCATCTCCCACTGCGTCCTCTCCAGAAACCCCACTGATCAGTGAATCATAGATGGCTACGTATCTCCCACATGAACTGTAGGCCCATAAAATCTTGAGCTGTCACAGGAGCTTCCTCCTGGGTCTAAATTGCCCTTACATTTAAAATGTAAATGGATAAATTTATCTTAATAGTTACATAGTGGTAGGCATGCACAATCATTGTGTTTTCTTGTTCAGGTGGATTGAAAACATCCTTTATCTTCTGCTTTTTGTATAATTTTCCTGAAGGCAGAAAATTGTTTTAAAACTACGTATGTATGTGCTGCTGGAGATTGCCATCATTCAGTTGGCTTATGAAGAAGGGTGATGCTGTAACAAATAACATTCTTGTATTTAATTAAATGAAGTGTTTGGTAGAGAAGGGGAACCAGGTTGAGGTTAACTAGACTTCAGAAATATCTGATCCCACATGGGAATCCTCACATCCATGAGAAATGTGGATGAAGAAAGGCTGAAATAATGTTAAGCAATGTTTCTGGAAGTCTTTTTGATGGTAGTTATGAGGAATATTGCATAGTAATCCAGTGGTATAAGGTATTTCTTGTCAGCTTAAGGTCTTTTCAACTTCTGTGTATGTTGGCTTGAAGAATTTAAGACTTGAAGCAAGCAGGCTTTAAAATTAATGTGTTGTACAAGAGCATACTATTTCAAGCCAGTTCTGTGACTTTCTCTGTAGTTCCTGTGAGAATAAGTAACCCTTTGTCTGTTTCTCAACGCTATTGTTTTCATAGATAATATCTAAAAGAGAGGTCTACACTATACCAGCTGTGTATACCAGAACACATGAGGAATTTCAGAGTGTAGTCTGTACCTCATCTGTCTAGTGTCCCTGATTAGGGCTCCATTAAAGCAAGCTGGAGCACGTACCCGCTAAGTTACTAGTGAATCGGCTTGTTAGTTTGCTGTTTGAAATGTCAGACTACCTTGCAAGTAGATGGCATTCTAGCTTTCCATTTAAAACAGCAAGGTAGCATGCCTATTTGCAAGTCAATTTTCCTTGGGATAGGCATGCCAATGTCTAACTTGAATGTACTTAAACAGGTACATCAGGTACACTTATGCCTCCCTATAAACTTACCTACAAGAAAGTGTTCCAGCTTGCTACCTGAAATGGTAAACTGGGGTTGCCTGCTTAAGTAAATAGTTTTGATTTGTCCTTTGTTGCCACTTTTGTGTCTCATGGCTCCTGTCTGCTTCTCTTTGTTTTGTGTGCAAAAAGGGGGGAAAGAGAAAACAAGGGAGAAATAAAAAATAAATTGAACAGCCACACAGAGGCACATTGGTACAGATCTGCATAGAGTGGGGAATGTTCCACTATTATATTTCACTCTCTATTTCTAAAACTGCATTGTTTCATAAAATAGTAACATAATGGATACAATACAAGTCAAATTAGGCAGTTTCAAAGTTGTAATTAAGTTTTCTCTTGTGACTATCTTTAGGAAGTATGAGTGTGAAATATATTTCTGCCCTCCTGAAAGAGGAGTGTCAGGCCTCAACAAGACTAGACTCATCCAAACGGCTTTTGGCTACTATTTCCTAGACATTTTTGAGTTTTGGCTTCTGACTGTATTGCTAACCTTTATCCTATGTGGAGTTTTCTGTTGGAGGTGGAGGAAGGATTATTCTTCACTGCTTTTGTATTTTGTGATGTATTTGTATTTATTATTTGTAATTAGTACTGTGGTTTGTTTTACCTGATTTTATTTTTGTGAGGTGTTTTGGGTCCAACTTGACGGAGAAAAGCACCATATGTGTTATTAAAATAAAACAGATACCTTCGACTATGTCTTAAAATAATTTCCAAGTAAAGGTCTGGATTTCATTGAATATAACATTTAAACCCCATGAATAGTACAATCCTATATATGTTTACTCAGACGTAAGCCACATTGGGTTCAATGGGACTTATTCTCAGGTAAGTAGACATAGGACTGCAACCTTAGGGTGCAATCCTATGCATGTTTAAACAGAAAAAAAAATCCACAATTCCCAGCATTCCCCACCCAGCATGGCTGGCTGGGGAATTGTGGGAATTGTTGGATTTTTTTTTCTGTTTAAACATGCATAGGTTTGCACCTTTAAAGTGCTTTTCTATTCCTAATCAAGCTCTTCAGTTCATCTACTTTTGGCTGTTTAGAAAAATGCCTGAGGTTTATAATCCCATACAAATTAACATGGTATAGTCTTTCAGATTTATTTACTATATATGTCAGACTTGCTAAATCATATCCCAGTTGATTTAGTATTGGAAATCTTTCTTTAAAAGTTATACTGGTGGAGAAGGAACCACACAGGGTGGTGGACAGGATAGGCAAGTCAGAAAATATAATAGCTAGCATGCACAGCTATATGTAGTAGCAGCCATTTTTGCTGGGGGGTCTGGAGCTATAGGATCAAGTTGTAAAAGAGGCAATAACTAATGCTGTATGTTTGGAGTCAGAAGCTCATTTCCCAGAGGCAGAATCTAGTTTCTAATATAACTCTGTTAACAGTATGGAGGGTGGGTTTTGTCCCATGGAGTGCAGCATAATACATACCACTGATAGCAAAAAAAAGAAACCTAAGTACAGACTCAGCTGTTCATTTGTGTTATGCTGTTAATGTTTCTTGTTTACAATCAGATTTAGCAAATAGAATAAGAGCTCTTAGCTTATATATAGAAACTAATGGATTGTCAAATCCTAGGAGAGCAATATGGAACCTTAGAGACTGACTTCTTGTGACATGAGCTTTTGGCTCATCCTTGTTAAAGAACTCAGCAGTTGCATTTCTCTGTCTACTACACTGCAGATGGGAAAAAAATGTCAGTACAGCAGGCACACAGTACACGGCTATAGTAGCAATCTCAGCGTAATGTTTACCCTGTACCATGTTGTTTCAAAATAAAGGAGGAAAGTATTGTTCTGTCCCTCCCTCCCTCACACACACACACACACACACACACACTCTTTTTACTCTAAGAAGCTTAGAGCAGCTCTCACATAGCTGCCAAGAGGTTTTCCATCTAGTTTATAGGGGAGACCTTCTTAACTTCAGGAGTAGAACCGTATCACACTGTTTAAGACAACTCATATTTGGGCTTCCTCTCTAGCTTATGGAACAGCTTTCCGATCAAGTGAATTGAAACTGTGAAAGTAATTCTTCATATCCATGTGAGCTGAGGCACGCAGGAGATAAAGCAAGTTAACGTGTGAGCAAAAAATAATGATAATAGAAAATACAGCCAAACATGTTCTACTGTGCTCACTCTTTTGAGGAAGTGTTTTTACAATGTGTGTACTTGTTTGTAGGGGTTAACTTGCAAATTCGTGAACCACTTTTATGTTGATGCATTGGCTTGTTGTGAATTTTGAATTTGCATAATGGAGGGAGCAATCCTATGGCTGCTAGTCAGCGGCTAGGCAGCCATAGGGTATGTCGGTTTTCAGGAACCAACCTCCCCACCCCGCACTGCCTCGCAGGCAGCTCAGAACGGCTCTGTGCTCGGAAGACGAGCACGGAGCAGCGAAAATGGGGCGTTCCAGGGTGGGGAAGGCGGAAATGCTGTTACAACACATCCTATGTGTCATCCAGCAGCCACTTCCCCCACTCTGCCTTCCCACGACTAGACAGCCGAAATCGGCTGTCTAGCCGCAAATTCAGGGCGGCTGAAGCGCAGAGGGGATTATCCCCTCCATGCTTCTCCTGCCCTGCATTGGATAGGCGGTCACCTCAGAGTTCGGAGGCAGCTGCCTATCCCCATAGGATTGCACCCTTATTTACATTGTACCAAAGGAAAACGTTCATGCTGTTTCCTACCTTACTGCCTATATATTAAAAGTATTTTATACCTCTTCTATACTTGGTGAGCCACAAAGGGAGAAAGGGAAGTGATTGCAAGGTGGCTTTTGTGGGAACGGCTAGGAGCTACAACAAAAGTCAGTAAAATATTCTGGTTGCTGCTTCATTTAACATGTGTGGCAGTTAGTCACATCACACAATGCGCAATAACACAGTTGCATCATGCAACGTGAGTGAGGTTGTAATAGGTATAGCTCTAGTAGGCTTTACATGGTGGCTGAAATCTCCAGCTCAGGCTGCACAACAACAACATCCTTCTACGTTTTTAATGAGTATTTGTGTTAATGGTTCAGGAGCAGAAGTATCCCGTAGACAACAAAACATCAAATGGACAGACACTTTTCTGACTTCTTCCAGAATGAGGACATTTTAATAAATGAATATTAACAGCTTGCTCATTCTTTCATGTCTCTTCTCCTCTAGAAAACTGTTGGAGTGTTTAAACCAAAATCTGAAGAGCCTTATGGTCACCTAAACCCAAAATGGACCAAATATTTTCACAAAATCTGTTGCCCCTGTTGTTTTGGTAGAGGCTGTCTTGTTCCTAATCAGGGATACCTCTCTGAAACTGGTGCCTCTCTTGTGGACAGTAAATTGGGATTAGGAGTAGTACCCAAAACAAAGGTAAGAGTGCTTTGTAGCAGGAATTGGCCCTGCAAAAATAAGATTTTACAATCTGTGTTAAGCTCTTGTTATATAACTTACAAACCAGGATATAAACCACAGCCTCCTATTTCTAGTATATTGGGTTTATTGTGCTTCATAACACTTCTGTGAGAGCTTTCTTGTGAGTTAGCTTTTTCAGTTGGATCCTTCTGACACTACCCCCTAGGTGACTTGTACTTTTTCACAGATTGGGCTGGGGTAAATATTTCAACCATCAGTATTTGTATACATTATTATTCTATCCCGCCATACAGCCTAGTGCGTCCTCAGGGTGGCAAAGTTGCAATAGTAACAAAACAATTACACATTCATAAACATCAATAAAAGAGCTACACAATTAAATCAATAACTGCAACCCAATTAAAACTACAGGAGAAAAATAACTCTTCTCAACAGTCTCTTACCCCCTGAACAAAGGATAAAATAAAATGCTTTAACTAATTTTCAGAATGTGAAGACAGAACTGGCTTGCTGAGTTTCCGTAGGGAGGGAATTTCAGAAAGGGGATGCTGCCATTGAAATATCCTTATACCTGCTGATCTGACGTCTGTCAAAATGTGGATTTGGTGTAGGGTATCTTCTAGAGATGTCAGGGTAAAAGAGAAAGAGTTAGCTTAGGTAACTGGGCCTCTATCATTTAGGACTCCAAAGGTTAGAAACAACACATTGAATTGTGCCTGGAAACAAGGTGGGAGCCAATGTATCAGGTTTAACATGGCATTAAATATGCTTCCTTCAGGTCACTCCTTAAATGTGCAGCCCCAATTTGAAGTAAATAAAGTATCTGGACATTCTTCAAAAGCAGCCCCACCTGGACATTGCTAAGAATATATTTCCCGTTGGCCAGGTCATCCTTTTCTTGAAATGGCCTAAGCTGGTGAAAAGCACTGTTGGCCACAGCTGCTACATGAGGTTTGAAGAGCAATGCCAGGTCCAGTAGGAACTCCAGGCTACACATCTGATCCTTCAAGAAAAAGTGTGACCCCATTTAGTACAAGGAAACCACTAATCCCGGATCAGTCAGGGCCTTTTGCATTGGGACACAAACTTAGGCCCATTTAGTTTTAAGTGATGAGAGCGGTTTGTTTAGCCTCAGTAGACTGTTACTGACCATTTCCGGATGCTGCAGGGAATAGTCTATCCCTGAGTTGTGGCTTTATGTTCTGTCACTGTTAAGGGATAGGAAAATCTTTCTATAAAGATGTAGCTCTAATAAGTACAATCTCCAAGTTCAACTCGAAACCCTGTTTTACACTGTGTGTTTTAAGGTTGTCTGGATTGTTAGTGAGACCTTCAACTACAGTGCAATAGATCGTGCAAAATCAAGAGGAAAAAAATATGCTTTAGAAAAAGTGCCTAAGGTTGGCAAAAAATTTCACCGAATAGGACTACCTCCTAAGGTAAGCCTTTGAAAATATTTAAACCATTTTATTCTGATAGTATCTCTGAGGATCATTATGGTTTTTGGGTACAGAGTAGCCCTGGAGATAGAATAGTTTGTCTACTTCAGTTCAAAACAAAACTGTAGAGAATAGTAATCCATTCAGTTCCTTTTGGCCAGGATCCAGAAATACACACACAGCTATTTGAAATATTAGGTGCTTTTAAAGTCAATTCTGTTTCTTGCCTAAATGCAGGATTTATTTTAAATTGCAGGTTGGCTCCTTTCAGCTGTTTGTTGAAGGCTACAAAGAGGCTGACTATTGGCTCAGGAAATTTGAGACAGACCCTTTGCCTGAGAATACAAGGAAACAATTTCAGTCACAGTTTGAAAAACTGGTTGTCCTTGATTATGTCATCAGAAACACTGGTATTTAATCGTTTCTATTACTTGTGTTAGATCATACTATGACAATAATATTCTTGTCAAACTTAGAAAGAAAAAAAATGTGGGCTTGAGAAATCCATTCTAAATATTCTTGGAGGGCTTTGACAATATGTATGAATGCATACAATGCTAGAGAAAAAATAGCAGTTACTGTGAATGTCCATTCTTGGGAGTAATGAGGAAATCAAGCAACTTTGCATTTAGGAGGGCCCTGCCATACTGGTACTTTTGAAGGCTGCTGGTCAGTGTTTGATAGTATTAGATTAGACTGATACAAGTATCTGTCTTGGGTCCTGAGACTTAAGTAAGGCAGCTCCCAATGTATAAACAAATAGAGAACGCTACAATGTCAACATTATGGGTTTTCAAATAGGAAAAAATGAGGGAGTGCTGATTGATCCAAATGGAGACAACTACATCATTGACAATGTGGTTGTGTGGAAGTGTTTCCTGATCAGGGTCCTGTTAGTGGCTCAGCTGGTGATTCCCTCAAGGACGTGAAGAGTGAAATGCCACAACTGGCTTACATAATAGGAGAGCATGGCTTTATCTGTTCCTTCACCATGTGTTGTTGTCTATCTATGGAGTCATTACAAGTATATAACTAGAGCAACAGAATATTATTTTCAATGTTATTCCTGTGGAGAGGTAGACCTATGTTGTTGGCTGAAGACTCCCGACTTCCCGCCATTGCAGATAGTCAGGGCCAGAAATATTGGAACAAGGATAACTGTTTTGGCAGTTGGCCTCTGCACACCACCACATTGAAGTTGAAAGGAAACACACCCAGATGGGAGCGAAGTCAGGACTTCCAGCTGTAATTCAAGGGGTTTGACAAAAGTGGGGCACTAACCATTCAGGAAGGACAGCCAGTGGCATGCACACACTCCCATCGTTGGTGGCTTATAAGTAATGGAACAAACCAACATCATTTCAAACTTAAGGTTCACCTTCAATACCTGGATGAAAATCCTTTGCAGTCAATGACTGCCTGAAGTCTGGAACCCATGGACATGACCAAATGCTGAGTTTTCTACCTTGAGATGTTTTGCCAGGCCTTTACTGCAGCTGCCTTCAGCTGCTGCTTGTTTGTGGGTCTTTCTGCCTTCAGTCTTGACTTCAGTAAGTGAGAAGCATGCTCTGTTGGGTTGAGATCAGGTGACTGACTTGGCCATTGAAGAACATCCCACTTCTTTGCCTTGAGAAACTCTTGGGTAGCTTTTGCTGTATATTTTGGGTCATTATCCATCTGCAATATGAAGCAGATCCTATCAGTTTGGCAGCATTCAGCTGAATCTGAGCAGAAAGTATAGCCCTATACACTTCAGAATTCATCCTGCTGCTTTTATCATAAATAATATTTATTATTTATTTCTTCCCTCAGAGTAAAGGATAAAGCCAATCTTCCAAAACTGTCATGTCCCTGCCAGCTGTTCTAATCAAACTGAAAGCAAATCTCCTCCCTTTTCAAATTCTTAATGAGTAGAGGACTCTGAAGTCTTCCTTCCCTTATGAGAGGAGGAATATGTGAATCAAGTGATTCTTAACCTATTTTGAAAAAGGAACCCAGATATTTCTGCAAATGTCTACTTCAGCACAAAGAAGATCAGCTGGTTGCAGGGTGGACAGACAAAACGTAACCCACAGTGCAGCTCTCGACATATGGAAGTATCATGAGATGTACATGTTCTGACCAATACTGCTTTGTGGGGAAAAAACCCAGGGTTGTTGTTTTGATGTAATTTCCATTTATGTAACTTGCCTACTTCTTCCTTAAAAATGATACTTCCAATCCTTCATTTCAAAGATGTACTCATTCTAGTAGATACCTGCATTTCACTAATTGTGCTTCCCTCCAATTTCTTTGAAGACAGAGGCAATGACAATTGGTTAGTCAGATATGAAAAGCAGAACGATGGGACTGACCTTTCTGATAAGGTAAGACAAAAGCGTGCTTGTATTTACATACTGTGAATGTCTCAGAATAAATTAAATAAGTTGGTGTGGTCTGGCACTCACCTCTGGACTTTGGCATGCGGTTCCTTACTTTCTCATCCTATTTCCATATGGAATGGGATATATTTGGATAGGTATGCATTAAAAAGAACAACCAGTTTGATGTTCCTGTGATGCAATAGTAAAGCTACACACAGATAGGGATATTTAAGTTATGCCTACTTAATATTTTTTTAAGGTTTGCTTTTTGTTGCTGTTCTGATGCAATGTTTCAAATGCACACATTCATATAATAAAGTAGAAGAGGTGAATGCATGCCTTTTGCACCTAAATTCTGACTGTTTAAATTATTTTTCCTACAGGATATCCAGTGGCTTAATGAAAAAGAGCCTATTATTAAAATAGCAGCAATTGATAATGGTTTAGCTTTTCCTTTCAAACATCCTGATGAGTGGCGAGCATGTGAGTTTTTTTTTGTAATGTTACATTCATTTAAATGGGCAATTAACATCAGTGGCTTTCCATATGTGTGAGCTTCTCTTTCTAAAGAACATTTTGTGTGGTTTTACTTCATAGTAATTATACATTTTCCTCATAGATGGCACAACATGTCATATAGATAGTGTTGTCTCTCATGTGAACTTCCCTGGGTGTTAAGATCTACTGGAAGTGCCCTACTCTGCATCCTGTCTCTTGTAAAATTGGCAAGGGAGCATGGTGCGGCATTTGCAGTGATTGCACCCACCAGTTTGGAAATTCCTGTCAAATTCCTGTGCCAAGCCACTCTCTTGAGCTTTCATCATTGGATGAAAACTTCATTGTTTACAAAGGTTTTTGAAGACGCGTATAGAGAGGACGCTGCAGTTATTAATTGCTGTTTTTATAGAATGTATAGTACTTTGTGTTTACAATTATTTAATAATTAAAATTGGTATACAAAATAGACAGAAATGTGACTGAAAAATGAATATGAAGAATATTTCTTCCAATTACAAAATGTGCTGTCTTTCAGTCTGTGAATTGACATGATGGAAAGTGGCAACTGCTACGTTAATTTGCATATATATCAAGTTGTATTTCCTGAAATCGCTGAATTGAACAATGCATCTGCAAGTTTTAAGTTGAGTATATTAATTTGGAAAATGTCCCCCTTCACCTCCCCCTTTTCTTCCTGTCCCTTAGATCCATTCCATTGGGCTTGGCTTCCACAAGCAAAGGTCCCTTTTTCTCAAGAGACAATAGATCTGATTCTTCCTCGAATTTCTGACATGAACTTTGTACAGGATCTTTGTGAAGATCTTTATGAACTGTTTAAGGTAATTTCAAAAATAAATTGAGCAGAGCTAGTTAAAGTAGCTTCTAATGTATGGTAAGACATTTGAATAGTTACCCTTCTGAATTGGCTTTATCTGTTAAAGTGAAATCATTTGCAAAATAAAAAGCAAGGCTAATTGGACCCTTCACAACATATGATTTTTAATGGATTATATATGTCGTATATAATTTTAAATCTATCGTTACCTTTAGATAGATCTGACTTGAATTATGAAACTTTCTGAAATCTACTTCTTTATCTTTCAATAAAGACTGACAAAGGTTTTGACAAGGCTACTTTTGAAAATCAAATGTCTGTGATGAGAGGACAGGTAAGGATGCTTTCTATTGTATCAGCACTTTTAAAAATATGTTTCTGCATTTTATAGCTGTAGACAACCTACTAGTCAGCAGCTTGTGAAGGTTTGCAGCTTTCACTAAAAAGCTAAAGCTGCAATCCTATACAACTTTCCCTGGGAGTATAGGACTGTGCTGTAAGCTGTGTTGTGTCTATTCAGATTTGGTAGGTACTGTAAAGTGATGGGCCAAATAACAATATCTTTACTTTCCCAAATGTCCTGGAGACTCCTCCCCATGGTCCCTGAAATAGATTGGTGACTATGCTAATCATCTTGTAGTTGATCTAGCAAGGATCACCATCCACTTTGCTTCAGGTGGCTGTATGCAGGGTTGCTTTGGTTTCCTTGTACACAGATGGTTGCTATGTGGAGTAATATGGAAGGGGATCTGTGTAGGGAAGTCTGCTCTGATATTGCCCATTCTGAATTGGAGCAAACTTACCTTAGGAGTCTTCTCTAAATGTATTAACTTCTTAATATTATACGCTTTAATCTTTGCAGATACTTAATCTTACTCAGGCATTAAAGGATGAAAGAAGTCCTCTTCAGCTTGTTCAGATGCCCCGTGTGATTATGGAGAGAAGTCATGGTGGAAATCAAGGACGAATTGTTCACCTGAGCAATGCATTTACACAGACTTTTCATAGCCGGAAACCTTTTTTTTCCTCCTGGTAGAGGCAATTATATGTCTTCAGCTTAGCAAGACTTTCTACTGTGTAAAGGGTCCAGAATAATGAAATTCTGCTGTACACAGAGTGCTGGACTGCCAGAACCTCAAAACTTAAGTTTTGTATTTTGAATGTAATAAGTTTACAATTTGTTTAAAATTGTGGAATTTTACATCAGGGAAATGAGGAGCTTGTCCTTTACTGTATTTTTATAGACACTTTAATGTTTTCTGTATTTAATATTAAAAGGGAAAAAATAAAGTTTACAGATGCCAAAGACTACTTTTGACTAAATTGTAGGAAGGAAGTGTTCTGTTGTATACAAATGTCAGAAATCATGTCTAATTTTGTTTGTTAGAAATGAAGCACAGCCTTTTCATTCCTCTACTGTAAGAAAGCTGCTTGAAATTCCCCCTTATCAACAATTGTCAAATTGTTACATGGGTTCTCACTGATTTATGGACTCAAACATTACAAACTTGTCTTTTGATCAGGTTGCCACTGGGCTCTGGGACCAATATCATTGCATCTGCATTTGAAAATGCAGGCATGAAAAAGGACTAAGTTAATGCCACAATTCCAGAGAAAATGTAATTATGCCATAATTCTCATGCCTTATTTTGTTGTCAATGCACACATTTCTATAGGTTGTCCCCTGCATCAAACTCTTACTTGAGGGCAGGGATAGGAGCAAGCCTCAACCTTTGCCTCTCACCACCACCACACGCTTAAAGTGCAATATATACAGTATGTAGCCTCCATCCCTGCTGACAAAGGGGTAGATGGAATGTTTGAGTGGGTCCAATGAGTATGTATGTGTGGGTCCTGGGTTACTCCTTGGGGGTACATGTAAATTGAGAGAGTGCTCTCGCACCCTCCCATCTGTAGACTATATGCAGGACTGTGTGAGAACCAACTCTAAATCAGTTCCAGGTGTTGCTCTCCTCTCTACATTCTTCCTTCTCTCCGTCCTCTCCACCCCTCTAACAATTGAGCCAGTCATGGGCCATTTCTTTGATGTTTAAAAACACCTTTATGGAGAAGGGAAGATTAAGGCATGTTTAATGGCCTTCTAGTTATTGAGACTTAAAGTATGCCAAAGGTGTGTGTGTTTGTTGTGGACCATGTTTGGGATTAGTGTAACAATACCAAGAATTCATATAGCTTGATTCTTGAGGAGTTGTCTGCATTGGTATGGTGTATGCTTTGGCCTTGATACTTTGTGGTTCATTTGTAAGGATGATGTATGAGAAAATTAATATATTTTCTTTAACTAGATCAATATTTCTGCTACACGTCCACCACAATAACATACAGGGTGTTAAAAAAAACTGCCAATGCCAATTAAATTTGTCAACTGACATCAAAATGGATACTTTCCATTACTTATGGAAATCCCCCCCCCCCCCGATATTGGTACCCTAGCCACCCAAATGTACTGTGAATCAGAACTGGACCCCTATTCATTTGTCATTATGAGACATGTCGGCAACTCTAAGCTATGTTGTTGGCTTCAAAACACATGTGAAACATCAATTGCAGAGAAATTTATAGATTCCTATAAGTTAGTAATACCTGTTCTAAATTCAGTGTTACGCTTGAATGTGAGGATCTCAAGTAATGTCTGTAGCAAAGATTGCTTATATGAAAGTTGTATGTTTGGTATTTCCAGTAATGCTGTATCTTAAGCTGCTGAGCAATATTCCTGAAGTTCCTTTTTTTAAAAAAATTGGGATGGGGTGTTGGTAAAACAATGTAGCATGTTGGAACAATTCACTTGGTATACTAAAATGTATAAGCCTTAAAATATAAAACTTACTGTACTGTAGGATTAGAAGACAGTCATGTTTATGAACTTATGGGGGCTTCAGTTTTTACCAGCTTGTAAATTTTTAAAGGATGTATATAAGATTACCAGACTTTGCTCTCTTAAACCAATAAAGATAATGGTCTAAATTATCTTTTTGCCATACATATCTTATTGATTGTACTTTATTTTCTTCCACAAAGTGTAGAGTGGCATGCATGGGGGTTTCTCTGTTTTATCCTCCCAACTGTCATATGAAGTAAATTATGCTGCCAGATGAGTGGCCTAAGGGTACCCCAGTGAGCTTCATGGCTGAGTGGGAATTTGAACCTGGGCATCTCTGGTCAAAGTCTTAATACACTCTATTACACTACACTGGTTACATTTATTGTATAATGCATCAAAGAGAAAAACACTTGCTAGTCTTTATGGACAGAATTCAAAGGAGTGACATGCATCTTCTGCACAGAAAAATAGATATTTTCCTAAGCTATCATCATAGGAGAGGTATCTAATCCAGAAAGGGTAAGAAACAATGGCGTAGTTTTATACTGTGACACCAATGAAGGGGTCTGCAATTTGCGGCCCTCCAGGTGTTTGGCTTACATTTCTCATCATCCCTCACCATCTGCTATGCTGATTAGGGGTGATGAAAGATGTAGGCCAAAACATCTGGAGGGACCACACATTGTGCATCCCTGTACCAGCATATTCAAGCTTATACTACAGACAGTGTAACTTGTAGCAATGTGTGTGTATGTATTTGAAGTCCTGGGCATGAGCATGGCTCAGACTAAGATCCGTCCAAATTAAATTGGTGCGTTAGGAGCTGGGGAGCCCTCTTATTTACGTGGTAGAGTTTACATGCAGATAAACAAGCTTCTACATGGGCTGCATGTGATGTTAGGCAAACTACTAGGGTTTTGGCCCAAAGTTTCACAATTTTAGCCACAGCCTCAAGATCTCCAAGGACAGGAGTAAAAACTCAGGGTGAAGGCGCCAGTCAGGTTTTTCCTTCTCATGGCTATTCTCAGGATCCTGGCCTTCATCCCTATTATAAAGGTTAAGATTAAAGTTGTGTAAAGCATAATTTGTACTGGAAGTGTTATACAGTCCACGTGGATGGTTAAGCTTTGCTTGAAAACTTTGCTGTTGGCTCCACCCCTGTTACAAAGTATGAATGTAACTGTGTATTGCTGATAAGAATTCATTGTATTACCTCATGAGGGGATAGACCTTCACAAGGTGCTTCTGAAGTTAGCTGTAAGCCTGGCTACGTTAGGCAGAGGTCCTCCTGAGGTCCAAAGCTGCTGGTTTAGTCAAGCTGTGCATAAATGAATGTCTAAGATAGGGAACTAGAGTTAATATTATTAGGTAGAATGTTATAAAAAGTAAGTTTTTGGCTTGGTTGAGCAGAGAGGGCCTGGGAGAACAAGAAGCCTACCAAACATTACCTGAGCTCTGCCAACAATGCCTTCGAGACAGGTAAGATCACAATGACATCTGTTTTCTTGGTTGAGAGGGATAGATGTTTAATTTTACTAAGAATATGCTAGCCGCTATTTCTATTATGCCTGTAATCCTAATTGTGTTGCATATAGTAATGTGTCTTGCTTGTTTTGTTATTCTCTAAATGCGCAATCCTATGGCTGCTAGTCAACACCTAGATGGCCATAGGATAGGCCAGTTTCTGGGAACCGACCTTGGAGCCCGCACTCCAGCATCGGTTCCTGGAAACCGACCCCCACCCCCTCCTCTGCTGCCTCATAGGCAGCGCGGAAAGGCTCTGTGCTCGGAAGAGCAGTGCGGAGCGGCAAAAATGGGGCGTTCCGCAGGGTGGGGAGGTCAGAAATGCCGGTACGACGCATCCTATGTGTCATCTGGCCACTGCTTCCCACACCCCAAGGTCCCATGGCTAGATGGCCGAAATCGTCTGTCTAGCCGCGAAAGCTGGGCGGGGGGATCGAGGAGGGGATCCACTCCTCACCACTCCTCCAGCCCTGCACTGGATAGGCGGTCGCCCCCAGGCTCGGAGGCAACTATCAATCAACATAAGATTGCTCCCTAATACTATTTGAACAATAAATAAATATTTTGTGGTACCACTTTGTTATTTGGCTTGAGGGGTGTTTCAGGGACCACAATCCATAAATTGATTCTTGAAGCCCAAAACATTCCACTGAGATTTATAAATAGGTTGCTGAGTGGGGTCTCCATATAGCCATTGTTTTCTTTCTTGATCAGGTAAAGGGAAACAAATCGGTGGAGTAGGAATGGTTTACCTGTCTCACTCCTGCCTCACTAGACACTGCCAGGCCCTGGCCTGTAGCCCTTCAGACGTTACTGAACTCCCAAGTTCCACCTTGATCTGAGCCTTGGGAGACCTTGCAATCCTACAAGGCATTATTTCTCACCCTCATGCTAGGGTCTGGCACTTAACTGACCAAAAATACATTATCAGTCAGCTGTTCAAACATAATGAAATAATGGTCAAGTGTTTTAAAAGAATTAAATGTATTTGAAGAACAAAAAGAAAAGTTTATCTTCAGTAGGAATGATAATTATGCTAATAGTTAACAAAGGGCACAATCCGATTTAGATAGGCAGCCGCCTCCAAACTCGGAGGCGACCACGTATCCAAAGCAAGGCAGGAGAAGCACGGGGGGGGGGGGGGGATAATTCCCTTTGCACCTCGCCCGCCCTGCTTTTTCTGCTAGACAGCCATTTTCGGCTGTCCAGCTGCAGGGGTGGCCAAGCGGGAGAGGAGGTAGGATGGTACGACAAGATGTGTTGTACAGGCAGATCCACTCTCCCCGCCCCAGAACGCCCCCAGACCCGCCCCTTTTCAGCTGCTCTGCACTGCTCTTCCAAGCACGGAGGATGGGGCTTCTCTGCGCTGGCTGAGAGGCAGCGCTGATGTGGGGGGAGGTCGGTTTTCTGGGAGCCGACCTCAGAGCACGGGCTCCGAGGTCAGTTCTCGGAAAACAGCGTATCCTATGGCCATCTAGCCACTGTCTAGCGGCCATAGGATTCCTCCCTTATTGTGAAACAATGCAAGTAACTTTTTTTGAAATTGCAATAAACGATAATTTTAGGTAAGGATTCTAAAAATGTGAACAATTTACTGCACGATTCTTCCTTTTTTGCATTTATCCTGGAACAACAGGGTCAGCTTAGTTATAAAATTAAAAAGAAAAAGCCATCTTTTTTTTAAATGGGTAGTTGTGCTACGTTAGGAAGCCGGCCAATTCTTCAAACATAATCTGCATTATGCAATATTTGTCTATGATTAAATAAGCTATCTTCTGCCTGGTGTACCAATGCTAGCCTCACTCCTACAATATGGGGGTGATGATAATGGTCACTTAGAAAAATTGCTGAGATTATTAGATATACGGAGGTCTAATACTATAGCATTTTTTTCTCCTCAACATTCACTTTCAATATTTACCAAATACTGAAAAAATATGGAGATACTTTTTCAAATACTAACATTTTCCTCTTTTCCTATAACCAACAGCGATTACCTTTCAGCATAAAGGGGGAAGGATATTTGTTAACTTTATTCCTGTGCAAATGCAAGGCAATACCTTTTCTCTTTCTGGTGCAATCTGTGAAAGGAACAATAAACAGGGCAGCACCTGGCAAAGAAATGGTGTTGCAATAGACTTTTAAGGCTGAAATCCGATACCCACTTCCCTGAAAGTACGCCCCATTGAACTCAAGTGGGACTGACAACTGAGTACGCATGTACTCCAGAAGGGGTAAAATGTATTCGGGGGAGGGGGGAAGCTTTGTTCTGGGCATGTTAATTTTCTGAAAGAGAAATAACGGTGTGTTTCATATTAATTCCCCCATCCCAAATGTATTTTGTCTGGAACAAGTCCTATTGACTTCGATGGAGTTAACTTTCAAGTAAGCATGCTTAGGACTGCAGCCTTATTTTAACGTGTGGCTATGATTCAGTTGTAATTTCCCCAGGGGTCCAGGAACAGGGGGAGGGCGTTCACCGACCGCCGCCCCCTGTGGCATCAGCTGTGCCAGCCTTTCCAGCTGGTGCTCTTCGCATGCGCTCGACTACAATCCCCAGCGCCCCTCAGCCAGCGCGGCTCTCGCTCGCCACGCCCGGCTGCCCCTCTAACAGAATCGAACAGGACGCTAGGGGGCGCGGCTTGCGTCCCTCGGCCTGCAGGGGATTCCTCTTTAGTTCGGAGCTCCAGGGCGTATTTCCCTCTCACTCTGGCGACGGCTGCTGGGAAGCAAACGTAGAGAGACGAAAAAGGGAAGAGATGTCGTTCCGTCCGCGTGTCGTTCGAGTGCCGCTGTACACGGGGCGGCGCAAAACGTCTCAACAGCCGTAGAGATAAAGAGCAGCGTTTAAGTTCTCGGCCTACCACCAGTCGCTGTGCGCGTTGCCCTGTTTCCCGGCGAGGGCTGCCCCCGCGCTTTCGATTGGGAACAGGCAGTGTCGGTTCCGCGGCGTCTGAGTGACCGCTCGGGAGCGAGGAGGGAGCCTTGCTCCGGCGACAGCGGCGTCGCGCTCGCCGGGAAGGATGGCGAGGGCTCCGCGCGCCGGGGTGGCCGTGGCGCCCCATCGGGACTCCGCAGCCGCAGCTCCCCGCTGCCCGCACGGTGAGGCAGCTCGAGCAGCGCTGCGCTCCTCGCTCTTCCAGTCCTATTCCTCCCACCTTCCCTCTCTTCCTGGCAGTGGGGTTTAGGAGCGTAGTTGGGCTGGGGGACGACTGAGAAACAATACTGATGATTAAAAAAAAGTCTTAGGCACGATTCAGCCAGAGGTAATCCTGTCTAAATGATCAAGGGGCTGGAGCATCTCATATCGTAGAATAGTGGGGCTGGAAGGGGCCCATAAGACCATCGAGGCCAACCCCCCGCCCAGTGCAGGCATCCGAGTCAAAGTGACCAAGAGGCGAGACCATCGCCCTATGAGAGATGGTCACAACAGCTGGGATTGTTTAGCTTTGTAAAAAGGAGGGTGAGGGGAGACGTGATAGAGGTCTACAAAATGATGCATGGTGCGGAGAACGTGGATAAGGAGACATTTTTCTCCCTCTCTCAAAATACTAGAACCGGGGGTCATCCCATGAAGCTCATTGGTGGGAGATTCAGGACAGATCAAAGGAAGGACTTCTTCACACAGCGCATAGTTAAACTATGGATTTGCTACCACAGGATGTGGTGATGGCCACCAATCTGGATGGCTTTAAAAGGGGGTTGCACAAATTCCCTGGGACAAAGGCTATCAATGGCTACTAGTCCTGATGGCTATGTGCTACCTCCAGTACCGGAGGCAGTGAGCCAATGTACACGAATTGCTGGGGAACATGGGCGGGAGGGTGCTGTTGCGCTCATGCCCTGCGTGTGGGTTCCCGGTCGACAGCTATTGATGGCTGCTAGTCCTGATGGCTATATGCTACCTCCACTAACAGAATCAGTATGCCTCTGATGGTGCCAGTACGCAGTTCTCCACCAGTTGCTGGGGAACATGGGTGGGAGGGTGCTATTGCACTCAGGTCCTGCTTGTGGATTTCCTGTGGGTAGTTGGTTAGCCACTGTGTGAACAAAATGCTGGACTAGATGGACCCTTGGTCTGATCCAGCAGGGCTCTTCTTATGTTCTTATCAACAGTGAAATCCTACACATGTTTGCTCAGAAGTAAGTCCTGCTGAGTTCAGTGAGACTTAACTTCCAGGCGAGTGTGTACAGGATTGCAGGCTTAAGCACATGCTTATCGTTCCTGTTGAAACCAATGGGGCTTAAATATGCTTGCCTTTTGCTGGATTGTATCCTAAGATTTTATTTTGTTTTGTTTTAGGAGCTTACTTATTTTTGCTAACTTCATTGAGCAGTTTTGTGAAGTGGTCGTCTTGCTATGCATATTCTGTGTGATGATTTTGGGCTGTATCCAAGGATGGCTTTACACTAGCAGAAAGCACTTACACTCGTGCAAAGCAGGCCATCCAGTTTTTGTTGACCCCCCTGCCGTCTACTGCATCCTATCCCATACTGTTCCAGAGTTCCCCAACCCCCAGGAGAAAATATCGGGGTGCTGCAGTAAATACAAGGATTGCTGAAAATAGGGTGGTCCACCTTATGTGAACAGAGATGCGTTCCACTAGTGCAAAGCCACCATTAGATACAACCCATAGGAAGCTATATTAATTCCTTAAATCAGCTTCTAACCAATGAGGGAGGTAAAGCTGGGGGGAGGGGGGGAATGTAAGAGACCAGATACTAGCCTGGATAAATCCTGGTTTGGAATATGCATCTGCTTAGTATTTTTGACTGTATTATAAGTCTGATTTGGTTGTTGTACTGTCTTGTCTGGTTTTTTTAAATATCCTCTGCTGTATTTTATTAAGTATTTCAAACTGTGGCCTGGTTTGCAAGTAACGACAACCCATGGGTTGTTTAAACCATGGATTGTTGGGGCCATGCAGAAGCAACCAAACCCTCTGGAATGAGGAACAAACAACCAGAGTTTTAACCCAACAACAAACCATGGGTTCAAAGTTTGTTTGTTCCTCAACAACCTGGAGTTCTGGGTTTGGACGTTACATCAAACAACCAGGAATGGGACGTTTCTGGGTTGTTGATGAAAGTGGATGCGAAGCGGAAATGGCGAGCATGCGGAAGGGTTTACCTCCCCTATTGTTGGTCCAATACTAAAGCCTGTAACATTTATTCTAACAATGGAAAGATTTCAGAATCTGAGTGGTACAGTTTGTCCAGGCTTACACTTAGTGACAAACTGTGGTTAGCTGAAAATGGAAGCAAAAGCTTCCAATCTCCTCCTCATGTCTGCACCAGAGGAGAAAGAGGAAACTTATGAGCCAGGCTCATTCATGTAACACTAACCTATGGTTTGAGGCAGGGTTCAGAACCTCTTTCAGCTGGAGGGTCGAATTCCATTTTGGAGAAGTTCTCAGGGGCCGCATTCCAGTGGTGTGTGGGGCTGAAGGCAAAAGGAGTGATGCTAAAAATACTAACATACTCCAGCTAAAAGCCCTTTATTTTTATTTATTTATTATTAAATTTATTAATCGCCCATCTGGCTGGTCACCCAGCCACTCTGGGCGATGTACAACACACCATAAAACAATTTAAAACAATAAAATTCTACCATAATTTTTTTTTAAAAAATACCCTAACCCACCCCAAATGCCTGCCTGAACAACCATGTTTTTAATGCACGACGGAAGCTCATTAAAGAGGGGGCATGACGGAGTTCCCTAGGGAGGGAGTTCCACAGAGTGGGGGCCACCACAGAAAAGGCCCTCTCCCTCGTCCCCACCAGTCTAGCTGTCCTGGCTGATGGGACAGAGAGAAGGCCATCCGAGGCTGATCTTGTTAAGCGGCCTGTCTGGTGTTGCTGGAGGCGCTCCTTAAGATAGGCTGGGCCGGAACCATATAGGGTTTTAAAGGTCAAAACCAACACCTTGAATTTGGCCCAGAAAACAACTGGTAACCAGTGCAACTCCTTCAGCACTGGAGTGATGTGATCTCGCCGGCGGCTGCCTTTAATCAGGTCAGCCGCCGCGTTCTGTACCAGCTGCAGCTTCCGACCCGTCTTCAAGGGTAACCCCACGTAGAGCGCATTACAGTAGTCTAAATGAGAGGAGACCAGGGCATGTACTACCGATGGGAGTAGATGGTCGGGAAGGAAGGGGCGCAGCTGCCGTATCAGATGATACAGCGCTGTCCGGCTCACAGCTGACACCTGAGCCTCCATGGACAGCTGGGAGTCCAAAATGACCCCCAGGCTGCGGACCTGGTCTTTCAAGGGTAGCCGTACCCCATTCAACACCAGGTCAACATCCCTCAGCCTCCTCTTGTCTCCCACCAAAAGTACCTCGGTCTTGTCAGGGTTCAGCTTCAGCTTATTCCTCCCCATCCAGCCACTCACCGTCTCCAGACATTTGGACAGGGATTCTACGGCCAACCTTGGTGAAGATTTGAATGAGAGGTAGAGCTGCGTGTCATCTGCATATTGATGACACTGCACCCCAAACCTCCTGATGATAGCCCCCAGTGGCTTCACATAGATGTTAAATAGCATCGGGGAGAGGATGGAACCCTGTGGCACCCCAGAAGTAAGTGGCCACGGGTCCGAAACCTCCTCTCCCAGTGCTACCCTCTGGTACCTGCCGGAGAGGAAGGACCGGAACCACCGCAATACAGTGTCTCCAATGCCCATCCCCTCCAAGCGGTCCAGGAGGATACCGTGGTCAACGGTATCAAAAGCCGCTGAGAGGTCGAGGAGAACAAGGAAGGAGCATTCACCCCTATCCAGAGCCCTCCTCATAACATCCACCAAGGCGACCAAGGCCGTTTCTGTCCCATGCCCAGGCCTGAAGCCCGATTGAAATACTTTCTGCTAGTAACTATACCGTAGGAGAGGTATTTCAACCTTTTAGAATGGGGAGAAATCTGTGCAAAAGCCAGGAAACCACTAATCGATTGGTGGTCGAGGGGAAAGGCGTGGGGCCACGTGGGCAGCCCTGTAGGGCCAAATTGGGACTTCAGGCGGAGCCATATTTGGCCCCCAGGACTGAGGTTTTTCACCCTTGGTTTAGTGTGATGTCCAAACACAGCCAATACCTTTATTAGGACCAAGCAAAAATCACAATGACCTTTATGATCTTTGGCTCCCTATATGGAATTTTATTTTCCAGTATTTTATTTCAAACTGTAAAATCTCCACGAGCTTAGTCTCTCTCCTCTCAATACTTCTGCCCTTCCCCCAACTAATCTCAACAAGATTATTCATGGATCAAATGGGAATTTGTAGCCTATTATACTTTGGATGTGCTTAACAATCTTTTCATGATACCTCACATTTGTAGTTAAGCATTACATTCTGCTGATTAGCCATACCGACTGACTTCCTTTGGATTATCAGTTTGAAAGTAATTTTGTTATGAATCACAAACATCCATGTTGACTTTTGCTATTAATTATTGCAAGATTCTGTCGTCTTCTCCCCTCCCCATGTTTCTGCACCCTTTGAATATATTTATTAAAGCTTTATTTTTTTTTAGGCCCAACTCTTCTGTTTGCAAAAATTCTTCAAGGGAAAGAAGAAGGGAGAAGATTTTATGCTTGTTCTGCTTGTAGAGAAAGAAAAGATTGTAACTTTTTCCAGTGGGAAAATGAAAAGGTAAACCAAAAGAATAAGGGCACAATCCTATGCATGTTTAGACAGAGAAAAGGCCTACAACTCCCAGCATTCCGCAGCCAGCTGGCTGGGGAATGCTGGGAGTTGTAGGCCTTTTCTCTGTCTAAACATGCATAGGATTGTGCCCTAAAGATTTTAATAGTGCAGATTCATCCGTTTAATCCTAGAAGGCATGGTTGAACCCAAGTTCACTACTTTTTAGTTGCATTGATTTCAATGGCAGAATTAAGCACTTGCTTAAATCTCTTCCCTTGAAATCAACAACTTCAAAATATTTTACTCTGGTGGGATTCTGTACTTAAACTTATAAATCTCCGGTGAAAAAAGGGGCTGCTAAGGTATTGGATCAATTCCTCCCCACCCATAAAACCCCAAGACAGGGGTTGGGAATATGTGGGTCTCCAGATGTTGGACTACAACTCCCATCACTCCAACCATTGGTCATGCTGGCTGAAGCTGATGGGAGTTAAAGTCCACCAACATCTGGAGGGCCACAGGTTTCCAACCCCTGATCCAAGAGGTGATTTATTGCTGGTATCTATTAGTTCTTCTTTGGGGAGAGGGAAGCAGAGAAGCATTCCTGCCCTCTCCTTTCATAATAGTTGAAGGGAATTAGCTCACCAACTCAGCTACACAGTTATTGTGCAGTCCTGTGCATGTCTATGCATAAGTCCTATTGCTTTCAGTGGGCCTTATTCCCAGGAAACTATGCATAGGATTGCAGCCTCAGAGTCCCTCGTACAGGATCACAGGAATGGATGCTTATAATAATATTTGTTAGGTGGCTCCAGAAATACGAGGTACACTACAAACGTTTTTTTAAAAATGAGCCGTCCGTTTCGGTTTACAATCTAACTTTAATTAAAAAAAATAATAAAAGAAGGTGAGAAAAGGAAAAGAGGAGAAAATCAGCTGGAGATATGAGATGAGAGAGCCAGAAAGAGAATATTTATAATTATATCAGTGCACATCATGATTTGCAGAGTGAACAACAAAGAGAGAGAATTCCCTGGTCCGAAGAATTGGTGATCTAAATTTTAGCAGAAGGGGGAAAGAAAGGGGGAGCAGGAGTGTGGGGTCAGGGAAGGGAAGAGAGGCACAGATCTGAATGTATGTCTCAAGTTTTTTTCAGATACCAAAACCTTGCTCTTTAGTAGTCCTTAATCCCATATGAAAAGAAGCTGGGCAGAGCAGTCCCACCTGTGAGTCGGGGGAAGAGCCGAATGTGGAAGAACTGGCTTGTCCAAAGCCCTGCTGGGCTCATGGTGGCAGGGAGAGGAGCAGCGTTGTTTGGATTTTGTCTCCTTGGTTTTTTGTTCTTTTGCATTACATTCTTTTACATTTTCCCCTCCCATTGCTTTCAGTGGGAGGGAATTTATGTATGGCAGCTCCGAGGCTGCTGTACATTTCCCCAGTTCCAGGGGTGTCTCAGAGAATGGGATGACTTTGGATCCTACAGATTCAAGCCATCCCCTAATCCTCCCTCAACCTGCCCACAGAACGCCCCACCCCTTTGCCTGTGCCAACATTGGCTCTCTGCAGTTTTTGAAGTGGCTGGGAGGGGGTTTGCGAATTTAGACCTCTCTCTATCCTTGGAGGGCGAGATCCGAAAGATACAGTGAGAGCCAGTGTGGTCTGGTGGATAGAATGTTGGACTGGGACTCTGGAGATCCAGGTTCTGTTCCCTACTTGGCCTTGAAGCTCCCTGGGTGACTTTAGGTAAGCCACTGACTCCCAGCCTAACCTGCTTCATAGGGTTGTTATGAGGATAAAATGGAGAGGAGGAGGATCATGTACGCTGCCTTGGGCTCCTTGGAGGAAAGGTGGGAGAGAGGTTTAAATATTTATGTATTTCTGACTGAAAAACCTCAGTTCCAAGTACTGAGGTTGCAATCGTAGGAGGGTGCCTCAAGGGCCAAATGGCCCCTGAGGCGCCCTTCTGCGATTGCAACCTATATATTTGGAACTGAGGTTTTGTTTCAGTTGGAACAAGGACAACTACGAAGCAAAATCTGGAATCTTGTCTTCTTTCTTTTCTTTTTTCTTACTGAGACATGAATTCTGAAACTTGAATCTAGGCTTGACTGGATCTTGAAAACCATATCAGTAATATTCTTTTGGATTTATATCTTTTTTTACTGTCGTTGTTTCTCAGGTATCGGAAGCTAGACTTTCAGCCCGGGAAAAGTACAACCAAAGTCATCAGCCATCTTTCTCTCACACAGACAATGTGGAAAGGTACTGTTTCTGATTGTATGCTTATTTTTGGGTTTTATTAAATTAGTATTTCTTAATTTTAAAAATGAGGTATGGTTTTAATTTGTGATTTCGAAGTCACCACTGTTGTGCTTCTTGACTTACAAACGCCAGCATGTGGACAGTTGGCTAGAAACTAAGGGCTGAGTCAAAATTTTATGGAGCTAAGACACAATCTTATGCATGTTTAGACAGAAAAAAGTCCTATAATACCCAGCATTCCCCAGCCAGCAGTTCTGGCTGGGAAATGCTGAGAGTTGTAGGACTTTTTTCTGTCTAAACATGCATAGGATTGCACCTTTAGTGTTTTTTAAAAATGGCAGTGCTTCTGTAGGAAAAAAAATATTGTCTTCCTCCTGAATTTGGATGCTGCCACCTCTCTTGGCAAACTTCAAATGTTTTCTGTGCTGTGGGTATAAATACCCCATGACACAACCTATTCTAACCTTTTGTTGTTAAATGGCAGTGTTCACCAGCTTTCTGAGATTTTGTTGTTACTTAAATACATGACACAATTTGGAGGGGTAGGATTGGGAAATGTCTGCCAGGCCCCATCACTGCAGGCTTTTAAGAAGGCCCTGAAGACTTACTTGCTTATTCTGGCCTTCTCTTGATCATATTTTATCAGATAGGTTTAGCTGCAGTTGTGTTATAGGTTTTGTCTTATGCTGATGTTTGTTTTGTAGGATTTTTGGCTTTTTATTATGCATTTAATAATATGCATTTTATTGTTGTACGCTGCCTTAGGAGGGCTCCTGCTCTGAAAAGTGGCCTATAAATATTATTAAATAAAAATAGATAAATAAAAATACTTGGATCTGATTTGCACATTATTATTTTAGGGTACCCACTTGTGTTTTTTGTTTTTTTAAAGCTCATGCCTACAATGTCATGTGTAGGGGAAACAATTATGTTTGGAAATAGGTGTATTATACAGGAACACTCCTCAGAAAGTTTGGATTCGCTGCAATACCCTGTCCTGTGTGTGCTCACAGTCTGAAACCCAAGTTTGATGGCGCACACTATGCTGAGCATAGAAAGGCACAGGGAGTGCAGCCAAAAAGCAAAGAAAATTTCTTAACACCAAGGCTGCAATTCTATGCACGCTTGCTTGGGAGTGAGCCTTACTGAACTCAGTGGGATTTAGTTGTGCATCCTATACATATTTATGCAGGTGTATTCCCATTCTATTCAAAGCAAAGAGGAATTCAAAATTCAGTCAAAAGTGTGTCCTATGTCTGCATTATCTAAAAGACTCGCCAAACAAACTAGCATTCAGTCTGCAGATCTGGGAGACTAATCCACAAAATGGACAATTATTCCCAATCCTATTTTGAGTTGAAGCCCAGCTGTCAATCGAGGCTTTAAGATCAGTTGTTCAAGTTGTTCAGCTTCATGGAAAAGAATATACGCAAAGATATTGCCTCTGCCAGTACCTTCGTAAATTTTATCATGCTAATTATAGTTGGCTGAAATGGGCAAATTAGCATCATGTTTACAGATCATGGGAGGTTTCTGATTTGGCTCCCTCTCACACAGGTTCCACAACCCTGACTGTAGCGTGAGATGTGCCTTTTTATAAAGGGCCGTAATCCAGCCAAAGTTCAGCCTTTGCGGTCCCTTTGATTCAAATGGGAGAGAGAAAATTATGTCCTTAACTTGCCCATTGAAGTAAACGAAACCTATGAGTGCATATGTTGCTTTGGGGTGGTGAAATAGAGGAGCCACTGTTGTTGCTTATGTAGAATAGCACTGCAGAACTCAGACTTCCCCAGAAAGCCACACCCCTTCCTTGGGCCCCACCGACTTCCCCCACCCACCAATCATTTGGTATTTTCCTGGTTTTTGTGCAGTTTCCCCCCATTCTGAAATGTCTCCCTTAAGGCTTACTTCCTGGCAGTAAGAACTGTAAGCTAAAATATGCTTTTGGCTCTTTCACCACTGGAGTGTGGTCCCTCGAGAGCGTTTCTGAAACGGAATTTCACCCACAGGCTGCACCCCTGATCTAGATTCTTCAGTGTAACACTGCCTTCCCCAACCTGGTGCCCTCCAAATGTGTTGGACTACAACTCCCATTATCTCCAGCCAGCAGGACCAATGCAAGCAAAGACAGGCCCCTGCCCAAAAAGCTTACAATATAGATGGGTGGGGACGTATACCAAAGCGCAGAGGAGCTGTGGGGGAGGCAAAGAATGGAGGCAAGCAAATGTAGGTACAGCTATGATCATTCTCCACATTGTTTTCTAATATAAGGTACAAGGAGTTCATTACCTTGCCACTATTGGAAAGGAAGTTTTGCAGAGAATGCCAACAGCTGCTCTTGCCGCCGGAGTGGGGAAGACACTCTGGCCATCCGGTACTCCATGATGTCTCTGTTGCCCAGCTGAAAAGACCTAGCCAACTCCTCAGCCCCCTGGAGAATAAAAAGACAAATGCACAATATCTGTTTACTGACAGAAGTTGCCAGTTCTTGCTGGACCTAATTGTTGCACAGGGATTCAAAAGGGTGCTTTGTGTTGGTACCCCAAGGTAAGTCACTCAGCGCATTTCATCCCAATAATTTTTCTTAACAAAGGGATCTAGTTGGTAGCTCTGTGGGATTTTGGCTTTAAAAGCTTTGGCTCAAGGCACTTGGCATGTTTGAAGCAGTTAAGGGCTTAATCGTGTGCTTGTTTAGGCAAAAAAACCTCCAAAAATTCCCAGCATGCCCCAGCCAGCAACTTTTTTCTGTCTAAACATGCATAGGATTGCAATGTAAGAGAGAGATTTCTTTCTAAAGTTAGAAGCATAGGTAGGACTTCATCTAACCAAATAGCACCAGCCTTATCTGGTTAAATAATGAAAAAGTGGTTTTTGGATGTTTGCCAGAAGTGTTAGCAAAATCCACGGGAGGTTTCTACATTTAATGTTGGTTGTTGGTGAAACAAAGCCTTAAAATGAGTACTGTGAATCTGAAAATTAAGAAAATTTCACTAATTCATTGAAGATTCTATTGGATATTTCTAAACTTGGTATCAGATGTTAACAAAAGCCTGAATGGCTTTAGGTCTCCTAAGTTTTTCCTCAAGTTATGTGTCAGGTAAGGCGAATTCTTTAATACGGCAGTTTTCTGAATACTACCAAGCATATCCTTGGGTGGCATATAATGGATCGGCCTCCAGAGGAGGCTAGGTGCAAAGTAACGAACAATAAGTAAAATCTAAATATTTTTATTTACAGTCTACTGCTCACAGACAGATATAGATATAGATATAGATATATTTAAAGAGACACACACACTGTATGCACTGTAAAAATAAGAATATATACCGATGTATCAGAATGGGGCCAACAAACAATCATGGATGATCTGGTCAGGACAGCAACATTTAAAAATTTCACAACTTGCTCAGTAACTGAAATATTTGAACCTTCAAGTAAAATGATCAACAGAGACTCTAAGAATTGTCCAGGAAAAGACTGTGTGAAAGGATGTATTAACATTTCTGTAGCCCCTCGATAAAAATAGCAATTAAGGAGAATGTGCACAACAAACTCCCCCTCTTCAAACAGTAAGTAGTCATGGAGCAGCATTCTGGTGCTGATAGAAGGATCACAGATTCAATTCCTGGTGTCTCCAGCTAAAATGGATCTCTACTACCAGGTCTGGGAAAGAGCTTAGCCTGAGATCTTGGAGAGCCACTGCTAATCAAATGAGCAATGGTCTGGTTGAGTGTAAGGCAGCTTCATGTGTTCATGCATTTGGTGGAGGTTAGTTGGATAATCTCCATGAGGTGTTGACTTAACCTCACAATGGTGTAACTTAGTGGTTCTCAAATGTTTTCACTTGTGTCCCCCTCTAGATTTTCTCTGTCTTGTGGGACAACCCCCACCTTCACTTCCAAATGTAAAATTTAAGATGTTCAGGTTCTCAGCAGTAACAAACAACAATTATTTACTTGAAGCATTCTAGTAAAGGAAGCATGCCTCACAGTATAAGCTGAGTCTCTTCGTATTCAGCCTGTGAGATCTCGGGGGGGAAGCTGAAGCCTGACAAGTTTAGGTCTCCATATCTTTTGCTGCAGACCTTGGAGAAGATGGTTAGTTATTTCTTCCAGGAATTGAAACTTTCATAACTTGACCTTGTCCTTGAAAGCTTCAAAGGTGGCCTCACCCATGAAGAGTTTCCCCACAGATATCACCTCAGTATAGAAAATTGTATGTACCATGCGTGTATGCTTTCTCTTGTACTCCATTACCCAGAGTTGATACTGTACAGGAAACTTGTGATGGGACTCATGGCTTTGGTCTGAAAAAGAAGTTGCTTTCCTTGTTTTCTTTTTGTATTAGAAAGAGCATTCTGTACATTCACTAGCTATTGTCTTATGTTTGTTTGTTGTATGTTTAAATGGCTTCATGTTAATTTTTAAGGCTTCACGAATTGATCAAATTCCAAGCATCACATGAACAGAAGATCTGCATTAAGAGCCTCTTGTTAGATATTGATTTCAGGTAGGGTTTTATTAAAAGTTTTATGCGCTCTTCATTAAGATTTCTCAGATCAGAAGCTACTTCATTTCCAAGCTTCCTCACTGGAGACGTGATTCTCTATGCGGTGTAGTTGAAGAACTGATACGTTCTTAGCCAGTTAAGGCAGCACTTCCGTTGCTTATTACCTTAACTCATTTTCTAGGCAATTAAGAATTTAATAACTTCTGTATTGTGTTGCACTTGTGGCCATGATGCATCTGACACCTGCTAGCCAAGCTGATGTGATGGCACAGAATGTTACTGAACATTCTCAGGCAACAAGGTGGGCAGAATGTCAGTGAGAGTAAGGCAGATGGTTGGTTTTGTTGGGATTAAAATATGACACTGTCCCTAGGAACAGGAATAGCTTTGTGGGGCAGACTGAGGGGTGGAAGAGGTCCCTGGTGGGAGGAGAGGTAGCTGAAGGGAGGGTGCAGAGTAGGCTGCCTTATTAAGAGGGAGGGATCTGAGGGAAGAATAGGTGGCAGATAAAATAAAAAGGCAGAGAAGGGAGGGAACAGAGGCAATTTCATGTATTTGGCTGCAGATTTATTCTCCTTTTTTAATATAATGAAAATAATTACTTTACAGGTATTCTCAGTTTTATACAGAGGAGGACTTCTGCCACTATAATATGTTTAACCATTATTTCTTCGCCGGCGAGGTAAGGGCCAGCCAAGTTCTGTCACAATTTTATCAGGGCTACATCTTATGGAGCATGGTGCTTATAGAACATATATGGAAATAAATGTTGGGAGCTGGTGATTAGAAAAGTATAACTGTGCTCTTTTGTGTGGGGACCTGCTTGTGGAGGCTCTAAATGGCTTGCATAGGTAAGGGAATGAACTTTCATTTCAGTTTATGTCCTGCCTTATCTCAATATGACTAAGGGCACAATCCTATGCAAGTTTAGACAGAAAAAAGCCTACAACTCCCAGCATGCTCCTTTTTTCTGCCTAAACTTGCATAGGACCCTAAATGAAACATACCATAAAAACCATATACCAAATGAAATCTCTGTGTAAAACAGAGAAATTAAAAGTTATTCCACGGAAGAGGGCCACAATATACATTGTGTATGCTTATATATAATTACTCTGAATAAAATTTACAAGGATGTCATACATTTAAATGCCTGTCCTTACAGTCATTTTCCAGTTTTTCTGAGATTACAATTCTGCAGTGTTCAGTGAAGAAGCAGAAGTTCCAGTTCAGGTTATTACTGTAGGTTAGTTGAAAGGTCCCTCCTTACAAAGGGCCTAGAGCAGGCATGATGAACCTCCATCCGACGGGCCAGATACAGCTTGGAGTGGTTCTCCATCTGGCCCACCAGCTTCTTCCCCAGGCCTTGGCCTCTCCCCCAGCAGGGAAAAGCTCTTATCACTGATCAGCTGCTGATGGGAGATAAGAGCTTCTCTCTGCCAAGGAGAAGGGGAGGAGCCTGGGGAGGAAACTGCTGAGTGATTCAGTCCTGCTTGCTTCTGAGGCTTGTCCTTCTGAATAGATGTCCAGAGACTTGTCCTGCTTACTTGTGAGTAGACATGCTCCTCATCATTGCTTTTGAATAGATGTACAGAGGGCGTGTTCTGCTTGCCTTTGAGTAGGCTTCAAATTGGTAAGAATCACAGTTTCCCCACCCATGTTGTGCCCCCCCCCCCCCCTTCCCAGTTTGGAATTCAGTCCTTGGATTGAAAAATGTTCCCCAGCCTGGTCTAGAGAGACCAGATAGCTTCCCCTGGAAGTAAAGGAATCTTTAAAAATTCTGGAGGCAGTGTTTCACACATGAGCCTTCTGTGGCATTTCATTTTAAAGAAATAAACATGCAAATCAGTGTGTGGAAGAAATAAGGAGAATTGTGAAATGTGTTCTGTTTTTCTGGGTCACTTTTTGATCAGATGTTCAAAATCAACCCACTGAAATTGAGATGTAATACATTTGGGGATTCTTCTGGTCTACCTTACAATGTTTGCAGCTCTTCTAGGAACTATTCCCATCACAATTTCAAGTTTTCCTACGTAATCCTGAGAAGAAGAAACATTGTTCTTTGCAACAATGCTGGGCATGCTGGGAATTGTAGGACCTTTTCCTGCCTAATATGCATAGGATTGTACCCTAAGTCACTCATGTGGAATGAATGATTGTAGGCCAGAGCCCTAACTTGTGCTGTGTGGCTACACATGTAATTTTCACACAAACTGAAACTGAAAACAAGGAGAAGAGTTATACTCAAGACCAGAAGGACTAGAAACTTACCTTTCTTGTTTTTAAGTAAAAAAAACTAATCATTCCAAGCTCCTCTCCTAGATGGTGAGTTTTCACTTAAAAATGGAAAAAGTGAATTTCTAGCCTTTGTACTTAAGTAACAATAAAGCAACACATGCAGGTAGGTAGTTGCCTGCTCAAGCTGTAAACCTATTTTTCCCTTCCAGTGTTCTGACCAATGAGTGCAAAGGGACTGGAATGATCAACAAGCAATTAGTACATATTTATGACGTTAAAACTATTTAATGAAATAATATACATTTATATACGTTATTGCTGTTTCACATTGTCTTATAATTACCTTCCTGGGGTCCCATTTAAGCCTTTCAGTGTTGCAACATTTCAGGTTATGGGACCTGGTTGTGTTGACCTGTTCAGAGAGGCCTAGTCTGCCCCTGAAGCAGAATGAGGTGCCTACGGACTGCACCACTAAAGATACATTTTTTTAATGCTCCTCCACGTAAAAAAACCTTCTTGCAAATAGAAAACGAGCACATCAGAGAGAGAGGTTATAGGCTGCATCCCCTACTCTGCAACCAGCATGGAACTGCAGGCTGGTTAAAAAATGTGCAAGCTATTAACTCTTGTGGGCTTATTTACAGTACTGCTTATATCATTTCATTCTGCTGCCTGAATGACCCCGACTTAAAACTCCACTGAGAGAGATGGGATGCGTAACATTCCTTAGAAGGATGAAGCCTTCCTGTCAATGTCATGGGATCTTTGTTGCTTTAAATCCAGACACATTTCCCCATTGTCAAATGACTTTGGAGGTGACTTCTAGAAGTTTTAGATTTAAAATATCAAAATGAATCAAAATGCTATTTTGATCCAAAGAATTGCTTAGCTTCAGTTGCTCCACATTTCCCTTGGAGCTGAACCTTGGGTTTGTTGTTGTTGTTCAGTCGTTAAGTCGTGTCCGACTCTCTGTGACCCCATGGACCATAGCACGCCAGGCCTTCCTGTCCTCCGCTCTCTCCCAGAGTGTGCTCAAGTTCATATTCATTGCATCGGTGATGCTATCTAGCCATCTCATCCTCTGCCGTCCCCTTCTCCTTTTGCCTTCAATCTTTCCCAGCATCAGGGTCTTTTCCAGGGAGTTTTCTCTTCGCCTTAGGTGGCCAAAATATTTGAGCTTCAGTTTCAGTATCTGTCCTTCCAATGAGCACTCAGGGTTGATTTCCTTTAGGATTGACTGATTTGACCTCCTTGCAGTCCAGGGGACTTGTAAGAATCTTCTCCAGCACCACAGTTCGAAAGCATCAACTCTTCGGGGCTCAGCCTTCCTTACAGACCAGCTCTCACAGCCATACATTGCTACTGGGAAAACCATAGCTTTGATTATACGGTCCTTTGTCGGCAAGGTGATGTCTCTGCTTCTTACTATGCTGTCTAGGTTTGCCATAGCTTTCCTCCCAAGGAGTAAGCATCTTTTAATTTCATGGCTACAGTCACCGTCTGCGGTGATCGTGGAGCTCAAGAAAATAAAATCTGTCACTGCTTCCATTTCTTCCCCTTCTATATGCCTCGAAGTGATGGGGCCAGTTGCCATGATCTTAGTTTTTTTAATGTTGAGTTTCAAACCAGCTTTTGCACTCTCCTCTTTCACCCTCAACAAGAGGCTCTTTAGATCCTCTTCGCTTTCTGCCATTAGGGTGGTATCGTCTGCATATCGGAGGTTGTTGATAATTCTCCCAGCAGTCTTAATTCCGACCTGTGATTCATCCAACCCGGCGTTTCTCATGATGTACTCTGCATATAAGTTAAATAAGCAGGGCGACAATATGCAGCCTTGTCGTACTCCTTTACAATTTTGAACCAATCGGTTGTTCCATGTCTGGTTCTTACTGTTGCTTCTCCAAAAAAGAGGAAATGCATCATGAAAAAAAGAGGGCCAGATCTGCATGAAATTTGCATAGGTTAGATTTAAATATATGGATGCAGATGGAGGAATAATTACCATTATTTAAATGGAAATACAATAGATCTCACCATAGTGGAGGAGACTGTGACTTAAAGGCCCCAGCTCGCCCTCTTATGGTTCTTTACCTTTAAACTGGACTTGGACTGGACAGACCTTCCAATAAAGGATGCTTTCAAATAGAGGACTTTTCCTCTAAAGACTCTATCTTTTCAAATAGAGGATCCTCCTTTGTAGAGGATCCTTTGTAGAGGATCCTCTACCAAGTAGGACACCTGACTACTCCTGTTTCTTAAACAGCAGCCTCTCATGCCACATGGCCAACTGCTTTTGAATCTGAGAGGATTTTCTAAAGCAACTTATGATGTAGTCTGTTCTGCAGAGAAAAAGTTCAAAATTCCAGCTGGGTATTTCTGACTCCCACATATCCCCACAATAGCTCATTGGATCACAGAAAGTATGTTTGAAATGGAAGTTAACCCTGATGTCTTGCAGGCTGCTTATGAAGTATGTCGGAAATTCTTGCAGCAAGACAAAGGCAAAGATGTCATCATGGTGGCTGATCCTCCATTTGGAGGCTTGGTTGAAGCGTTGGCTTTTAGTTTCAAAAAGCTGGTGGCAATGTGGAGGCAAACAGGAGGCGCAGGTAACTATTTTTAATGTGGTTGATGGAGGGGTCATTGTTTCAAAATGATTATTTGATTTTAGGAAATGACTGCAAGTTTTGTGACTGTATTCTAATTTCAGTTGAATATTTGGCAATATTTACAGTGGGCTATGAGCTTTAATTGGCAGACTTATCAAGTAAAGCTTTAGCTGGAGACCAAAGGGGCAAAGGCCACTACAAAAGTGTTTGTGAGGGAAACTGGTATTGTCTGTTCCTGTTTTACATTATGAAAACTGCATATTAATTTATTTTGCTTACTAGATCCTGCCAGCAAAATGTTACCCATACTTTGGATATTTCCATACTTCTTTGAGGCACGCATTCTTGAATTTTTTCCAAATTTCTGTATGCTGGATTATCAGGTATGGGCAAATAATTGATGGCATTGTGAAGTAGAAAAAGTGCATGCTTTGTCATAAACATTTGAGTGCCAACAAACTTAATTATGTTAAATTAGCATGTACCATCAAATGAGGGGATGTATTCATTGAGCATATACCATATAGAGTTCAGTAGCAAAGGCAGAACATCGTTGCTAGCATTTGTTCTGTTGAGGCTGTGGTCAGCATCTACTTATCCTAGAACCCCATTTTGAGAAGTGGGTGGGGGGAGGTGGGCTGGAGCCTCAACTCCCAGCCCTCAGGTGGCCCACTAGCAGGTTCTGTTGCCATTAGGCATAAAGGCTCATGTAATATTTTCAAATAGTTCTAATTGTTCTAAATAAGCCCAACAAACATTTGTAATGTAGCACTGGTCCAGATGTTATTTTGAGTGGTTGTGGGAGTCCACCTTCATCCAAAATATAGCAGTGTGGTTTTTGGAGGTCCCCGGAGGTCATTTTGGAGATCATTTTTTTCCTGACTGGTATTTTACATTTTGATTGCTTAGCTGGAGACACTAAGGGTGCAATCCTATCGATTTATTTATTTTTATTTTTTATTATTAAATTTATTAATCGCCCATCTGGCTGGTCACCCAGCCACCCTGGGCGATGTACAACATACAATAAAAACAGTTTAAAACAATAAAATTCTACAATAAAAACATTTTCTAAAATACCCTAACCCACCCCAAATGCCTGCCTGAACAACAGCGTTTTTAATGCACGACAGAAGCTCATTAAAGAGGGGGCATGACGGAGTTCCCTAGGGAGGGAGTTCCACAGAGTGGGGGCCACCACAGAAAAGGCCCTCTCCCTCGTCCCCACCAGTCTAGCTGTCCTGGCTGATGGGACAGGGAGAAGGCCATCCGAGGCTCATCTTGTTAAGCGGCCTGTCTGGTGCTGCTGGAGGCGCTCCTTAAGATTCCGCCCTTAGTGCTTGGAAGCCCCTGAACTGGGAGGCTTCCGATCATCCAGTGCAGGGTGAGGGGAGCAGTGGAGGTGATGTTTGCTTCCCCATCCTCCCACCCTGCATATTTTGCTGAATGGGCTTTTAAGACAGTATAAACGGCACTTCAGAGGGAGAAGGAAGGAGGCTGACAGAGGCTCAGGAAACTCCTATCCTGGCCTTTCCAGACTCCTCCCCTCCCTACCCACCGGAATGCCCCTTTCCCCCCTCTCTGTGGTCGATTTTTCCAACCGCAGGGGGCAGCAGGCATGGTTCGCTCTGTACCAGCTATGAGGGGGAGGGGGTTGTATCTCCAACTTCCCCTTCCAAGGTTGGAGTGCTGTCTCTGACATCAGAGGGGGAATCACCAGTATCCTATGGCCCATCAGGCAACATCTAGGGGCCGTAGGATTTCTCCCTAAAGGGTGGGGGGACTCCATTTTTTTTGTCTCTAATGAAATGTGAAAACTTAAGATTCGCTCCTAAGTACAGCCCACTTTTTCATGGTGGTGATAGTCCCCAGTAATTTATTTTTTATTTGCTGGGTCCAAAAAAAACTTGTGCACAGGCACCAGGGTGTTTCCTATTCTGACTACAGCTTCTCACTCACAATGGAAGATACTATGGAAGGCATCCCTCCCTTCCAGGCGCACACATCGTTATTCTAGGGATGCTTTTCAACAGATCCGACAGATCTGTAGTAGGAGTGGGAGCAAATGCAACTCGTGGATTGAAATATGGAATAGTGACCCTGTTACAATGGGTAAAATCCAACCTAGGTCTTACTTAGAGTAGACTGACTGAAATGAATGGGTCTTAAGTTAGTCATGGCTAACTCAAGTCCCATGCACTTCAGTCAGTCTACTCTAAGTAAGACTTACGTTGGATTTTACCCACAGTGTGTAAAACCAGAAGAGTATGTGTGCATCTTGTCTTATATCCCTGGGATTATTTATGAGTGTACCGAAGTAGGAATGTCTAAAAATTCTAGGTGTAGATAGATACACTTTCTTCCAATAATTTTAATTTCAGTTGTAACTCTTGGATTTTATTATAGTTGAGCCCCTGTGTTTTATGAAGTGAGTCTCCCCCCCCCCCTTGTAAATTGCCCCAAGCACCTGTTAGGCAGAGGATATGATTCATAAATGTATGGTTTGTTTGTTTGTTTGTTTATTTCATTTCTATACCATCCAATAGCCAAAGCTCTTTGGGCAGTTCACAAAAATTAAATAAAAACGTAGCAGTTTGGAACTTTGTTTATAAAAGTATTTCAATGCATTCCCCCCACCCACCCCCCTGCCCCGGCTTTATTTCCTAGGTGGACTATGACAATCATGCCCTCTATAAACATGGGAAGACGGGTCGCAAGCAGTCTCCCGTCCGCATTTTTACCAACCTTTCACCACAGTTAATAGCCCTTCCTGCAGAAGAAGGATACAGGTAAAGTTTCTCTTCGGCTGAATAGAGCTTTACAAAATTAAATTTTTACAAGACAGAGGTACTAGTAGTGGGTGGTTCGTCTGCCCGGCTAGGTGATATTCAACCTGTTCTGGAGGGGGTTGCACTCCCCCTAAAGGATCAGGTTCGTAGTTTGGGGGTGCTCTTGGATCCAGAACTGTCACTTGAGGCACAGGTGAACTCAGTGGCACGGAGCACTTTTTATCAGCTTAGGCTGGTATACCAACTACGCCCTTATCTGGACAGAGATAGCCTTGCTACAGTTATCCATGCTCTGATAACTTCTCGTCTGGATTACTGCAATGCGTTATACGTGGGGCTGCCTTTGAAAACGGTCCGGAAACTTCAGCTGGTCCAAAATAGGGCAGCAAGATTGTTAACAGGGACTGGCCTGCGAGCTCATATTACGCCAGTACTTTTCCAGCTGCACTGGCTGCCAGTCCATTTCCGGGCCCGATTCAAAGTGCTGGTGTTAACATTCAAAGCCCTTAACGGCTTGGGGCCAGGTTACCTGAAGGATCACCTCCTCCCATATGTGCCTGCCCGGACCTTAAGATCATCCTCAGCGGCCCTTCTCCGTGAGCCTCTGCCAAAGGAAGTGAGGCGGGTGGCTACTAGGAGGAGGGCTTTTTCTGCTGTGGCACCCCGGCTCTGGAATGAGCTCCCTAGTGAGGTTCGCCTGGCGCCTACATTGTATTCCTTTCGGTGCCAGGTGAAGACCTTTTTATTTTCCCAGGCATTTTAGCATTTTAGCTTTCTAAATTTTTATCTTTGCTGTTTTAAATCTGTATTTTAAACTCCTGCACTGCTGCTAGGTTTTATTGTGGTTGTATTGTTATATTGTGGTTTTAATGTTCTGTATATTTTAAATTGTTTTATTGTGTGTTGCTTGGATTTAATTTTTGTGAACCGCCCAGAGAGCTTCGGCTATTGGGTGGTATAGAAATGAAATAAATAAATAAATAAATAAAATTATTTTTTAAAAATAATACTTAAAAACAAGCATTGATGTAGCTTATTGAGACATTAGTTTACTCAGTTTTAATGTTGCACCATGAAATAACCTTGGAGTAGGCTAACAGGTCTACTCCAAGGGTTATTGAACAGGTCTATTAGGAAAATATTTTTTACTTAAATTGCTTTTAGCTGTTTATGTTGTTTTAGTTTTTCTGTGTTAAAAATTTTAGACTGCTTGTATTATGTGTTTTTGTAATGCCGGTGTATTTTTATACATGGTTGTAAACCGCTCAGAGAGCTTCAGCTATGGGGCAGTATAGAAATCAAATAAATCATCATCATTTTGACTGGTTTCTCCCTGACTGTCAGGTTTTGCACTGTCTGCCAGCGATACGTCAGCTTAAACAACCAGCACTGTGAAATCTGCAATTCATGTACATCCAAGGTAAGTGAATTTGAGAAGAGTTTGAGTAGGAATTGGCCGTTAATTTTGGTTTAGTACAAATAACTTCAGATGGAAATGAATGCAGTCAAAATTAGGGGTTGGGGTGAAATGGCAGGGGAGATTGGAGGGGATTGGGGGTGGGGAGGCAGGGAACCCCAGAGAGGAAGATATGGCTGCAGTCCTATGCCCACTTTGGGAGTAAGTCTCTTTGAAATCAGTGGAATGTAGTTCAGAGTAAACCTGAATAGGATCAGGCTGTGAATATCTCAATATTGGATTGTTGTTGCTGCATCTATATACCAGCTTCAACTAGATTCTGCAGAAAATAGAAATGAGGACCCTGTGAAGCATCCCAGCAGAGAAGGTGGGATAGTGAGGAATGGGTGGCAGGCTGCAACACTCCTCTTGTTCTCTCCCATCCCACCTCCCAACAACACTTGTCGTTTGTATAGATGTGCTAGCCTTGGCTCCCATGACAATTCTGATGGTCAAGAGGTTGACATACATATGACGGAAAGAAGGGTGTTGGGAGACTGATTGGCCCTCTTCATTTTTTTAGTGTAAAGTGTAGAGTATGAGTGGGCAACTGGTGGCCTTCCAGATGTTTTGACCTACAACTCCCATGATCTCTCAGCATTGGCTATGCTGGCTTGGGCTGATAGGAGTTGTAGACCAAAACATCTGGAGAGCCTCCCTTTTCCCATCCTGGTCTAGTGGCTCTGTACTATTGGTAGAAACCCCGAGGCCCATGGCTTACATATATGGCACCCCCTCCCCCAAATATTCAGGACTAGCCACACTGGAGGCAGGACTCACAGATAGGCATGTATTCTTATGAGAAAAACAGATCTAATTTTTGTCCTTGTTCTGTTGTATGCCAGCCTTCCCCTACCTGGTGCCCTCCAGAAGTTTTGGACGAATTCCTATCAGCTCCAGCCAGCACAGCCAATAGTCAGGAATCCTGGGACTTTGGGCCCAAAACATCTGGAGAGCACCAGGTTGGGGAAGGCTGTTGTATGCCATAGTATAGTATTTTTTGTATGACTGCAAGAGAAGAGAAATGCGCCCATTTTGAGCTTGCACACTTCTTCCTATACGAGGAGTACATTGAAGAAATCATTTTGCCCTTCCAATTAAGTCAGAGATTCTAATAGAGCAGCTTTCCCCAACCCGGTGTCTTCCAGATGTCCTGGACCACAGCCAACGATGGTTTGGCCAAGTTGGTTCGAGCTGGTGAGAACTGAAGTCAAAAACATCTGAAGGGCATCATCTTGGGAAAGGCTATAATAGAGACTTAAGCAATATACGCAAGGAAAAAATGTACTTTGGGCTTAAAGCAGACAGTAAATATAGTAAAAACCAGATAACTGATGACACTTCCAATCATACTGTTTTAAAATCTGTGCACAACTTAATTTTTTTTTTAATAGGATGGGAGACGGTGGACACATTGTTATCTTTGCAAAAAATGTGTAAAACCCAGTAAGTATTTTTAATCACTTTTTACTATACAATTCACAATCGGGGTGATCAAGGTCCAACTACTATTAAAATTTTAAGTTTGCATGTTTCAATACTCGGCAAGACAAGCCAGCTTATATACCAGTCTCAAAACAAACCACTTTTAAGAATGAGAGACCTTGTCTCTACAGCCAAGAAATTTCTTCTGTGTTGTGGAAGGACCCAGCTGCTTTTGATCTCAGTTGCGCAGTATTTCCTAAGCTGGCTGGAGGCCTGAACAGCAGCCCTCCTCTTAGGGCCTTGGGACACACTGTAACATTTTGATCCAGGTCCCACATGTAAAACATAGGCTGCGTTTGGATGATCGTAGCGGGGAAGCAACCATTGTGGCTGCTCCCCTCACCCCCACGCATGCTGTGTGCGTGACCGCCATTTGCATTTTTCCCTGTGCTGCAGCACAGGCTGATGTGTCGTCCAAACCCAGTGTGCAGCACGGAGGGCTTTGTACTCACCCTACAACCCCTACTGCACATCGTGACTTATAGGGTGGAAATGATGCCCCCGTGCTGCACCGCACGCTGGGTTCGGACGACAAGCCAACGTGGTTGCAGCGCAGGGAATAATACAAATGTCGGTCACATGCGTGGCATGTGTGTGGGCAGAGGGAGAAGCCACAATGGTTGCTTCCCCCGCTGCGATTGTCTGAACCCAGTCGTAAGTGTTTTTACAATGCCTTTAGAAATGGTCCCTCTAGGGTTTGGAATTCTGTCTGGATAGAACAATTTATACACCCTCAGCGTTACTGTTTTCAGAACTGTAAATTGCTCATTTATCTTTGCAGCGTGGATTCACTGCAGTGTTTGTGATCACTGTGCTCTTCCCAGTCACTCCTGTAAGAACGCTGATGTGGGATGCTTTATTTGTGGAGCAAGAGACCATAAACGCAACACTTGCCCTAATCTGCATGTGGCTAGGAGAAGTTACCAGTAAGTTTTGTTATGTGAACACATTTGTTTGCTTATCTCTCCAGAACAAGCTGATAGGCATCTTTTTTTAATGAAAAACAGAGGCTGGGTTTTCCAAACAGGGCACTGGAGCTCCTAAAGCATCAGGATACTATAAATATTTGAGGTGTTTTTCCACTTCCACAGTGAAAACTTCATTTTTTTTTTTTTTTTTGTGGATAAGTATCACAAAGTACTAGTAGATTTGCAGATGTTTGCTACAAATATAAAAAGAGGGAAAACACCACCATGTTGCACAAGCTGTTGTGCTTGTTTTGGTTTTTATATAGCATATTTTTATTAAAGTCCCCAGTGGCTAGTTAAATATATATCATACAATGACAATTCAGATTTGTGCTTTTGAATGTGGAACATGATGCATAATTAATTGCATAATGCAATATAATTATCAAGATCCATTTTGCAAAAATCCACATATCTGTGTTCTATCGTTCTCTGACCTGAATATGCAGTGCCAGCATGCATGAAATGGAAATAGTGGATGATGATGATGATGATGGAACAGGTTCCATACATCTCCTCTTAACAGGCAAGGGAAGATGGAAACTCTTTGTGCTGTGTTAGAGCTGGCATTGGTGGTGCTGTAGCAATTCTGCCCTTCAAAGTGCTTTCAGAATCACACAGTGAGGTTGAAGATAGTGTTATCACCTTTTAGGAAGTGTGTGCTTTTTTAAGATTCTAGAGCTGTTAACTGTTTAGAAAACTAGAGATATGAATTCTACTAGATTAGAGAAAGCAGCAATTGGTATTACGTGTCTTGCTTTGCAGAGGTGCCAAAAAGACAAGGCAAAAGAAGAACAAGGTAAAAGCAAATGCTATGAAAAAAACAGGTGGAAAGAAGGCGAGAACCGCAGCACAAAGAAAGAGCAAGAAATAGAAAAGCTCACTCAGTCTCAGTGTTCACACCATTCCTTCATCCAGTGTTCTCCAGATATTCATCTGGGCATTGACAATTTGAATTGCAATATTGAATAGTAAATGAAAATGTCACCAAATTGAGGTTCAACAAAACAGCTCAGCCGGTCAATATTATAAATTCTTCAATATAATGCAGACATGCTTTGAAGAATGCAGAACCAATGGAATTTATTTTATACATGTTAATATATTTTTGTAAAAAAAAAAAAAGCATGAAGTCATTAAAGAGTTCTCAGTGTTTCTTCATCTGTTGGGAGTCTTTGAAAACTGTCCATGTCTTTCTAAAAATGCTTTACAAAGCAGGTGGCAAGGCAGGAGGCTGAGCATAAAGAACTGCATGGAAAGGGTGCACCAGTTAAACAGTAGGACAAACCTGTAATGTTCCAGCCTGAATGAGATCTTACAGCACAGATAATGCCAAATGCAGGGCAAGGAGGAAAGGCAGTGAGGTAGCAAACCGCTGCCAAAAGAGGTATATTTCTATTAAGTGATCCATAGTAGATATTTTGCACCCACCAAGTGGTTCCGAGGGAACGGCATACATGTAAATATGACTTGTGTAAATGACCACCTCTGTAATGCCTTACATACAAATTGTTGTCATGGGGTGTATGCCTGCTACACCTCTGGAGCATTGATAGCCTGTTCATTGGGAACAGCAGCCTGGACTTCAAGGCCTTCAGAGAACAACTGGTGGAAATCTGGGGAGACACCGTGCACTCAGTTGGTGCTAACAACCAGCTTCCTGGGAGGCCTGGCAAGACAGGAGGTCTTTAATCTCTCTCCAGCAGCTGGAGCAAGAGCTTCCTGTCTACCCAGCCCACCAAGGAAGCTGTTCGAAAGCACCACGTGCATGCATTGGATCGCCCCAGACTTCTGCCAGCCGTTCCCTGAAGGCCCTGACGCCACCATGCTTCACACTTCTCCACTCTTCCTTTGGGAAGGAGAGGCCCTCTGGCGTTCTGAATTAGCAGTTCAAGGCATGTAGCTCAGCTCTTTCAAGGGCATGGCATACTTAAACGCAGTACTTGATCTGTGCACATCATGGCCAGCAGTTGAAACGAGGCAACTTCTCAGAATTCCTGTGGTAGGGGTGGGAGAGGCTTGAAGGTGCTGACCCACGTTCGAGCAGGCGCCAAACATGGGGGCTAGAGTGACGCTGTTGGCTTCCTCCAAAGGTAGACCTAGTGTCTGAAAAAAAAAGAAGCAGCACTATCCATCACCGTCTGACCAAGAGGAAAATCACTCCTGACATAGCTGGGAGTGAAACTCAGAGGAGCCAGGTTTACCAGCTGGTAGCACCACCCTCCAAGAGCCTAGCCCTGAATTCTCTTCAGCACCAGGCACCAGGTCTACCCAAAGTGGCAGAAGCAACTTAAGGAGTAAAATACAGGAAGCTGAGCAATTGATCGGAGATGTCAGGGATTGAATCTGGCATCTTCTGCATAGAAAGTAGGTGCTCCCATCAGAAGGTGCAACCTCAAATCTAATCAAGCCAATGTTGCCTGCAGAGAATGCCACTATGCATTTTCCTGCACTGCCACTGAGCTACAGCCCTTCCCTTTGCAAGGCAGCCACTGTCAGCTCCATTTTCTCCTGAAAAAGAAGGAAGTCAATCTCCGACCCTGCACACCGTAAGCATTTCCTGATGGGGTTCCCTACATGAAGCTTAAACCTCGTTCGTTGGCCACTGGCCGGTGATCCCTTTGAGCCCCTTGGACCAGATGCCCAAGAAGCTTATTTTCCACTTGCAATACATATCTTGGAGTTGAACATGCTACAAGGCACTAAAGAGCTCTGTGTGTTTCATGGAGATGAAAAGGTCACACTTCACCTGGATCCCACTGTTTATAAGCAGTGGGAGCGGGCACTCTTCAAGCACCCTTCACCAGTGTCAGTGCAAGCTCTCCCACTACCTGAGGCAGCAGAAGAGCTGACACCGCCTGCCCGCCTGCCCCCAGCAACTGCTGCTGCTGTGACCGCCCCAGCCACTGTCCACCTGGCCTGTGGCTGGCTTTGAGCACCCCCTTGGAGCAAGCCAGAGGGCGGGCTCTCTGAAGGGCCATGTCAATGGGCAAAAGCAGCCTCTGCAGCTCTTCAGAAAATTGCCCAATCTCAAATGGCTATCTCTGGCTCGACAGAGGTCTGGGCAGCTGCTCCAGAGGAAAGCTTTTTCAGCATGCCACTTCTTGGCTTCAAATTGCATCCTCCCAACCTCACTTTGCAACAGAAAAGACGTGGGGGCTAAGTCTGGGAGCTCAGTTGTCTTAACTTGACCTTCTATGTAAGTCCTGTGAGCACATATGAACAGGGAAGAGCCACTGCTCTACAAATGCAAGGAAATAGAAATAAAATTATCACCCAACAAGTGTATTGTGAATGGCTATGGTCGATACGATAATTATCACTGTCTGTACTTTCTGCCTTTCAGTTCCTTCTGACCTCATGGTGTACAATTCCAGCACAAAGCTTTTACCACTTGCAGAGACGTCCCTGCCAACCATGTGTATGTGTATATATGCTGGGGCTAATTTGAGTGGTTAATGGAGACTGGAGACACCTGCAGAAGGATTCGGTGATAGAATCCTGACATGAGAGAGAGGACTGTATTCAAAAATGGGAATACTATTTTGGAATTTTCCCCCGTGTAAAAAAATGGACACACAGTCGAGAGATGCACATTCCCCAAGGCCTGTTGGAGATATGCATAATGGCTGGAGAATGTTCACAGTTCCCTCTTCATGAACAGATTATGTGCACATTCTCCATAAGGCATGGTGAATGTGCAGAGTGGTTGCTTGTTATGCACATTAACCATTCAACTAACTTTAGTCCCAACATATACTTGGAACTCAAGATGACACATCATATTTCTGATAAAGTGGGCTGGGAGTTGTCGGCCTTTTCTCTGTCTAAACATGCATAGGATTGTGCCCTAAGAGTTACATCCAATGGTGTCATTCCATTAGCATAAAGCTTTTACCACTTGTGGAAACCCTGTTTTTATCTATGCACAAGTGTCAAATCCAGTACTTTGATTCTCTGTGTGCAAGCTGTTGCATAAGATGTTGCACCTCATTACGTCATTGTTCATGCAAGTATTGCTTGCATTAGTTGTACTCCGATCGTGGTTGTACAACCCCAAGCAGAACAATGATACCTTCTGTAATTTTTCTGCTAGCGAAAGGTTGGATATAGCCCACAACTAGTGCAAGCAAAACCAAGTCTAATGACGTTGTCATTAGATGTGCAATGCATTGTGCAATAATATGTATAACAGCTTGCACAAGCAGGATCAAAGTATTGCATTTGACACTTGCGCAAGGATAAAAACAGGGTTTCTGTAAGCAGTAGAAGCTTTGTGCTACCATTAGATTCAACCCTTAATTATCTTCAGAGGGTTGCCAAGTTTAACCCCTTCCTGCTTCAAATCAGTATGTTCCCCACCCCCACACTGCCAGGATGCACCTTTTCTTGGCCCCTCCTAAAGATCTATGAAATGGGTGGCCTATTTTCTAAACTTGATTTGATGTTTCTCATTACTGGCACCACCATCAATTGCAGTGGTGCTGGCTATGAGCACCACACCCCAAATCATTAGCTGCAGCACCGCACCACACCCCTATTGCATCAGAGAGCCTCTCCTCTCCCACTGTTTAACCCATTCTGTCAGCTACAGATGTAAGCAACGAACAAGCATGGGTCAACAGGAGGATTCCTCCAGCAAAACAGCAAGGCTGAGATTCTTCATAAGGCAATACAGGGCCAGGACAAAATGGGGCAACTTTGCTGGCCCCAAGCACTCCATCCTTCCCATCTGGATTTGGGCCTGAAAGACCAAGAAAAAGTGTGAGTGCATGGAGGGTAAGTTGTAAGCAAGCGCAATCAGTAGCACTGCACAACATAATTACTGATCACGGGATAGGTGTCTTAAGGCATCGGCCTAAGCTTCCAATTTCCTGGCTTTGTGGAGTTTGAGCCAACATGAGATAGCCTTAAGTCAGATCTTAAACCGGCGGGTTTTTGATCACTGAATTTGTGTACACATGGTTACAGAGAGCAAAAACAGCAAGTCTGTGATGTTTCTATGCAGAGCTAAGCTATATTACTCATTTATTTTAGTTAGGATATTTATATACCACTCTTCATAAATATATATCTCTGTGCCATTTACAACAGCAAGAGTAACCCCATTTACAGTATTATCACCCTTATTGCTGTTCTTATGCTATGCTGATTCAGCACCTATAGGAGTGGGTGTTTGGGGGAAGCTACATTTCTGATGAACAGTGCAATCCTATACATGTCTACTCAGAAGACCCACTCAGTTCAGAGGGACTTACTCCCAGGTAACAGGGGCGTCGTTAACACATGGCCCACCTGGGCACGGGCCCTGGATCTTTTTTGAGCTGTGCCCCTGATCTTTTGAGCCGTCCTAATTGCCTTTTTTTTGGTACATTTTCCCATTGACTTGCATTGGAAAACAAACGGCCATAACTTTTTTCTTTTATACGATAAATGCATGACATTTGGAGACCTGGTAGCCCCCATGGAGCTGATTGAACCTGCCCATTTTCGGGCAGTTAGGTCCACTGGCTTTTGTGCTAGTCACAGGTACAAGAAAATCTGTCAAAGCAAAGAGCTATATATTTTTTGTGCTTCCACATACATGCATGGAATTTGGGGATCTGGCAGCCTCTATGGAGCTGACTGAACCAGCCAAATTTCAGACAGGTCCAGTGGCTTTTGTGCTAGCCATGCGTAAAGTTTCCTTTTCTCAAAGACTAAAACAAAAAGTAAAAACTGCCAAGCTACACAGGGGATTAGAAATCCTAATCAGAAGGTATTTAAGGTGACCATTAGGAGGTCACTATCCCTAATCTCTGGTGTAGGTTTTTTTGAGGTGCAAAAAACCTCTCTCCCCTTACTTTTTTGCTCTTACATGCCCACTGTTGGGAGCTTGCCTGCAATGACATTTTGAAGAGGGAGAAGGAAGGGAAGAAAGACCTTCATGTGAAATACTGGTATTTCACACAGCACCTGATTTTACTGCCCCAAAGTGGAGTCTTTGGCTTCTGCAGAAGTTTAGTAGCTTCAGTACAGCAAAGGATCCAATCAACCTCCACAAACTTGTTTCTCCTCCTCCACTTTAATTTCTCCTAAATAGCTGTAGGCATATGTAGGACTCAAATTATTTCAAAAGGATGGTTAGGACTATGTGGCATCATGATCGAGGAACTGCTAAGGCTTTTAAACAGGTTCTACAATTTTAAAAAAGCTAGAAAAAGCCCTCAGCCACCTCATCTCATAAAGTTCATTTAAGTACGTGCAATCCTCACAAACCCTCCCCAGCCTCCTAAATTCCTCTGAAGCTTTACCTCTCTGAAAGGAGCTACTTGGCTTAGGGAATTCTCTCTACCCCACACCCCCGCATTTCCAGTCACCATTCTTCTTTTCTTCTTCCCTCCCCTATCCTGTTCTTTCTTTCTCTTCTTTATTCCACCCAGAGCATATCTTGAGGAATTCTTAAAGAGAATTCTCTTTGGTGGGCAAGAGAAGTTCTGAACTGTATTTGACTTTATACAAACAGACAAGAGGGTTGGTTTTTCTCCTCACTCAAATCTTTGAAAAGAGTGGGTTCACATGGTTGCAGAGAAACAAATCTGGGGCTGTTTTGTTTGTCAGTTGCCATTATCCAGCAATAGGGAGGGCTGTACCTCAGTGGTAGAGCACATGCTTGGCATGCAGAAGGTCCCAGGTTCAATCCCCAGCATCTCCAGGAAAGAATTCGATTCCTCAATTCCCATGGCTAGGAAAGAATCCTGCCTGAAACCCTGGAGAGTTGCTGCTCTCAGTCAGTGTCAACAGTACTATGCTAGGTGGACCCAGGGTCTGACTCAGTATAAGGCAGCTTCCTATGTTCCTATGAACGGAAAGCTTTAATAAAAATAGGAGTTTGGGGTTTGTTTTTTTAAGTGGAGGGGAGATAAACTGCTCATTTATACAATCCTATGTATGCCTACTCAGAAGCGTCACTATGTTTAATGAGGCTTACCTTCAGGAAGGTGTGCATAGGATTCCAGCACGAGTTACTTTTGCAGGGATGTTTGCACTTTGATGTTCTGGTTGTTTACTCAGAAATAAGTCCTGAGTTGTGAGCACGGTATTGCAGGCTTAATACACTGCCTACCCAACTCCATCTAATAAATTGACTACCGTTTCAGCTCAGTCCTATGCATGTTTTGTCCTTTGTATGTGTGTGCATGCTTTTGCATGAACTCTAGTTTCAGTGGTAAGGGGAAGGCACTTAGTACATGCTCGGAGTTTCTCCATAACTTAGCCCTAGTTTTGAAAACAGACTCATTGGCTGAATCCTGGTGAAGTCTTGGCACAAATGAAGTTATGGGGAGGAAGATACAATGAGAACTTGTGCATAACAAGAAGGAGGTAGAGAGGAGTTGCACAAAACAAGAGATCTGTTTTTATGAAGAGTTGCTGGAGAATGGTAGGATGAGGAGGGATGGTTGCATGAAGGGAAATAGCATTGGTAGGGGGAGAATGTAAGTGCTCAGTGGTGAAAGTAAAACATTCTGCACATGCTCAGAGGCACTATATAAGAATATAAGAGCCATGCTGCATCAGACCAAGGTCCATCTAGTCCAGCATTCTGTTCACACAGTGGCCAATCAGATGCCCATGGGAAACCCACAAGTAGAACATGAGTGCAATAGCACCTTCCCACCCATGTTCCCCTGCTGCTAATATTGGTGAAATGTAAATAAATTCTAGTCATTCTAAATTTGCACGTATGTATATCCTTCAGAAACTTAGCAGGTTTCTTGCCTGGGAGACACCTCTAATGACCTGTGCATTTTCATACAAATTTACCCCCAAAAAAACTATTGGGGAAGGGGTGAAGGGAAAGCAAATCACTCCCTCCCCCAAAATGGAGAACTCCCACATGAACTGCTGCACTTATCCTTCTGAAACTTTGCTGGTTTCTTACTTAGGGACAACTGTAGGCTGTCTGTAATTTTCAGAACAGTGGTCCACAGGAAAATAAGGAGATTAGTATGTCCTCTTTTGGAGACCTCAAAATGTCAAGGCCGCCCTTGCACAAAAACCCTTGTGGCGATCATTCTGAAATTTGGATACATGATCTCTTTTGATGGGGCAATGAATCCTGAAACGTTTATCCAATTCTTCCAAGGAACAAAAATGCCATTGGCAGTTCCCTTTAAAAGAAAATCCAAAATATAAACCCTGCACCTATTTTTCTGACATGGGGCAGGTGTTAACCCCTTCTAGGGGGCTACTATGCCTGAAATTATCATCCAGTTCTGACCAAGAGAAAAAAGTTAGTTTTTTAACAAATTTCCAATGATAGTCAACAGGAAGCATAAAGACTAATTTTTCCAAACCTTGCCTCAGGTTTGGTGCTGAGCTGAAATGGTCCAACTACAAATTGGCCTGAGGAGAAGTGGGATTTTTTCCAAAATACTGAATCGGGGTCTGAATTGAAGTGGGGTGGGGGGTCAGTGCACACCTCTTATGTATGTATGTAATCTATACACAAGCACACCACGTGCACACACCACACACACACATATATATATTAGAGGTGCACTTAGACTTGGATATATTAGATAGATAGATAGATAGATAGATAGATAGATAGATAGATAGATAGATAGATAGATAGATAGATGCAAATTTGTGCTATGGGCCTGTGCCCCAGATCTTTTAAGAACCTAGCAACGCCCCTGCCAGGTAAGCAGGTACTGGATAGCAACCGAAGACTGGCTTGAGTCACATTTCTTGATATATTCTAGTTTACAGACATCATGGTGGAGCTTTCCTTTGAAGTTATTTTGTTGGCATTTGGTGGCTTGGAGGTTGGTCAGAAATTGTGTGTGTGTGCGTGTGTGTGAACAATGGGATGGATCCAGACTTAGTCATGGTTAGAAAAGTCCCACTGAAATCGATGGGACAGATAGTCATGACTAACTTCAGTCTCATTGATTTCAGTAGGTCTCCTTTAAGCATGACTTAAGTTTGGATCCAACCCAACGTTTTCAAAGGGTAGTGAACCTACCCTGGGCAAAATAGAGTTGGTGATTTATGCAGGACACTACCTGAAATCAGGTAGAGCGTATGTGATTCTAGGATTGGGAAGAAAGCGTGATGAGGGCGCAATCCTATGCCTGCTTAGACAGACAGGGGCCTACAACTCCCAGCATGCCCCAGCCAGCCATGCTGAGTGGGGCATGCTGGGAGTTGTAGGCCTTTTTCTGTCTAAACTGGCATTGGATCGCGGCCTGAGTGAGCGAAGGAATGCCTCGCCCAGCCGCCTTGGCCCTGTGACGGCTCACCCCGCGCTCTCGCGCAAAGCAGGCGCCCTCGGGCCGAGCTCCGGCATCACTCCCCTTTTCTCTGGGCAGGGAGGTGCTCGGCGAGGCCGCTTCCGGAAGCCCGGGAAGGAAGCGAAGCTTGGAGGAGGCGGCTCGCGCTGCGCTGCAGGCTGGGCGGGAGGAACGAGGCGCTCCGCTGAAGCGGGTACGAGCTGGGCTTCTCCGCGCCCGCTGATCGCACGCTCTTGACCGATGCCGGGAGAGGCGTTTGCTAAAATGGAGGCCCGTGCCAACCAAAGGCGAGGCGGCTATGAGAGGGGCGAAGAGAGGGAGGGCCAAGTGGAGGACTAGTAGGCCGCCTCCCTTTTTCCAGGGGGGCGCCCTAATATGCCTTTTTACGGCTACGCAATTGCAGCATTTAAACAGGTGCTTCTATCCTAGTATGGCAAAGCTGCACCTGTTGAATTTCGGTCATCTCGTTGCACAGACGAGCTTTCCCCGGCAATAGAAACGGTGGGCTTTCGGAAAGGAGGAGAGGGAGCATTGGGTGGGAGCTGCCATTTCTCTGTCTCTTTATAGAGATCCTTTCAGAGAGGCACGACAGGAAGAACTTCATCAGATGCTGCTTTTCCTGGCCTTGAGGCATAGTTGTTATATATATACTCCCCAGGTGGTGAAAACTTCCAGAGGCTTTGCGAAAGGGTTTCATTTCTTTTTGATTAGAGACCACTGGAAATGTAGGGTGCCTTTTAAAATACTTGTTTTATTACAAACATGTAAGAGTGTAATGGATGTAAAACCACATAGAGTAGCAGATGCCTGGCTGCTACTTGGCATGGGAGGTCCCCAAAAGAGCATCTGTTGCAGCCAGCTCCAAGGTGACTCACACCGTTCCAGCTAGAATCATCCCCCAGTCATTTGGGATCATTTAGAATGCCCATCAGTCTTCATCATTGGCTGTGTTGACTAGGGCTGATGGGAGTTGTAGGCCAAAAAATCTGGAAGGCCACAAGTAGCCAAACCCTGATTTAGGGAGTCTTGCTAAAATACTAGACCAGCCTTCCCCAACCTGGTGCCCTCCAGATGTTTTAGACTTCAGCCCCAGTCATCCCCAGCCAACAAGACCAGTGGTCAGGAATCCTGGGAGTTGTAGGCCAAAATATCTGGGGGCCACCAGTTTGGAGGAAGGCTATACTAGGCACATTCATAGCGATCGCGACAAGCTCATAACACCCTGGGTGAAGCCTCATCTACCGAATTTCTTCCTGTGCAGTTATTAAAGTAACAAGAGTTCTTGTGGGTGGGGGGAGTTAGTAACCCAGCTACATCTGGCTGGTTTTAAACCAATCTGATGTCAGTAGGCTTCTAACCTTTTGCATGTGTGGTTTCCAGTTCTTGTTCTGTGTTTTGTTCTAAGCTCAATCTCCGTTATCAGCGGCTGATTTTTAATTTGCTTTTAAGTGATGCCTGTGTGTGAAGGTGAAGTTCCACTCACCCAAGAGGGGCAAAATAAAAAGTATGGGACTTTAACGGAGGACATAATTTCATTTAATATCTATATCCCAGCAAACCAGGATCCTGGGTTCAGATGTAACACTAAGCTATCCTGGTTAGTTTTTGCTGTTTGTAAAAAGGGAGGAGCAAAAAATTGGGTTGTGTGAATGTGCTACATGCACCAGCATGCTGCTTACGCACAGTTCATTCAGGATGAATGAATACTGGCTTATCGTTATGTGTGAATGTGGCCAAGAGTTGCAAAAACAATCAACATAGAGACACAAAAAAAGGAGATTAAGGCTGTTGTTTCATACCCATTTAGCCTGGGAGTAAGCCCCATTGAATTTAATGGCACTGACTAATGCGTAGACATGTATAGGATTGCACTGTAAGGGGCACCAAGGAAGACTAGGCACATATAGGAAAGATATTTAGAGGACCAAATATGAAGTGAGTGCCAGTAGAGAGGGGGTGGAGAAGGAAAGTTAGAGCATTAATTGTAGCAGCCCCTTCCATGGTGGGGGTGGGGGAATGCATCTTGCAAATCATGGCAACAGCCCCTGCTGGCTTCTGGGTATCCAGGCATTATGGTGCTCATGTGAATGGACCACTTCTGCAATGTTTAGGGCCAAACATGACATGACGCAAAGTTCTGTATTTCTTCTCTTTCTCTCCCCCTCCCCAATCCTGGACTGTTAGTTTTGACTGAAAAACAACCTTGGAGTATGCAAATGGGAGAGGCCCTTCAGTTTCTTCCTGTTTGTTCACTCAAAATCTAGTGCACGCACACACATACTCTGCTGCTTTCCCATTTCCGGAGGGAGCAATTCTGACCTGAAGACTGGAGCAAAAGGGTAAAACAGTGCCTTCCCACCTGTTCAGGCTGGCAGCCTGCAGAGGAAAATAACATGGAACATGTAATGTCTAGTTTGGCAGGAACTGGACTATCTGGGATATCTATCAGCATCTGGTAGCTGGTAGATAGGAGAAGGAAATGTTGGATGTGTTCAGGATCACTTAACATTCCACTGAACATCCAATACATAAGTAAAGAGTGGTAAAGTGGGGAGTTGAGGATTAAAGTAATTTTTATGATGCTTAGAAAGCTAGGTAGTGGTAGCTGGTCTGCAGATATGTGGCATGATTTTGAATATGAAGTGTTTGAGAACTGAGCAATTGGAGTCTTGGTGTCTATCCTCTGGTTCCAGAAAGGCGCCACTGCAACCATGCCTGCTTTCCGGCAGGTTGGGGAGAAGCAGCTTCCCCAAGAAGTCATTTTTATGGCCTGGTCTCCCAAGCGGGATCTGATCGCCCTTGCAAACAAAGTTGGAGAGGTAAGGAGGGTGAATGGTACTATGGACAATGGTGTGCAGTAGTTATGGGCTGCCTTAGGTGTTCTCTGCCATTTCGTTAAAAGTGAAATTGGTTGTTTTCTGTGAATACCCTGGGAAGATATATGCTGCTTTAGGGTCCATGGAGGAAAGGTGGGATATAAATGCAGAAAATAAACACACTTTATTTAGGACCAGTTCCACTGTCATACAGCAATACACATTGAAAACTTTATGTTGCAAGGAAAATCCATTGTGATTTTACAAGTTAGAATTGCTGTTAGGATACTGTATTTTTATTAGCTTGTGCTTATGGATCTTCCTTTTATTTTTCATCTTGGCATAACCTTTTCTACATGTATTTCTGGAGCAAGATGGTGGATGCAAAAACTTTACATTCGAGCAGGGGGGTTGAACCTCATGCCCACAGAGCCCCAATCCGGCCCGTAGACAGGAAGTTTGAACGTTTCTACCATTGTTCCCAACAACTTAGGTTTTACTTCATCGACTTGCAAACTTTCAACGAGTCTGGAGTTTGCCACCAAGTGAAAGCACAGGGAAAGAAGTGACAGCCCTTGCGTGGAGACCAGATGGCAAAAGTAATGTGCAACAAATGACATGTTTTATTGTGATTTCAATTTTAAATTAAATACTTTCTTCAGGAATATGTCATCCATTAACTCTGAAAGACTTAACCATGTTTGATAGCCTTTTAGGAATAACAGCTCAGTTTGCTGTATTAAGACCAGTGTGTGACTGATTTTGTTTACTGTCCTGACTGTGTTGGCTTGCAACCCAGAATGCATTTGACAACTGAAATGTAATGCTTTACCTACTTGTAATGTCCATTGTTTTTCGTAGTTGACATATACTGAAGTGGCTATCTTTTGTGCCCTGTATGTTTTAATATTTTACTATTCGTCCTATAGTTTTGGCTTTTGGACTGGCTGATACTAAGAGAGTTATCCTGTGTGATGTCGAGAAACCAGAGAGCTTGCATTCTTTCTCAGTGGCTGCTCCTATCACTTATATGCACTGGATGGAAGTTACGGAAGAAAGTAGGTAAGTATAAGACACAGGTTTTACTGATGGCCACTCACCTGGTAGCTGGTGTGGTAAGAATTACTTCCAGGTGACAAACAGAAAAGGTTTTGCAAATGGTACATTTACCAAAAAACGTAAATTGAAAGCTTTCTATAGCTTTCTGTACATTCTGGAAAGTTGGAAGTAGCCCTCTCTGCCATTCATTTTCCACCTGTGCCCGTTCCCAAATTCTCCTGTGTTTAAAAGAAAACCAAACCCAACAACCAAAAATCAAGGGACTGCACTTAAAAACTTGGAACAGCATCTTCGCAATATGCAAGCTAATCAACAATATAAGAATTTGTCTGTCGCATAACTGTTGCAGTGTCCACATTTTATATTTGTACTTAAGGGTGCAATCCTATGCATGTTTAGACAGAAAAATATCCACAACTCCCAGCGTTCCCAGCCAGCATGGGTGGCTGGGGAATGCTGGGTATTGTATGACCTTTTTCTGTCTAAACATGCATAGGATTGGGTCCTTGATTACCTAAAAAAAATCTTGTAATATTTAACTTACCTTAAAGTAGCACCTTTTGTGATTTTAAGAAGGAAAGCCAAACATTTAGAATGGGTGGGCAACTTGTGGCCCTCCAGATGTTGTTGGTCTGCAGCTCCCATCAGCCCAAGCCAGCATTGCCAACAGTGAGCAATGATGGGAATTGCAGTCCAGCAACGTCTGGAGGAGCCCAAGTTGCCCGCCCCTGATTTAGAATGTAGATAATACTTGAGGTCTGAATATCTCCCTATCATTTTTTTAAAGTATAATTTTATTTTTGGCATAACCTCTCTCGAAGTGAAGCCAATAGACTTTCTTCTTTCATTTCAGTGTTCTCACTTCATTTTATAATGCAGAGGATGAATCCAATCTTCTTCTTCCTAAACTGCCTGCGTTGCCAAAGAAGTGAGTGTTACTTTTTCTAGTCATATTACGTCAGGTGCCACAGGGCCTTCTCAGTAGTGAAGGTGAGGCCCTGGAACTCATACAAGAAGTATGGAAAGCAAGGCCTATTTCCATTTTCAAGCATTTGGAGGTTAAATTAAGGTGTTTTATTACTGGGGGTTTTCTTCTTGTTGCGATCGGGGCTGAACATGTGGTTTTATTGTCAGCTCTCTACTAAAGATTTTTGTATGTGTTTTTTAGAGTGCCATCCTATACATGTAGGATGGCACTGTAAGTTACGGCCCTTCCCCACATATAAATGGAAACATTTTTATTGGGCCCTCAGGTATGTGTGGCTGCCATGCTGTGGTGTATCAGAGAGAGCCATTTAATCACTGGAGCATTGTTGTGCATTGAGCCCATGTCTTTTGATGATACCATCCATGTGCTTTTTGCTTTGTGCTAATTACTGTTTATACACACACACACACACACACAGTTTACATAAGTGTACAATTCTCTTTTTCTGAGAGGACATCACTGAATGTGTTTACATTTTTCTTTTTTCACATAGCTACAGTACAACTGCAAAAATTTTCAGGTAACAATCATTTTCTGTTTCTATTATTTTTGTGAATTTTGAGAACAAGTGTGCGTGCATATACTGCAGCTGATTTTTTTTAATATGTTTTAGTGAAGAAAAGTCGGATGAGATTATGAAACTCATGGGTGATGTCAGGTAAATGTCCTTTTTAAAAAAATGAAACGTTTGGATTATTTATAAGAAACATGAGAATAAGGAGAAGGCAATTAGTTCTGATTTATGGTGTCTTAAGAAGAAGCACCACAAGCTTTACCCTATAGGTCAGTCAAATAAAGGTTCAGTTGACTGATCAGTGAAGGGAAATTGTTGGTAAATCTACAAATTTAGGGGGGAGCCCTTGTTCTGGTTCTGACATGTAATAGGGAATGAAAACAAAAATATTAGAAGTGGTCTTTACATCTGAATTTCAGCCTAATTCTTTCAGTTGCTTCCTGGCTCCTGGGCTCTGGCAGGTATCCAACCATGCAGCATTATTGTAACTAATGTATGGAATTCCTGGCACAAGTTGTGGCGATGTCCGCTGACTTAAATCCCTTTAACAGGGTGTTTGACAAATTTGTGGAGGAGAGATCCCTCAAGACCAGTATTTATGATAGGTAGATGCTTCAAACTGTCTACCTTCAGTATACCTTTGAATATCAGGTGCCAGGGGACAAGCAGTGTGGGGGGTTGTAAGTAGTTTTCATTGATTGAATTTTAAGGGCGCAGTTCTATGCATGTTCAGACAGAAAAAAGTTCTACAACTCCCAGAATTCCCCAACCAGCCATGCTGGCTGGGGCATGCTGGGAATTGTAGGATTTTAAAAAAAAAATTACCTTTTACTTCCTTCAGTGTTTCAAAAAGGCATCAAACTGAGGTTGGGATAATAGACAAATATCTAAATTTAAGCAATTGGTTAAAAGGCAGATGACTAAGAGAGCAATCCTATGGCTCCTAGGCAGAGTCTGTGGGGCACATAGGATAGTTCGGATTCCTGGATCTGAGGTTGGAGACAGTGCTCTAACCTTGGGTCCAGGGGTCTGAGCTCCCCGCCCCCTTGCAACCAGCACAGAGAGAACTGTGCCAGCTGCCGCTCCAAAGTCGCAAAAGAATCCTCGGAGGGAAGGGGACAGTTCACGCCATATCCCCAGGCCTCCCCAGCCTCCTTGCCTCCCCAACGCCTCAGCCAGACGGGCAAAAAAGTCCATCTAGCCAAATTGCAGAGCAGGAGGAATGGCGGAGGCAAAGATCGCCTCTGCTGCACCTCCTGCTCTGCACTGAATACTCGTCAGCCTCTGCGTTCGGGGGCTCACAACTGTCAAGGGCAGATACGATAGGATTGCGCCCTAAACCTGTAATACTGATTAATTTGTTGAGAACCCTAGCAAGAAAGGATCTGCCATCTTTATTGTTGCTGGAGAAACAGACAACTACAGCATGTGGTTTAACTCTGAATTGCACGCTGCTCAGATTGCACTGTGCTGTTCAGAAGGGGCGCTTCAACTGCTTGAATAATGTTAAGAATTATTAAACAACATCAACCTTGAGGGGACTAGCGAAAACGACCGCGCTTTCCCCGTGCACTGCCTTTTCCAACTCTGAGTCTCTTCTGCCTTTCAGTGGCTAGGGGCACTGTAAAGCTCTAATCAAGCATCATGTATCTGGGTAGGCTAAACACAAGGTGAGGGGGAGTGTGCTGAAAAATCAGCGTTCAGAATAGTGTGCAGTGCCTCTATGGAGACAGGAGGGTCTGCTCTTCAGAACATCACCCTCCATGATGACAAGTCGATGGAAACGCACGAGGGGGGGTGGGGCCCAGTGCATTCCCCTTCCTCGTGTGTTTGCTCAGCTTTTTAATTCCCAAGTAGGGCTCATGTGCACCTACCCTTCAAGCCTGATGCTGGGGGCCCAACCCTTACTGGCAAGGATTCCGCTGTTGGGGGTGGGGGTGCACACTGCAGCCTGCAGAGGGCCTTATCACCTGCAAGCCCCTTCCCCAAACTCACTCCACCTGTCCATATGGATGGGGATTTTGCTGCTAAGCAATGATACAAGCTGTGTTTAGTTAACATTGGCTTGGATCCAAACCATGGGGAGGGGTCTGCCGGTTTCCCCACACTCATTCAACCTGCTGTGTTGCACACCATCTGGAGGACCCCACGACCCTATGGAGCAGCTTTTCAGAGGCTCCAAAGGGGTGCGGATGGGAGGGAGAGGAAATCAACAACCTCCTTCCCCCACAGGGCCTGAGCAGAAGTTTTTCTGCTGGCGCAAGCGGGCAGTTTGGATCCAAGCCATAATGCTGTCGACTTTCTGATTCCCGCAAATTGTTGCTTTTCCTGGCTGTGTCTAGAACAAGGGTGGACAGAAGGTCGATCTCCAGCTCTTTTGGACTTCAACTCCCAGCATTCCTGACTATTGGCCATGCTAGCAGGAGCTTATGGGAGTTGAAGTCCAAAACATCTTGAGACCTACCCTCTGTCCACCCCTGTTCTAGAAGACTGTACTATGAAATATCTGTTAATCTACTGACGACCAGGAAAGAGCAAGAGAGGGTGTTTCAGCTGTGACATCCATCTGTGGAATGCTCTCCCCAGGCAGCCTTGTCTGGCACCAATGTTGTTTCCTTTTTGGTGCCAGGCAAAACATTTTTGTACTCCTGATCTTGTAAGGTATTTTAAGCATTTTAAAATGTTGGCGACTGCTCTGATTTTATTTGGTTCACTGTATTTTGAATTTGTGAACTGCCCTGAACCCAAATTTGGCAAAGGATGGTGTGTGCGCACTCCGCGCAGGATAAATGGCTAATGCATACGTTTCCTAAGCTCAATGCACTCATGATTATCTCTTCTCTTTTAAAAAAATCTTTAAATTTAGGCTCAATGCACTGGTTCTTGGAGGCAACGCTGGGTTGATTGAGATCTATGCTTATGGAATGTATAAGATTGCTACAGTAACAGGGGTAAGTAGATCTTTTAGTTACCACAATAGTTCTACTGGAGGTGAGTAGGAATTGTCCTCCTCTAAGAGGTTTACAGCTTATGTTTTTATTAGATCTTTGTAGTTAAATCCCATCCCCGCTGGTTGAATATTTGCTGTACATTTTGCAACTAAGTTCGCTCACATCTGTTCTGACTTAGATGCCATACTTTTGACAGGATCTGATATGGATGAAAGTAGGTACAAACTAGTCACGTTGTTATGGATGCTTTTCAGCTAGTACAGCCTGAGGACTTGGGCAAAATGATTGGAGGTCTGAGACCTACCATGGGTTCCCTTGATCCTTGCCCATCCTGGCTATTGAAATCTGCCATTATTAAAGAAACCAAATTTGAATCCAATTGTTTGGGATGATTACCACTCAGTGTCTAATCTGCCATTTTTGCCCAAAGTGTTGGAGCATGTGGTGGCTTCCCAATTTTGGCCAGCATTGGATTATGCTCATTATTTAGATCCATTCTGGTCTCAGACCCAGTTTTGGGATAGAAACAGCCTTGGTCACCCTGGTGGCTGACTTACTTCAGGGAATGGATATGGGGAGTGCAACACCATCAGTTCTCTTGGGCCTCTTGGTGGCTTTCAATGCCATTCACCATGGTATCCTTCTGGACTGTCTGTCCGAGTTGGGCTTGGGAGGCATGGTTTCAGTCCTTTCGTTTCAGAAGGTAGTGCTGGGGGACTATTACCGTACCCCATGGCCATTGGCTTAAGGGTGCTGCAAGGGTCTAACTTGCCTACTGTGCTTTTTAATATCTACATGAAACCACAGGGGGAAGTCATCCAGAAGTATGGGCTGCAGTGTCAATATGCAGATGACACTCAACTATGTCTTTCATTTCCATCTACTCTTATCTGGAGGAGATTTGGGGATGGATGAGGGCGAACAAGCTGAAACGTAAACCAGTCAAACAGACATGCTGTGCGTAGGGAAACCTCAATGGAGGCTTACAACAATTCCTAGATGGGGTTGCACTCCCCCTGAAGTATCAAGTACACAGGTTGGGAGTTCCCCTCGTCTTGGCACTAACTAAGGAAGCTCAGGTGGCAGCAGTGGGAGAAATGCCTTTTGCCAGCTTCGGGTCACAATCGGTGTACCAGCCTATCTGGAGAGAACAGACTGTGGTCAGTTGTCCATGCTTCTAGTGACATCCAGGCTGGATTACTGTAATGTGCTCTAAGTGGGACTGCCTTTGAAGACAGTTCAGAAATCTCAACTGGTACCATATGCAGCCGTTCGAGTACTGGTAGGTGCTAGGCAGTCGGATCATGTGACACACTGTATCAGCTGCACTAGTTGCCAGTGCATTTCTGAGCCCAGTTTAAAGTGCTGGTATCAGGTTTTAATGCCCTATGCGCTTTGGGTCCAGGTTTGGTGAAAGACTGCCTTCAGCCATACCATCCTGCCTATGTGCTGCGATCAACATTGGAGGCCCTGCTTGTGTGCCTGCCTGTCAAAGTAATTGGGCTGGCAGGCACAAGAGATAGGGCCTTCTCGGTAATGGCCCCCCACTTGTGGTAGTCTGTTCCAATGGATGTCTGCCAGGCTCCATCATTACAGGCCCTCAAGTGGGCCTTAAAGACTTAGGGTGCAACCTTATGCATGTTTTGGCAGAAAAATGGCTGGCTAGGGAATGCTGGAAGGTATAGGACTTTTTTCTGTCTAAATATACATAGTATTGTGCCCTTACCTGTTTATAATTGACCTATAATTGAATTAGGACTTCATTGGTGCTGTGGTGTATATGGTGCTATTTGTTTTAATTGTTAATTTTGATTTTATCATTGTTTTTATTATAGCTTTTAATCACTGCTTTATTGTGTCTCACCATTTTAAATTTTGCTGTATGCCACCTTTGGAGGGTTTACTCTAAAAAGCAGATTACGGGTCTTTTAAATAAATACATATTGCTGATCATGCAGCTTTTAAAGACACAAGAACTTTGCTGTCCCTCCCCCCGCCCCCCGGTGGTAATCCTAAACAAAATAAACTGTGTTGCACCATTAAAATTGAGTTCCTTATGGCAAATACTGAGAGCAAACAAAAAGTGTACTTTTGTGAGTTGTAACTTACTATTTTAAACAGATTTTATCATGCAGAAGCTGCAATCCTATGCACCGTTTTGGGAGAAAGCCCCATTAAACACAGCGCGATTTACTTCTGAGTAAATATATAGATGGTTCTGCTGATAGTTCAGTCTTGCTTTTGAAATTGGGGGACAAAACGAGTACAATAATGTGCGCAACATGGTTTGTTCCGAAATAATACGAATATTTGGTTTATAACTTTTGCACTGGATTCTTCCAGGTGACTGGTTCTTGTCTTGCATTATGCTTATCGAGTGACTTGAAATCACTGTCAGTTGTTACGAAAGTAGAAGTTTCTCCAGAGAGCAAGCCAGAAATAACATACTTCCAAGTGAGTAGAATTGCAGGAACACTCAACGGCAGTGTTATTTGAAACCATTCAGTGGGTGTGTTGGAATGTTCCCAAGCAACACTCTTAAGATTTGCCGGGCTGGATTAGACCACAGCGCTCTTCCTCTCATGATACCCATCCAACTGCTTCTGGGAAGGTCACCATCAGTGAATAATAACTATTCTTCCTACCTTTCTCCCAGTGTCCGGTAATATACTGCCTCTGAGCATGGAAGTTCAGTTTATCTATGATCATTAATAGCCATTGAAGTGAATGTGTCTAACCCCTTAAAAAAGTCATCTAAGGTAGCAGCCATCACAACGTCCTTTGGCAAATAATTCCGAAGGCTAGTTGTGCTCCTGAACTTACTGTTCCTTCCTCTTGATGACCTTGAGCTCCAGTATTGTGAGAAGGAACAATTTCTCACTGTTCATTTCTCACCACTAACATTTTATAAGTTTCAGTTGTAAAATTAAAATGGCCCAACCTTTTTAGCCCTGCCTTTGAGAAAATATGCTCTGACATTTCATATTTTCAGCTTATGCTGACAAATTGGGAGTATTTTAATTTGCTGACTATTCACTGGTCCAAAGCTCAACACATAACAAAACCATATGAATCATTGGGAGAGTCTTAAGAGGAAGCTGTTCTCTGAAACGTCAGTGAAATCCTTTTAGTTCCAAGGGGAAAGGAAAGAAGACGCCTTAAGCCCGATTCAGGCGTTCAGTACCTTGTGAAGGAGCTACGGCAGGGGTGGGGAACCTCAAGTCTGCAGGCCAAATCTTCCCCTCTTGGGGCCCCAATCTGGCTCTCCAGGGTTCAACAGATGTCCCCGCCTCCTTCATCTGACCCCACCCCCTTTCCCCAAACCACCAGTCGTTTAGTAGTTTCCCAACTTTTGCACAGGTTTTCACCCATTCCCAGAGGTTTGAATGCCTCTCCTCATGCTTAGTTACTGGTGGTAACATCTAAGCTAAAATGTCCTAGTATTTTTTGAGTTTTTGAGTCCCACCCCTTTTACCCTTGGCCCCATCCACCATTGGACTGTGGCCCCTAAGAGCTTCTCAAAAATGGAATTTGGCCTTCAGGCGGAAAGTGGCTCCCCACTCCTGCACTGTTGAGACCACCTGAGCTAATCCTGTCTCCTAGGTGCTGACATATGGTGGTCACATGCATGGTCAATGTGTAATCAGTGTCAGTCTGAAGGGGGCCCTATGTATGTATATAGGCCTCCCTCCACAGGGACAGGATCTTTCTTTGACCATGGTTCCTGTCCTGAGGAACAACATCTTACATGCATACATACCTACATATAGCCCTCTTTCAGGCTGACATGAATCACGTCAGATTGTGTGTGTATAGGGGGGCAGGCATAGCCATTGGCGTTGAGAGGGCAGGTCTAGTCCACATGTTCTTGATAGCCATTTCATGTGGATACTGAACACCTGAATAGGGCTGTAGTTAGCTGTGTTTGTCCTTCCTTGTATCTCTGGTTATCTGTGCTGTAATATGTTCTGCTGCTAGCACAGAACATGTAACGTTCTCTGATCAGAACCTTCTTCTCTGGTATAGCTGGACACCAGTCTGCTCTCAACCTATTTACCGGAAGTGACTCGAATGGCTCGAAAATTTACACATATTTCAACTCTCCTGCAGGTACAGTCTTAAAATATCCTCTTCATATTGGCACAGCACCGAAGTAATTCTCTGAGCAGCCTGCCAGCTTGGGCTGGATTAAATCCACTGGATTAAACTTTTCGAGATTGATTGGGCAGTAGGTAATGTGAAACCACCGCTAACATAAATGCGCTAGTGTAAGCAACCTTTAGTGCAACCCCAGTAGCGTTTGCTAGCATGACCTCGCTTACACTAGCACAATGTAATTTATAGTAGCCGTAGTGTTGCACTGGATACTGCCCAATTATTCCTTTTCCAGAGAATCAGGCTGCAGCCCTAAGCATACTGACATGGAAGTAAATTTCATTTAAATAAATAGGACTTGCTTCCAAGTTAATGTGGTGAGGATCAGGCTGTCGGTATGATTTTAAGTTCTTTGTTAAAGTAATTCAAAGTCGGAGAGAAGACTATGTTTTTTTAATAAAGTAATCTTGTTTTTATGCAGCTTTTAATTTTAATATATAATCTTTTTATCTGGTTCTGATGGTAGTGGTATTACACATCTTTTGTTTTCAAAAAATGTGAAAATCATACATCATGACGGATTTAATTTAATTATTAAGATAATTTTTGTAAACAATTTCTTGGTTTCCAGTATTATGAGAAAAGACATGAATTGCTATCTCTCTCTTTGTAAATAGTATATAAAGCTTTCGCTGACATGTATGTGTGAAGCTTGGGAAGAAATATTGATGCAGATGGATTCACGGCTAACCAAATTTGTACAGGTATTGCAAAAACTCTTTGTTTCAAATGATTATTGTTTGAGTACTAATTCTCCTTGTAATGCTTGTTTCCCATGTAAAGAATGGGAGCAGGTTATTGGCACAGTTGTAGACCATTTGTTCCATGATAAGCAGTCCAATTATAAAAGTGACTGTTTTACACACACGCACACCCCTTGCATGAAGCAAGTGCATTTTTAGAGATTAGATCTTTAGGAATGGTGAAAGGGGAAGAAAAGAAAAAGAGTTGGGTGAGAACAAAGATAGGTTTCCTTTGGCATGAAAAAGGAATGCCAATCACTCTTTGGTAGAGGTTTCTGTACCTGCAGCAACCAGTAAAGAACCAGTAAAGGATCACGGGGGGGTGGGGCTGAGGGAGATCTCTGGAAGAGGCCATGCAGAATCTTGGGCAATCGAAGTTGAACAGTTCTGAACTAGCTGGGCTGCAGATCCTACTCCATAGACGGAAGCTCCACAGATCCACTTCACATTATTGGCCTGTGGGTTGGGAAAATGGGAGGCACAAGAAGCAACGACTTTGCATTGGGCCGCTGCATCACCTAAAACATCCTACTGTATGCATATACCTGCCTACGCAGCGAAAAGTCTGGGAGAGGAGAAGCTCGGGTGGTGAACTGGCAGCCATCTCCATAGCACGCCTGCTCGAAGAATGCAGAGAAGAATGGTCACAGAGATGGCCAGCCCCCCTTGACCTTTCTCCGTGTATCCATGTGTACAGAAAGCAAGCCTTCCTTATCTCACATGTGGGATTTGCATATTCACAAACGCCTTTCACTTAAACAAGATTCTGTTCAATATCAGAAATGGCCAAAAATTAGAATTCACTAGCATAACTAAATCTGGATTCTTCTTTTTTTTTAAATATAAACTGATAGTTTTCAGCATTGGAGTAAATCAGTGAAATAGGATTTCATAGCCTAATTTCTCTTCCTGAACGTTTTTCCCGCTAGCATATGTTTAAACATAGGCTCACCAGTCCAGCTAGGGGCTACACGTATGTTGAAGCAGGCTTCCACACGTAGCTGGATGGGGAACTGTAGCACCCATTTGCGCATACATGTGCAACTCTCTAGCCTGAACCAGGAGTTGGAGCTGCACTTGGTAGATAAAGCTGGCAAATAAAGCTGGCATCCCCCCAGTGAGCTGTTCTGAAGGAAGCTGGGCCAAGTGGGGTGGGTGGACTTAGTTCCCCCTTCCTAATTGGAGAGGAGAAGGAGGATCATGTAAATCATCTTGGTTCCTTGTGGGAGGAAAAAAGGCAGGATATAAATGTAGTCCATACATACATATATACACGTAGGTAGGCATATTGTATTTTATGGCATGGTGATAGCTAGGCCATATTGTACCACATATTAGTCTTATAATGGATGCAGGATTCATGATGTGCAATGACTTGTCATGATGTGCAAACCTGGCGAGGCTGGATGGTTAACAAACCGCCCAGCAATCCTAGAAAAGGCCATGGGTTCTGGGTGGTTCGTTAACCGCCCCAGCCACTCACCCTCGCCAGGTTCACAGGGTAATTATGTAAATTGCCAGTGTCATTGTGTAAATTGAGCTGGCACACGCAGGGTAGCTAACAAGCCACGGTGGCTTATGAACCACCCTTGTGTCATGCAAACCAGCTCAATGGGTTCATGCTGCAATCTTCAATTTGCAGGAAAAGAATACAACCACTTCCGTGCAAGATGAATTCATGCAGTTACTGTTATGGGGCAAAGCAAGGTAAGCATTTCATAGGATCCTGTGTTTCCCCAGATTTGTGCATTATTCAAGCAGAAAAACTATTTTGTTTGTCTGTTTTTTTGCTACATAGCCTTGAACTTCAGGCGCTACTAATGAATCAGCTAACAGTAAAGGTACGTTAATGTTTATGTGAAAATTCTTTTAAAGACATTTGGTTAACCTGCACTGTTAAAAACAAAACTTCTTCCGCAGGGCTTAAAAAAACTTGGCCAGTCCATGGAGTCTTCCTACTCCAGTATTCAAAAGCTTGTCATAAGTCACTTGCAAAGGTAAATGTCAGACTGCGTGTTGGGGTTAGTGATAAGCATTTATTCTTTTGGAAAGTTGGATGAAGAGTGATAACTGTATCAGATAATCTTGCTTGTACCAAGTATCAAGAGATCCTGAATGATCAGAAAGACTGTAAAGAAACTGACTCACATGTGGTGTATTTGGATTTGTTACTGTTCGTTGTTACTTGGAAAAATTCAGTTAAAATGTATTTTTTAAAAAGTTGGATGAAAAGAATATTTCTAATATTGGTTAAGTGTTAGCTTAGAGGACTTGAAATATTCTTACTTTTTTGTCTATTTTAGCTATAAAACATGAAGGAAGAAATAATTAAAATGTCAGCCTCCATTACATAAGAGGAAAAATACTTTGATTTCCTACAGATACAAGGAATTCCTAGGTTGGGCTGAATATGTGAATAATTGCCTAGTTACCCAGAAATTAAACTTAATTTAGAATTTGTACCCCACCAAACCATAGCTCCATGGAGCTCTCAAGGCCGCTAATAACAAAATAAAGCAGCATTAAAAAAGATACATGTTTATATCTTGGTCTCTTCCACCAGTCTGTCAGGCAGATTCTAGAAAACTTAGGCTATTTCTAAATTTTATTTTAGCGTGGAGTGATGACAGATTCTTAATTAAACTATTCTGCTGCCTTGCTTCAATAGTGGCTCTGAGGCCTTGCTGTACCATTTAAGTGAACTGAAAGGAATGGCATCATGGAAACAAAAGTATGAGTCTCTTGGATTGGATTCATCAGGAATAGAAGGTATATGATTAGTTTACTGCCTAGCATATTGATAGCAAATTCAGCTGGCTTTAACTGTTAATTCTCTCTTCACAGAAGCCATTACTGCAGTGGGCTCCTTCATCCTGAAAGCCAATGAGCTGCTTCAGTACGTATTAATCTAGATTGTTCTGTGGAGAGGACTGCATTTTGAGACTGCTACATATCCAGACATTGAAACCAGCAGTTGCTGTTGTCCAAAATACAACTGGCCATTCCAGTGCCTTAGTTTCCAGTTGCATGTAGCTTAGATTTGTTTTCCGCTGCCAGTCCTCACGTTTTTGTCACTGAGGAGTAATCACTGAGGAGATGGCTTGCCCTGTACACACTGACTTGGTTTGCACAGCTGCAGGGTGGTTAATAAGCCACCGTAGCTTGTTCACCACTCTGTGTGTGCAGTCGCGTGCCAGGGGATTAGCGTAACCACCCTCGGCCTCACTGCTTTCCATGTTATGCAAATCCGGCCAAGGTGGCTTGTTGCTGTGGTAACAAGCCACCCAAGAACCCTCCAACAGCCTATGGGTTCTGGGTGGCTTGTGAACTACGGCAACAAGCCACCCTGGCCAGGTTCACATCACATGGGAAGCCGTGCCGCCAAGGGGTAATTATGATAATCTGTAGCTGGCACGTGTAGCGGGGGAAATATGCCACCGTGGCTTATTTCCCCTACTGTGATTGTGTGAATATGGCCACTGAGAGCTAGTGTAGTAAACTCACTCAGTTGGTGGCTTTAAGAAAGTCACTCAGCTCCCCATCTTTAATATGGGGATGATAATACTGGACCACTTTACAGGGCCACTATAAGAATTACTGATATAATGTATGAGAAGTTCATTGAACACTTGGAAGTGCTGTATAAATGCAAGATGATAATGATATTATTATTGATTATTAATAATATTATTTCTGCTGCTTCTACGTACTGGCAGCTGCTTACTGGCTGGCCCATCTATTGCTGTGTGCAGGACTGTATCCATACTGTTACATGGGTTAAAGCTAATGCCAGCCATGTGTTACTCCACTATTCCGTTTTTACAATATTATGAATAAAACCGGTCCTGAGTTAAGTGTGCGCAGACTGTTTGGAAGCTTCTTGGCATACTCGCTTGTGAAATGCAAGTCAGTGTCCATATAAACCTTTCCCTTCTTGAAGCTGTGTCACAACTATTCCCATGGATGGAGATTGGAACAGAGGTGGCCCTTTAGAGAGGCTGCTGAAGAGGATCACTCCAGCTGTAGCCATGTCTGAAATATATGTTAATGCCTTTTTATTTTCTCTCTGCAGAGTTATAGACAGCAGTATGAAAAATTTCAAAGCTTTTTTCCGGTGGCTATATGTGGGTAAGGAAAATGATGCTAATTATATCATCCAGTTTCCCAGGATTCTGTCTCAGACATGACTAAGAAACAGACACCAAGGCAGGGCTATGCAGATGAAGGGGCTGAGCTTAATTCTTAATGGCTGGGGCCACCAGGGGCATCTTTAATTTCTCCCATATAAGTGAGTGGTTTCCTTTCATTCTTATGGAGAAAAGTAAAAGTACTGCCTTTTGGAGACACTGTTGTGGTAAAGTCAAAACTTGCCCTTTACACTGACTAGCCTAGCCCCACCAACATGGAAGGAGAGATGCCACTCCTTCATTCCTGACGACAGCTCAGGGTTGTGGTAGAGAGGCAATATGTTTCAGATGTTTCCTTCCAACTCTCCTTCCCCTCCACAATTGGTGGTTTGAAGACCGGGGCAAAGTGGGAAGGAGGGAGTGTGGGGCAGAGTCATGTTAGCATTTCCACTTGGGAAATGAGTGTAGTGAGTAGGGTTAGGGGACAGAGGAAGTGTCAAGTGCCAGGTCTCCGGTTGTCTTTGTAGTCACACAACGAAGACGACCTCTTAGTAAATAGCTTTTATTATGCAAGCCACAGCCAGTGCTTCAGGTTAGAGACGTAATCCGCATACAGCAACCCTGAACTAAGTTCTTTAGTCAGCTTTGCACAATACTATTTAGACTACAAGAAGCTATCTTTGATGAATGTGCTATGATAGAAAGTTGCAACGAAAACTGATGACAGCCAACAGCGCTAAACCAGAGTAGCTTTTCCAGTCCCACCCTCAGGGAGGATCTTCTCTTTTGAGTGGCCAGCCTTTTAGAACACCTCACTTCCTGATGTTGCTCCTCCCTCTTAGCCTGACGTCTGATTCTTTGATCTGTCGCTCCCAGCTCCTCCACCACTGTAAGATCTTGCATTCCTACAGATGGAGAGATCTCTGGCTGGCTTTGATCCAGCGGATTAGCTGGCATCTGGAAAGGCTTCTCTCTGCCACTGTTACTGTCTGCAGACCTGTCTCCTGTGACCTTGGTAGCCGCACCACCCTTCCCCCTCTTCCTCATCTGATTCTGAATCTGTTCTCACACCTTCTTGGAGTGCTGCTCCAGAGATGTTGTGTCCAATCCTTACAGGAAAGGAACTTCTCCTCTCATACCCATCAAACCTGATGAGCCTTTTAGCAAATTCAGGATATAAAGCAAATTTCTCAAAACTGTGAAAGAATGTCAGAATGATATAAGCAATTGCATTGCCTCTAAGCAAACAGTTCTTCATATTTTGCACACATAGACACAGAGAAAAACGCTTCAGTATACTGTAACAAGGAAAACCAATGTCTGCATGCAGTGGAGACTTGACCGAGCTAGCATAGAGTATGGAATTGTATACATTTAAATCTTGCTCCTGTGATGGACTTACTTGGTAGCTTTAGATAAGCCCCACAGTCTCTCAGCCTCATTTCCCTTTCCCCATCTGCAATATGGGAATAATAATACTGATCTACTTTGTCCAGCTTTTGGAAAGATTTGTTTGAACACCCATATAAGTGAAATATAAAAGCTTTACGTAGTAGTACAGTAGTGTAATACATGCAGACAGAGCAGCTATGACATTCTGGAAATGAATTGGCAGAATTCAGAAGGTCTTACGGGACAATGCAGGGCAGATAACAGGAAGCCCCTTCATATCCCATATTTCTAGACCTAAGGTGGATAGAGCAATTGTTGCTGATGCTAAGAGCTATTGGTTCTGGCAGCAGGTATCAAATTACACCTAGCAATGCATTTTGGGATAGAGACGCAATAGTTGATCTGAATTTCTGGAAACAAAGGCCAACTGCAACTCAGTTTGTCTCTTGCCTTGGGTGAAATGCACAGATTCTTGAGTTGGCATAAAACAGAAATACAGAGAAACATGAGTTTTTGTATTAGCAAAGCTGGTGATTAATTTTTGGTGTTGCACTAGGTGCTACACTTACTATTGATTCATTCAGTCTGCAAATCTCTGTTTTGAAACTGGGTCTAAATTTGCAGGCCTCATGGCCACATCTGAAACTGGACTTTTCAGTTTCTTTCCCCCATTTTGTGCCGCCTAGCCTGATGAAGAGTTCTGGAGAACTTTTGGCATTTTGCTTGGTCCTAATAAAGGTATTGCTGAATTGTGGATTTTAAGTAAGCACTTCTTAATCTTCATTTTGTGAATTGGGAGAGTGAAGAACAAGGGGCTTTCCAGCATGTAGAGAGTGGTTAGTTGCAGAGCTCTGACTAGCGTCCAAGAATTTATTTCCTTATTCTAGCTACAGCCTAAGGAAAATGGAACTTTCCTATTTCATAACTGATGTATTTCTATTTAGTGTGGGGAATGAAGAGGGTGGAATGGAGGACGCAGATGTGAAATCATCTCTTCAAGCTGTTCCCGTAATTTCTTCTTTTCCAGCCATGCTGAGAATGTCAGAGGATCATGTCCCTCCAGAGCTGAACAAGGTAGTAGTATTCTTTTGGTCAGTCATGTATGTTCTAAAACAGGCCTGTATAACTTGTGACCACCAAGCCAAACTCAGTCCTAACAGTTGAGCACTGTGACCTGCCAGGTGCTTGACATCACTTCCCTTCCCCCTGGTATTTAAAATAGCCAGCCAGTGAAAGCAGGAAGTTGGTTGAGCCCACATACATGTTTGGGATGTGCACGAGGCAAGGACTGCTTAACCCGATCACTCCTTGCTGAGCCAGCCTAAAAATAGCTGCCAAGGCAACAAAACTCCCGCCTTTGCAAGTTTACAGCCCCTGCAGGGATAAGAGGTATTTCAAGGCACCGACTCAGCTAGATAATTGCCCCGCGCAGTTCAGTGGCTCCCTCTGAGACCTTGAGCAGGGAGAAGGAAACAAAATGGTTCCTGGCTCTGTAAAACCACTTAAAGGAGACATGGTAGTGGTGGACCTAGTAGCAGAGATCACAGAAATTCTCCTGAGGCACAGGGAAGGCATGACACAGAAAGGGGCAAAGGCCCTTAAGCCACTGGAGACAAAAATAGATGACATGATCACAAACCTGTCAGGCGTTAACAGCAACAGTCGATGAAGCACTTCAGGTGGGCATAAAGCATGAGAGGGAAATACAGAGACCACCTGGGGCATCTGCCAAAAACTCGAAGATGTTGAAAATAGGATCTGATGCCAGAATATTCATGTGCATGGTATTTTGGAGCCTGAGGAGGGACGCAATGTGGCAGAGTCCCTGGTGAGCTGACTGGCAGGTATCCCGCAGATTCGCGTACATGGAAATAGCTCACTGAGCCCTTGTCCTGAAGCTGTGAGAGGACTCTGAACCAGGGATGTTGAACCTCTTCCAGCCTGAGGGCCTAATTCAGTTTTGGAGAAGCTCTTGGAGGCTGCATTCCAAGGGTGGGTGGGGTCAGGGGCAAAGGGGCGAGGCCAATATACCAGCATATTGTAGCTTAAAACTCTTCCTGCTAGTAACTCAGCCTTTGGGGAGGCAGTTCAACCTTTTAGTGTGGAGAAAAAACTGCACAAAAGCCAGGAAACCACCCAGTGGTTGGGGGAAAGGGAGTGGGGCCAGGGGAAGGAGGCGTGGCCTTCTGCGAGTCCCGGAGGACCAGATTGGGCCCCTGATTTCCCACCCCTGCTCTAGGCCCGCTCTAGGCCCACTCCAGTTTCTCAGCTCTGCTCTACAACCAGAGACGACGTTGCGGGCTACATGGTCAAAGAGGCAGCGCAGAAACGACACAATCCAGCGGCAATTAAGAACAAAGGCAAGCTTGTCATGCTCTTTCGAGACCTGAGCCTCAAAATGGTCTGGAGACGAAGAATCTTTCGGCCTTTTCCAGCAAAGCTAAGAGAAGCTAAAACGAAGTGCTGCCGGCGCTTCCCTAACAGCCTACCAGTCAGTCATTATGGCACCATCCACTTGCCTTCTCTGAAGCAAGAGCAGGCAGCAGCAATTATGGGAAGAGTGGCATAAGAAAGAAGGCTCTAAAAAAGTACATAGGGAACTCCTACAAAGGCAAAAGAAGTTGGAGGCACTGGAGATGCGCAATATCACTACCCAACTCCTGCACACGCAGCAGAAATACGGGCTTGGAAATAAATATTCAATGTTATTAGCCAGTGCCCTAAAGAAAGGAACAGTTAGGAACTGCATTGTAGCCTTGCAACATGGAGCAGGGGAAATGGTACGCTCATGTAAGGACATTTGTAAAACCTTCGCTAAATTCTATGAAAAACTCTGTACGTCAGAGAATCTGGGGCGGGGGAGGGGGTGAAAAATACTTGAATAAGGTGGGCCTCAAACCAGTGACTGAGGTCAGCGAAACCAGCTAAATCAAAACATAACTGAGAAAGATTGCCAGGCTCAAAATAATAAATCACCAGGCCCTTATGGGTTCACTGGGGACTTGTATAAAACGTTTTAACAGGAGGTCATACCTCACTTAGCTTCATTTTTTAATGTCATTTTCAAATGACTTTTTAATGACATCTTGGCTGGCGATCCAATTCCCAGCACATGGAGAGATTCCCAAATAACAGTGGGGCTGAAACCAGGTAAGGATCCTACACTTGTTCAGTCACATTGGCCAATAGTGCCTTTAGATTAAGATATGAAGCTATTCATGGCCATTGTAGCCACCAGGCTCAATGAGTTCATAGCCTCATATATCACTCCAGGTCAGGCTGACTTTATGCCATGCACACAGTTAGTGGACCCAGTCAAGACAGCTTCTTAACACCATCCACCTTAGCCAGGTATGTAAGAAGCTACTTGCTCTATTAACGTTAAGACACTTGCGAGGCATTTGATTGTCTGGAGTGGCCTTTCCTGATAGAATGGCTACACAAAATTCATATGGGCAATAGATTTCTGAAGGCTATACTGGCATGCCAACCATCCAGTGTAGTAATTAAGGCCAATGCACACGATGCTTCACCCATAAACTTCACAGATGGACTAAGCAGGGGTGCCCCTTCTCCCAACTTTTGTTTGCCGTCTCCCTGGTGCCTCTAGCAGTGGCATTAAGAGCCGATCCTTCCATAAAAGGGAGCCAGTGTGGTGTAGTGGTTAGAATGTTGGACTGGATCTTGGGAGATCTGGGTTCTAGTCCCTGAAGCTCACTAGGTGACTATGGGCCAGTCATAGACTGTCAGCCTAAGCTACCTCACAGGGTTGTTCTGATGATAAAATGGAGAGAAGAACCATGTAAGGCTCCTTGGGTTCCTTGCAAGAGGAGATAAGAACATCAGAAGAGCCCTGCTGGATCAGACCAAGGGTTCATCTAGTCCAGCATTCTGTTCAGACAGTGGCCAACCAGCTGTCAACCAGGAACCCACAAGCAGGGCATGAACCCAACAGCACCTTCCCGCCCATGTTCCCCAGCAACTGGTGTACACAGGCTCACTGCCTCTAGTACTGGAGGTAGCACATAGCCATCAAGACTAGTAGCCATTGATAGCCTTCTCCAGGAATTTGTCCAGCCGCCTTTTAAAGCCATCCAAATTGGTGGCCATCACTACATCCTGTGGTAGCGAATTCCATAGTTTAACTATGTGCTGTGTGAAGAAGTCCTCCCTGAATCTGTCCTGAATCTCCCACCAATCAGCTTCATGGGATGACCCTGGGTTCTAGTATTTTGAGAGAGGGAGAAAAATGTCTCCCTGTCCACATTCTCCACACCATGCATAAATTTATGGACCTCTATCATGTCTCCCCTTACAGGGAGGGATGTAAATGTAATAATAATAAATAAGTAAAGGGATTTGAAACGGGGAACACACATCAGCTTCTTACTATGTTTGCGAATGATGTAGCCCTCTTACTTATGGGCCCTCTCACGTCTGCTCTGGTATGGCACATAGCCTTAGCAGAAAAGCTGACATATCAACTTAGGCTCGTGAAAGAATAAACTAGTCCAGATGCCCTTTTTGTATTGTTGTTTGGCACATCTTCATTTATTTCATAAACAAGAGAGAAAATAGTGAAACACCTCCATTGCCTACACACAGTTATGGAAAGAATGACCAACAGCATAATTCCTGATGATTATATTTATATATATATAAGCTGGCAATGCTGTGTAACTCCTGTTTTGTTGATGTTATTCTTCTGTTGTTGGAACCTGAAGCAGAAGGATGAGGAACATAACGATATACAAACTGTAAAGTTTTCTTGTACACCTGAATGAAAAACAATAAAGTTAAAAAAAAAACATATTTGGGATGTGGTCAGTTTGTCCTGTCACAGGTGGTACAAGCCTGTTCTATAATTTCTGGGGACATGACTTGCTCTCGTTCTTGTGGGGATAGTAACATTTAAATGAGGGGCAATGTGTCGCATTTTAATTTAATAAAATGACAAAAAACTTCTGTGCAGACTATCCTCTGCTTTTTAAAATATTAAAATTATTTAAAAGATCTGAGCAATGCTATTTGATTTTAGTTTTTAATATGTTTATATTTTATTTAGCAGTAGTAGAAAAATACTACTACATTTATTCAGTTATTATCCTTGATTCGGATTATGTGTTTTGTCTCTGTTTTTGTTGCATTACAGTGTTGTTGCTTTGAATTTTTTATTCAAGAATTTTCGAGGAGAGTTTTTGGGCGAAGGATTACGATGATGAATTTTTGGTTTTGATGTACCAGTTTGCAGAATCATGACAGCTAGTATTTTAAGATGCATCACATTATCTTTTTAAAATGTAAACTCATAGTGTTGGGGTGTTGTTTTTTCCAAAGATGACTCAGAAAGACATAACGTTTGTTGCCGATTTCCTTACTGAACACTTCAATGAGGTAAGTTGATTGCTTTTTTTAATTGTCTGGTTACTGTGGGAGGCTTATTTAATTTGCAGATGCTTCAGTTGATTTTCAGCGTTTGTGCCTTCAAAGGAAAATGAACTGATCTCTGTGTCCCTGACCGGCAAGGGGTATTGAGGCACTTTGAAACGTGCATTTAGATGCAGTGTTGGTCAAGCCCTCTCAAAATAGTTAAATATATCTATTTCCATGGGCATTCATAGCAAGACTTTGAAATCTTACATGTGACTAATTGCGCATACTGAGCTAGGTTTGCAGCCCAGGTCATTTAATTTATTCATGCATTTGCTTGTATGCTTACAGTGACCCTGTTTGCATGATCGCAGCGTGGTTAACAAGCCACGATGGCTTGTTAACCCCGCCACGATTGCTGGCCAGATTTCCCTAATTACCCCTGCTGGCACATGTTGCCATGTCATCTGAACCTGGGCAGCATGGGCTCTTGTTGGGTTATTTGAGGGTTGCCTTCCCCCCTCCACAAACAAGTCGTGCCGCCCTGTGTCAGGAATGGATCGTCTTTTCCCTTCACAGTCAACACCACAATGGACAAAGCTTCAGGCTAATACGACTTTATTTTGCTAGAGCCTAGTCTCTACAAATGCAGATTCAAGGAAACTCAGGCTGCCCCATGCTCTAAATAATTAATCAACAATCTCTAAGTGGAGGAGATGAACCAAAGGGAGAGAAAGAATCAGAGGGAGAGAAAGTTGTCAAAGTTGTTGGCAGTTTGAGTATGAATGTCCCGGCCAAGCTAGCTTCATAGTGATGCCCCCTCCCTTAGGGTGGCTCCCTCCTACGTTGGGTTCCAAGAGTGGCTGTCCAGGTGGAGTGTCTGAACCCTGCCCCTAACTTTTCCCACTTTGCTTTGCATCATGCTGTAGTGTCTCTCAAGTCATGCCCCTCCTCCTCCTCAGAAACTTGCGCTATCACGGTGGAGGGAGTGGGTAGGGACTCGATCTGAGCCATCTGTTGGTCAAGGTGTTGGGAGGACTCTTTCCCAGCATTTTGGCTCACTAGGGAGGGTCCCTCCCCTGGCCTCTGATCCAGCTGCTGTTCCAGCTGTGATTCAGAATCAGAGCTGTCAGACATCTCAGGGTGCTTAGACTCGTCCCTGACACCCGGGTTCTGATGACACGGCAAGCCATGCCAGTGAGGGTCAGGGAAATCTGACTGGCACGCGTGGTGGGGGAAATAAGCCACCATGGCTTATTTCCCTCACTGCGATTGTGGGAACTGGCCCAGTATGTTTACCCTGCAGAAAAGGCTTCCGGAGTGGCTTACCAAGATTAATAATTAAACGGTCCCTGCCCTCATGCTAACAATCTAAAAGACACAACATGAAAGGAAAAGGGTTTGAGATGGAGGAGGAAAAGAGCCAGACTCAGGCATGAGTTCTTCGTTTCACAACTCCTATAGATGTTCTTCTGGCCGGAAAGGGTGAAGCAAGCTCCCTGCAGCTGTGCCTTCTCTGGCTGATGCATGTGGCTGGCCTGGTCTCCCCATGCTGTGATGTTTATCCTGGGAGGCAAGAGGGTGGCAACCTCCCTGCAGCCCTTCGTTCTCTGGCCAGTGGATGAAATCAGCGTCTGCAGACCCAGGGAACTCAGTTAGGGCTGCGAGTCCCTTCTGGCAGGCAGGGGAGTTGGATGAAACTGTTTTAATAACCCTTCTGCCATTGCACTGCTAACACTGACGTATGATGTGCTCCATGTTTGTTTTTTAGGCACCTGAGCTCTACAATCGTAAAGGGAAATACTTTAATGTGGAAAGAGTTGGTCAGGTAAAGTATTGGGGTTTTTGGTGAGATACAAATACGGGCAAATAATCTGAGAAAAGGGTCATTGGAAGGACTGAGCTACAACAGGGGTTAGCCTAGCGTTCTACAAATCCCCATTCTGCATCTTGGAATCAAATTAAGCCAGATGAATTCATGTGCATGTATGTGCTTTACTCTGGCCAGTTTTTCTACCCCTTATTTTCAATACGAGAAGAACCATGTTGGGTGAGACCAAAGGCCTGTCTCATCCAGCATTCTGTTCACACAGTGGCCAACTGGATGCCCTTGGGAAGCCCACAAGCAGGACATGAGTGCAATAATACCTCCTGCTCATGTTCCCCAGCAACTGATATTCAGAGATCCTCTGCTCAGATACCGGGGGAAATATATTGCTGTTAATGACTGGTCGCCACTGATAACCTTCTCCTTAATTATTATGGGGAAGCGCAATGGGAGAGGCCTTCAAGCCATGCTTGTAGTCTTCGTAGAGGCATCCCCTTGGCCACTATGGAAAACAGGTTGCTAGTCTAGATGGATCTTTGCTCTGATCTAGCAAAATACCTTCAGATTCTCCTCTGCTGCCATTTGGCCTAAAAAATAAAACTGCGCCCAGTGGATGCTTTGAATGCCTTATTGATGGCTGGGGGCTAGTGCCCCCTGTGTGGTCAAAGTGCGTTGGAATCTTCCGGGACTGCTGGAGCTCTGGATGTTCTTACCCATTCACAGAGTCCAGGCTCTGTAGAAAATGCTTACTACTCCTGTACAAGGGAGTGTGGGAGAGCTAAGTAGCATGCATTGGATACACAAATGACGTGTGGGAAGATGACAGTGCAGACATCACCCCTGAGGCCCCTAGCCAGTGATTAGTTTTTTCTGGAGGGCCACCTACAAGGGGACTGCTGGCAGATCCTCTTACAGCTGCTAACGCTCCCCCCTCCACACACACAACTTTTACTTCTGGCACCAGCTCTCAAGGGGGAGGGTCCATTTCTGACCTCTGCCTTATGTCACAGAAGGGCTCTTGCCCCTTGCTCTCATGCAAAGCATGGTTTAATGCGCGTGCCTGTTGCTGAGAGCGAGATGAGCATGCCAGGAACAGGTCTACGTCTTTCCAACTGTGTTCGCACATGCCATTGTACATTAAAAAGGGAGCATTTCTTGTGACGTAGAGCTCAACCCTAAACTTGTGTACTCCAGAATAAATTCTGTTGACTTCAGTGGAGTTTACATCCTAGTAAGTATGCTTAGAATTGCAACCTTAAAATCATAGAATGGGTGGGAATTGTGAGAATCCCAGGAAGTCTAAAGAAGCGATTGCATTGTATGTTGCATGGAGATCCCAAGGGCTGAACTAGATGGTTTAAAAAAAAAAAATTATTCTCCACCAAAAAATGGCACTAGAGGGGGCTAACAATGAAATACAGATTAAAATCAAAACTGTAATTAAAACATAACATAAAAGCAAATAAATTAGAACACACACAATAAAAGAAATAAACACACAGTAAAAGAAAGAGAATATATCAAAGGCCTGCCGGCAAATGCAGGTCTAGAAACTCTGGTTTCCTCTGAACAGCTGTGAAGCATTGGTTCTATCACTGGAGAGAAGTAAAAGGCAGGACAGGGGGTAGTTAATTCTCTGCCCCCTTGTTACTACTCCTGGGTCCCATCACTTTTCCCTGCAACGTGGAAAGTACATCTCTGGGAACCACAGTGCAAGGAGGAGATTGCAGGGGGAAAGTGTTAGGTAGCAAAACTGTGGACTGTGGGAATGCTGTGGACATAATATACCTCGACTTCTGCAAGCTTTTGACAAAGTGCCCCATAGTATCCTGATGAGCAAACTAGCTCAAAGTGTGCTAGATGAAACAACGATCCGGTAGATCCACAGTTGGCTATAGAATCGGACTCAAAGAATGCTTATCAATAGGATCTTCTCAAACTGGGGAGAGGTCACGAGCGGGGTACTGCAGGGCTCAGTCCTGGGCCCAGGACTCTTCAACATTTTTATTAATGACTTGGAGGAGGAGGTGCAGGGAATGCTGATCAGATTTGCAGATAACACAAAATTGGGTGGGATAGCTAATACTTTGGAAGACAGAAAATTCAAAGTGATCTTGATAGGCTGGAGTGCTGGGCAGAAAACAACAGAATGACATTTAATAGGGATAAATGCCAAGTTCTGCACCTAGGAAAAAGAAATCAAATGCAGTTATAAGATGGGGGATACATGGCTCAACAACACTACAAGCGAGAAGGATCTTGGAATTGTTGTCGATCACAAGCTGAATATGAGCTAACAATGAGACGTGGCTGCAAAAAAGGCAAATGCTGTTTTGGGCTGCATTAATAGAAGCATAGCTTCCACATCCCAGGAAGTATTAGTTCCCCTCTACTCAGCACTGGTTAGGCCTCATCTGGAGTACTGTGTCCAGTTCTGGGCACCACACTTTAAGAAGGATGCAGACAAGTTAGAAGAGGGTTCAGAGGAGGGCAACGAAGATGATCAGGGGACTGGAAACAAAGCCCTATGAAGAGAGACTGAAAGAACTGGGCATATCTAGCCTTGAGAAGAGAAGACTGAGGGGAGATATGATAGCACTCTTCAAGTACTTGAAAGGTTGTCACAGAGAGGAAGGCCAGGATCCCTTCTCCATCATCCCAGAGTGCAGGACACGGAATAATGGGCTCAAGTTACAGGAAGCCAGATTCCGGCTGAACATCAGGAAAAACGTCCTGACTGTTAGAGCAATTCGACAATGGAACCAATTCCCTAGGGAGGTGGTGGGCTCTCCCACACTGGAGGCCTTCAAGATGAGGCTAGACAACCTTCTGTCAGGGATGCTCTGACTTTGAGCAGAGGGTTGGACTCGATGGCCTTGTAGGCCCCTTCCAACCCTACTATTCTATGATTCTACGAAAAGGATTAAGTACCCCCATCTCTTGCTTGCTTCTTCTGTGCAAATAGAGATTCCTCCTCGCTGCTTTGAAGCTGTTTGGTGACTGGGATTCTCAGACCTGTGCCCACTTGTAAATCTCTAATTTGGCCACTAGATCCCTTGAGCTACAGTGATATAATTATATGGCTGATAAAATGATGGTACACTTAGTTTCTAAATCTCTTTGTTAAACTTAAGCAAAGATTGTTTTGAAAGTACAGTACTGCAAAACAAAAATTGTTTTTAGTTTTTCTCATTGCTAACAGCATACGAATACAAATTAAGATATGACGTGCGCTCACGTAATGAACAACTCTCAATCACGAGGTGCTAGATGTAGCTGTTGGTTTCACAGAGCAAAGGTTTATAACCATCTCTGATAAACTGTTCCACTCTGCTTAGATAACATGGCATTTTGAGTAAACTGTGATAACTGGATTGGAGACTGGGTAATAAAACACTTTACAAAGACCTAGGAAAGTCACTAAACTTTTAGTGGGTTAAGTTACCTGCTTCAAATTCGGAAGGGGCAGAGGGCATAGCAAAAGACCGTGACATATTTTCCCAACATTGTATTTGATAAAAACTTGTTTGTCTTGTTCAGATATTTGTTCAAATAACTTTCTTCCAGTACTTGAAAGATGAAGATGATGACCTTGTATCACCACCTAACACAGAAGGAAACCAATGGTTTAATTTCCTCCAAAATAGCAACCACCTTAAAGGTACTGCATGCTCTTAATATCAGACTGTCTAAAGATGCTAAGGCTGCCAGTGTTAAAGCATACTTGTAAACGGTTTACAGGTGGAGGAGATTAGCAGGGGACCATTTTGCCATAGGGTGTGTGTAAAATGGAGGATGGGTGAGTTGAGGCTACCAAACTAAATGTTGATTCATGCAGTCATTCAGCTGTTGAGTCCTGGTGATATAAACTTGGTTACTTTTGCATCAGCAACTCTGTTTTCTTTGGAAATGGATAAGGGAGCGAAGAATTTAGATGTCTTCCCATAATGTAAAATATCTTAAAGCTAGCAAGTGGAAGTTGAATACCATTCTGTTTCTAGTTCAGGAAGAACCACTTCAAATTAGTTAGTTGTATCAGTTTGTTGCACATCAGTCTGTAATGATCTTCTGGCGTACATTTCCATTTTGTGCTTCTTCTCATCCCCTTCCCCATGTTAAAAAAAACTTTACAGATACATTGCAGTGTAGGTACCAACATTATGCTCTTACTTATTTTTGTTCTCTTCCTTTCCCTCTCCAGTCTTGGAGTGTGGAAATTTAACAATATTGTGACATTAGGATGTGAATTCTAGTTCCACCGATTGGGGGTGTACATCCAAATGGACTGAAGGTCCATACTAATACCTAGTTAGACACAGCCCTAAAAGGCAGATTCTGGAAGAAACACGTTTTAATAGAGCAGAGTTTTTTGACAGCCTGTTTCCACTGCTCATTTAATTCCTTACTTCCATGTTGTAATGAATGGGAGACCTGCAATTTGTGCATGAATTTCTGAGAGGTTCTTTTTACTAGCTTTCCGTGCTCCACTTGAAAAATATGCAAGTTAGTTTTTTATCTGGGAAAAAACCTTGTTGAATACACCCTTATACATGTGTTAAGCTCCACAGCAGACTCATGAAGTTCAGACCCAGAATGTCATAAGTTCACATGTTCTGCCTCTGAGCTATCCTATATACCAGGGGTGGACAACGTGTGGCCTGCTAGATGTTTTGCCCTACAACTCCCATCAGCCCTAGCAGCATAGCTGTATAATAATAGCGAACTTATTATCCATGTATGAATCCTTCCGTAGCCAAACAGCAGCATCCGTGCAGAAGTGGAGAGGTGTCAGCGAGCTTGGAAAAACTCCAAGGTTTGTAGTAGTACAATGAAAGTTAGAAAAACATAGCCTAAAAGGGGGGGGGGGGCAAAACAGCCCAATGAGGAAGAAGCATGTTCATTGAGCACAGAGAGCTGGCTGACGAGGAGGAGCACATTGAAAAGCAGGGGCAGGAATGGAAACATAATGGATTATCCTGGCAGAAGGAATGGCTGATCGGCTGGAACACTGAACAAGAGCACTCCACACTGCAACATCTTTGTTGTAGTTCCCACGTCTTTAAATGTATTAATCTTTCTGCTGAGATGGCCTTAGACATGGGAGTGATCTTGAAGAGAAGTGCTGAAATTTGGGGGGGCATTGTGTCAAATTTGATCTTTGTGGAGGTGATGGATTCCCGTTGACTATTAGCTACAGAATTCTGCTGTGGCTGGATGTAATTATTTTGTGATTGCTTAAAGATAATGACAATAAAGAATATTTTGTATTGGCATGAAACCTTTTGAAACTAAGCTAGAATAATGATGGCAAAAATGGAAGTCGCAACATATTACGAGCCGGCTGGAATGGTGTGAGACAGGATGTAAATATACAAGGTTTTATTTTAGTAATAACCTTATAGCTATAGAGGCTTACTAAGGTCTGTATAGACACATGTACGGCTGCCTTGTTCAGATCTGACTTGTGGAAACCTCTTCTTCTGATTTTCAGCAAAAGCCAGATTTACATAGCAGTAACTGGCCAAACCTTGTGTCAATTACAAAGTCTCCCCACTTTTTCAAAGCCAATGCTGATTGGCCAGCGGTTTTGTCATTTGCGAAGCCAACTTCCTCCCTCTATAAACAGTTTTTAAAGAATTTTAAAGCAGTGTCAGGTGACCATTTGATTGGAATAACAACACCAGGCTGTGTTGCAGGATTTGTTCTGAAAGGCTCAGTCCCATTAGCAGTTTACTGAATCGCAGGGCTTCCGTAAGCCACCTTTGTAAAAGTTATACACACCCAACCTACAATGTGTGGATGGTAATGATGGTCTCTGTGTGTGCTTGTGTGTGTGTATCAGCAGAGCAACTAAAAAGAAGCAAAAACAAAAATAATTCCCATGAAACAAGGCACAATTTGAAGCATCAATTCCTGCCTTTTGCATCTCTGTTTTGTTTTGGGAATTAGCATGATACACTGCTGCCCAGTCATAGCTATGAAAGCTTTCCTGGATTTCTCTACTGCAGCCTTCCTCAATCTGGTGCCCTCCAGATGTGTTGGGCAGCAGTTTGCAGCATTCACAGCCTAGCTGTGATTGATAAGAGCTGTAGTCGAATGCATCTGGAGAGCGAGAGGCTGGGGAGGGCTGCTCTGTTGTTCCTTATGTGCAGCTGCCATGTTTGCCTCAGGTGAGTTGAAGAAAAAACGGCATCAGAAACAAGTAGGTAAGCCTGTCTCTAGACAGACAGAAAGAAGCAATCAGGATTTGATCCTCAGGCTGTACATGTACCTGAATTGAGGGCAAGCAGAGCTCACTCTGCAGTCAAAACCCCCACTCCTGCTTCTGTTCACAAGTGTATCTGTCTTTGCCCATAATGTACCTATTAATCTGAAAAGTGCAGTTTAAAAATACAGACTTTTTCACATGAACATAATTAACTTGGCTTTTTTTTAATTTAGAAAGCCCTTTGCTGTTTCCCTACTATCCTCAGAAGTCACTGCATTTTGTAAAAAGGCGAATGGAGGCCATTATTGACCAGTGTCTCCAAAAGCCAGCTGTAAGTATTCAGTTGTGCGTGTCAGGTTTCAGTTTCACTTTTGTTGCCTTCGAAGCAAGTTGGTAGGATATATGAACTAAGTTGCCTTATACAGAATCAAGCCATTGGTGACTCTTCTGAGTCACAGAAAGAGCTGTCCTCTAACCCTGCTTCCTTCTAAGTCAGGGACGGGTAACATTTTTTTTTGTCCATGACCATGTGCCGTAGGTGAGCATGGTTGAACAAGTTATGAATGGGGCCAGAGCCAAAAAGTGGGCAGGGCCATTCCCCTTCCTTCCTTCCTTCCTTCCTTCCTCCCTCCCTCCCTCCCTCCCTCCCTCCCTCCCTGTTGCCCCCTTTTCTCTTGTTGTTTCTGACACTCCCTTTTCTCTCTCTCCCTCTTCTCCTAGTGGGCTGCCAGGGAAAGGACAGATCACTCTTGCCAGAGGTCTGAACTGATCGCTTGCCAAGGGCCACATGAAATTGGGCTGAGAGCCACAAGTTGCCCACCCCATTCTAAATAGAATACTGGGCTTTGTGCCTGGGACCCCCAGATTCAGGGCCTTTGCTTTGTTGCTGACCTAAGAGAAGGACAAGCTGTAGCATTCACTGAACATTCTATGCTTTGAATGTCAGAGACTGACACCTTTTCTTCTTCATGACACAAATCGTAACGCAATAATGGTACGTTCCTATGCTTGAGTGAAAGGCTAATTAAGCTGTGCTTAGGCAAATTAAGAACTGCCTCCACAACCAGGGTCCAGTTCTGGTTTTTACTTATTTTCTGTACTAATAAAACCCAAGGAGATGATATTGAGACAACAGTTCCACAGAACCTTAATGAGTTGGACCTTCGTGAAAGCAGGGCCTTCCCCATTTTACTCCATGTTAAGGGCATCTCCGTGAACGGGTATGGGACGCAGACACAGAATTGTTGCTCACGTTCAAGTGAAGGGGCACAGTGTAGTTGCCTCTGCGCAGCAGGGTCCCTGCATGCACATTGGGACGGGGTAGGGCGGAAATGTGCGTGGTTCGCATTTTGATAAGAACTTCTCAAATTCACACTTCCAGAATTTTGTGATGCCTTTCTCCAAGCAAAAAATGTCTACAGAAATCTGTATGTTAGGGGAAGGAAAAGGAAAGGTTCCTCCTGTGCAAGCACCAGGTCATTGCTGACCCCTAGAGGGATGCCGCTTGCGCTGGCGTTTTCATGGCAGACTGTAGCGGGGTGGTTTGCCATTGCCTTCCCCAGTCGTGACGACCTTTCCCCCAGTAAGCTGGGTACTCATTTTACCGACCTCAGAAGGATGGAAGGCCAAGTCTACCTGAGTCTACCTGGGACCCAGCTTCCACTGGGATCGAACTCAGGTCGTGGGGAGAGTTTCGGTTGCAATACTGCCGCCTACCACTCTGCGCCACACGAGGCTGTTATGTTAGGGGAAGGTGCACACAAAAATGCATACATTTGTGGGGAAATGTATGAAACAGCGCTATATTAGGTGAAAAGTGCTTGAAAAAATGTATATTTTGCATAGAAAAATGTGTATATTAGGAGTGCACGTGAAAATGTATACAAATTTTTGTGTAGACTTTTCTTTTTTAAAAGTTGCAAACTGATGTGTAAATGGAATGAACAAGATTGGAAAAATGAGAAACTGAGAGAAACTAGTTCAAATTTTTATTGGTTTTTTATTTGAACTTTTTAATGCTGCCTTTCAAAAAAATCCCAAAGTGATGTACAACAACACATAAACAAGTAAACAGTCTAAAACGTATATGAAAATAATAAAACAAAACATCAAAACAGTAAGATACAGCCATGATCCAGGGCAAGTTAAAATTAAATACCAGCTACTGGTATTGAACACCAGCAAAGAGGCCTGTGTACATAAACGAGTTTTCTAAGGTGCCGAAAGATCAACAATGTCAACTCCTGTCTGAGTTCACAGGGAAGGCCATTCCACAGGCAGGCTGCTACCACAGAGAAGGCCTCTTTCCTGGTTAATGCCAAATGCACCTCTACAAACTGTGGCACAACCAGGGGGGCCTCCTCAGCTGACCGAAGCGCTGTAGCAGGACAGGAAGGGAGAAGCTGCCCCTTCCAGTTTGTCCATCTCTATGCTGGAATGGCTGGATCTGGGGTTAAGGGTTTCAGTTGTTTTATGCGGGTAGAGTAAAAGCCTCATTGAAGAGCCTATGGAGTTGCATAAACTAATATCCTCTCTGTTTGCAAGCCTTGCTTATAACTTCTTAAAAAGAGAGATTTTCAAAATTGCAGAAAAGCCTGCACCACAGCATGAACTTAAAATCTTCCGTTCTTCCTCTTGTGCCATGTTGGTACTTGGATTGCAAACCTTTGCTCAGGGCTTTGTCTTTTTTGCCATTCTCTGTGTAGCTCGTAGTTTGTTTGGAATGCTAGAATAGCAATCCTGCAAGAGTTAAAACATGCACCAGTCCCATTAATTACAGTGGCCCTTCCATGCTCATCACTGTGCCAGTTTTACTGTCTGTTGGTGGGTGTGCGCCTGTGAATTATTCTCTCTACTACTTGGATGTTTTTCATCTTCTCTAGGATGTGATTGGGAAATCGGTGCACCAAGCATTTTGTATGCCTTTGTACAAAGCATCAAAAAGGTACGGCTTTTACAATAAGGACTGGATTTTCACATGTGAGACCTCTAACAAAGTGTTTCAGCATGCTTCTGTTCAGTATCCCAACCAGTCAGCCATGCCTTCTTCCAGGATACTCCATTCCATTCTCCCCCACCCCATTTTCCATTTCACTCCCTCCCCCCAACATGCACACACAAGTCAATCAGCATTCAGTGGCCACTGAGCATGCTCTGTCCTCATTAGGCTGTTCTTGGGTTTTGTTTTTTCTAAAGGTTTTTTTTTATATATTTCTACAAACCTTGGGGTTACTCCAAGCCTGCTGCTACCTCCCTGTTTTGCATAGATGGTGCTGTTTTGACTACATAAGGGTCCACACATGGAGAATGACCCGGTTCACACATAATGCCAATTCCTAGGTTGATTAACCCATGAACTGGTAGGGCTGTGCCAGGGTGAATGTGCTGCCTCCTGTGCATTCGCTGCTTCCACTTTACGTTCCTGGGTTGTTAGTTGTGATGTCTGAACCCAACACCCTAGGTTGTTGAGGGAGAAATAGCACAAGAGTTTTAACCCAACAACAAACCATTGGTTCCAACTGGGTTGGTTGTTCCTCAGCAACCCAGAATTCTGGGTTCTCATGTTGCATCAAATAGCCCAGGAACTGGGTGTTCCTGAGCTGTTGATGAAAGATGATGCAAAGCGGAAGTGGCAAGCAAGTGGGAGGCAGCACAGTCATTGCTCACACACAGCCCTGGCTAACTATGGGTTGTTTAACCCATAAGTCCAGTTCGGACGATCACTGCAGCCCACCATGTCTTATTTAACCATGATGGGTTGCGGCGTGTGCCAGCAGCCATTTTGAATATTCAACCCCCAACGGAGGGTTGCCATGGCTTGTTGTGTCACCCAAACCCAGGCAGCAGGGGTTGTTTGTAGGTTAAACAACCCTCAAATAACCCTACAACAGGCCATGGTTTTCATTCTCAAACAACCCCTGCCACCCAGGTTCAGATGACATGACAAGCTGCAGCCGGGGCTTGAATAGGCAGTCTGGTCCCCGTGGGCACCGCAGCTCAGTGGGCTGCGGTGATGGTGCGAACCAGGTTAGTGTTAGTTGTTACACATGAAACAGGTCAGTGAATTTGCTATTAACATACGTGACTTCCATATTATTGTTCCAGTTTTCTTTCTGATTTCTTTTCCACTTTAGTGAGGACTCAACACCTCAGCTGTTTAAGTTGCCATTTTTGTAAGTATATGACTGTTTTGTTATATTCCATTCACTGAGTGTTGTTTTTTTACTGATGAATATTCAAATTATCCTTGCAGGTGGAATGACAAATCATCCAATTTGCATTATGTTTTGTTCACTATGTTAGAAAACTCAATTTCTAAAATATATATACTGAGGAGGCATACAGACATTTCAAGGTAGGATGGCATTAAATGGTGTGTTTTCCCCCCTAAATACCCAGGTATAATTCTTCAAATCCACCTTCACTGGCTGATCTGCTGTGATGTCGTGGCATGTTCACAAACAGTTTAAATACTAATGGGAAAAGTTTGGTTGACAGATAGTGCAACTTCTGTGAGGAAAGTAGAAGTGTAGTTGAGCTTGGAGGAAAACATCACAATGCCCCAAGGAGTGAAAGAGTCGTGTGCTATTGACAATAAGTGAATGTAAAGGTAGGGAGCTGCAAACTCAAGCAGCCAAAGGGGAGGAGTGCCAAGGACAGTAGGAATGGTCTATTGGAAGTTTCACATTAACTTTCCACATGGCCCAATGGCCCAACTGGAGAGTCCACCCGGAGAAGAGCCTGCCAGTGTTGCATATCATTTTTCTTTCAGAGCTAAATTAGAATCATAGAATAGTAGGGTTGGAAGGGACCTATAAGACCAGTGAGTCCAACCCCCTGCTCAGTGCAGGAATCCAAGTCAGAGCATCCCTGACAGATGGCTGTCCAGCCTTGTCTTGAACGCCTCCAGTGTGGGAGAGCCCACCACCTTCCTAGGTAATTGGTTCGATTGTCGTATTGCTCTAACAGTCAGGAATTTCTTCCTGATGTTCAGCCGGAATCTGGCTTCCTGTAACTTGAGCCCATTATTCCGTGTCCTGCGCTCTGGAATGATCGAGAACAGAATTGTTCAACTGGTATCAAAGGAAATGTTTTGCTCCTCATGATTGCAGAGATAAGTAAGCTCGGGTGCCAGCTTCCCTTGGCCATGCTAAATGGTCTCTGCTAGACTATGGATAAGAAAGTAGGAGTGGAAACAAAGCTAGGCTATACAATCTCTTCTAATGCTTACTGAGTATCGCCAGATACCCTATAGTGGCTGTGTAAAATGCCACAGATCAGTTTACAATGGTAACTTTTTCTGCCTTAGGTCTGCTAATAATGGACTACTTGCTGTTGATTTTGGAAATTTTCTGAACAACAGTATCAGTGAAAGTTCAGGAACAAGGTAAGTATATCTAAAGAATGACTAGCTTCCAAAAGCTGGTCAGGTGCTGGTAAACTACTTCATCAAATTATAACTTGTTTGATTATGTGTATACACTTAGCCCTTTGATTCTGGAAATGAGAGCAAATCTTGATGGCTGATCTTGGGGTATTGCAAGCGCTTATTCTGAGCTTAATTTGACATTGGTTTCAAATGGTTCCAATTTCTGAATGGACTGCAACTTCAATAATCCCAACAGGTGTCAGGATTGCAAGTATCACTTAAGCTTCGTAGCTAAGCAGGGCTTTGAAACCAGGTCTCTCCTTGGTCCTAGTTTGACACTATGAACTACACACCTAAGAGCCTACAAACTGGCTAACAGACATAAAATGCACATACACAAAAGTTAATGGCAGCAAAGAATTAATCCAGTTTTCCACATACTTGGTGGAATAGAAACATCTAGTTGCCACTTCCTGAAAAATTCAGTAGAAGCAACCTTTCAGGCATTATAGGGGAGAGAATTTTAAAGAAGCCACCACCATAGAAAATGCCCTGCTGTTTGCATAAATTAACAGAAGTTATAAAAGGTTCATCTGGAACAAGACCTCATCAAAAGATTTCAGCACGAGGGAGGGTTCGTACTTAAAGAGCTGCTTTGTGTAGTACTCTGGGGTCAAGTTATTTAGCACTGTAATTGGTTAACACCAGTGCCAGGAATCTCCAGGCAGAAGTTTCAGCATATGATTCAGTGCTGCCCACCCATTTGGTATGTGAATGCGTTGTGATTCTTGCACATACAGGTGTGTGCACCAGTGCAAGGGTGGGCTATGAATAGGGACATTAAGTGTTAAGAAGGCAAAAAGAAAATAACTGAGCATCTTACAGCAAAATCTAAAATATTCAGAGCATTTTGCAGTACATTTCAACAAAAGATGTTTGAAAATGAAAATTGTTTGCTCACAATTAATATGCTTTTTCTTTGACTAGCTGTAGCTTCTACAGTTGTCTTGATGCCCACTTCTACGATGATGAAACTATAACAGTCATTGTTGCAGAGAAAGTAGAACAAGAAGGGAAGGAGAGAATTTTGGCCCAGCTGCCTTTATCATCCATATATATAGAGGGGAACCAGGAACTGGAATTCAGCTGGAATCCTGGTCAAAGGTGCTGACTGAAATCTTAGATTGGACCTTGGACCTTTTCAGGCTTACTATTATTTGTTTTTTATAGACAAAGATTAGTAGAGATGTAGACTGTCAAAATGTTATGAACTAAAATGATTGTACATTCCCATTGGTAACGTAATGGCAAAACGTTGTTGTCAAAAATGGTTACTACTTTCCCAAAAACCCTTGTATTTAATTTTTAGGTTTTTTTAAACCAACTTTCCTCATTCTTGTGGTTGTGCATTAGTTACTATAATATTCTATTTTGAAACCTGAGATTTAGTGTTGAGGATGTACAGAGGAAAAAGCTACTGGTATTTAACCTACATAGATGAAAGTGTGACACTTCCACAATCATCACTAGCAGTATTGAGATACTTAACAGCATAAGCAGAGCTATGTGATAATAAGCTGAGCTTTCATGAGAATGCTCAGGTACATATTGGCCTCTTACTGGATCATTGTAAAGAAGCTAACAATTTTTTGGTTAAAAAAGAATTGTAGCCTTACTCTGTTTTATTCTGGGTCTTAACTAGGTTGGATGTGCAATGTGATGGCATTCCTACACGTACTGTCACCATCGAGGGTCAGTGGAGGGTGCTGGAGAACATGAAAGCCCAGTATGTTGCTGTAAATGGCATCCGAAAGGTTTCTTGTGTGGTAAGCATCGCACTGATGGTTTTACACAGGAGGTATTTACAGGTTGATCCTGTTTGTGCTTACCCAGTAGTAAGTCCCATGGCGTTCCATGGGACTTACTATGGAACTTGCTCCCAAGGAACTCCGCATAGGATTGCAGCCCTCATTTTCTGATGTCATGAATGAATAAATTAATTTGTCCATCAGCATCAGGGGGGATTAATTTAACTGGTAAAATAGTTCAGATATTCTAAATAATGAGAATAATAGTCTGCTGCATTGGGGCTGGAGATGTGGGAAAACAAACATCTCTGCCATTGCTCTTTTCCCATCCCACAAATTACATCTGTTCCCTTGAGACACAAAAGGGATTTCTGATCATTCAAGTCAGATCTGCAAATTATTGGAACAGCATGGCGTGGGGATTGCTTCCCCATGGTCTGGTCCCATGGTATGCAGCACATTTTGTAAAGAGGATAAGCATGGATCAGCTGAATGACAGGATCTTCCATAAGCCGGAATCACCCCTACATGGATAATATACGGATCAAGCCATTGTTTGAGCCAAATTATTAAAAGGGATTCACTGTAATATTAGTTGGAGTACTTCAGGAAGCTTGCAACTTCTGAAATGTGTATATCCCAGAAATGCAAAGGTTCAGTGATGAGGCAAACATTTTTAGGTTCTTAAGATGCCACATTTTTAGTAGCGTTGTTTTTGTTAATGAATCCTAAGCAACTTATTTTGTTAATAACATAATATTTTGAAATATTTTTGTAGCTAAGTTCAAACCTACGACACATCAGAGTGTTTGAAATGGATGTAGAAGATGATGGGGAAGCTGAGGAGGAGGAGGAAGAAGAAACGGCTCAGCATGTTAGCACAGGTCAGGAGGAACTCAGCCAGTCTGCAGACAACCCTGAAGAGAGTGTCTGTGTTGGTTCCATTGAACTGGCAGATGAAATAGAAGAACTTGAATCAAGCCCCCATGCCTGAGACAAACTCTCATTTCACTGACTTGCATGTTGGAGAGAAGAAACAGAAATATGATCCTGGCAGCTGACTCTCCTTAGCTGTACTGTACCACACTAATTTTTATATTGTGTATAACCCACTGCTGTGAGTATGGAGGAATTTCTGACTGATTCTTCTTTTTCCACTTGTTTCCAAATACTGTGTCTTGTGTTACAGCTGCATTGCCTGAATAAGCGCAGCACTGGAAGAAAACAAAGACAGTTTCCTGCAGATAATCCTGCAAAAATGCAGCAGCTCTTAAAATTTCATACAGTGTTGGCCATACCTTCCTTTCCAATCCCCATTACCTCCTGTCCCCCCTGCCCCCGGGCCCTTTCCCATAACATTCTCATAATATGGCTTTCTGATGCCACATGCGTGGCACTCATGGATGTATCTGTGCTCCCCTTCCCAAGTGATTTGTTCAACATGAGACATGGCATTGGGAGTGAGGTTGGACCCTGGTTTTTTTCAGTGTGCATTTTGTAATGGAAGATAAATTAAAAAGGAGTATATTTTTCTGTAGGGATTGTGTCCTCATTTGTGCTTGCAGTTTCACATCCCATCATATTTACTCCTTTATAGTGATTTCTCAAGTGCTTTAAAGTGAAAAACATTCTCCTTTAAAAGTTTGTCTGTTGCTGAGAAGCCAGTGGCTTGTTCCGGAAAGTATCTTCAAATGCACTTCATCAGCTAATTTTGAAAGCATGATGTGACATAAACATTATGAAAAGTTAGGTAGGGGAACTTCATAACTTAGAGCCAGTTTCTATAATATCTTTCACTACTGACACAGAAGCATTTTGCTGTGATCTTTGGAGGGTTTTGCTTGGGTTTTATCCACTTTAGAAGTTAAAAGGAAATGGGGAGTCACTTGGATTTCCTCTGCCTTTTCTAAAAGATTTATATACAGGTTCCGTCCCTCATACGTCCTCACAAGGAAATTTACCTTTCTCTCTCTGACAAGACCCAGAAACATGGGGCAAAGAAGTGCTTCAACGCTATTTTCCCCAAATGTCTGGGACAGCTCAGGAACCTTTTAGTGCAGGCTTACTCCTAATTTTTGGCACCTTCACGTGTCAAAAGATGGGCCTCCATGCCTCTATCTTTTTCTCCTCGGTCTGTTCTGTGTCTCATGCACATAGTGTTGAACTCCCTGCTTGCTTTCCTGTCAGTGCTGTGACCCTCATCCATGATATCACCCACCTGTTGCAAAAGTTAATTGGGCTGGACTTGTCAAGTAGACAGTTCTTAGAAGGTGATGACCACTTGAGTTAGCGCTCCGCTTGATAGATGTTTGGATGTTACTTATTTGTTTCTAGTTGTTTATATACAGGATGCATAGTTCATGTTGGGGAGGTTTTCTTAGGAGTCTAAGACTGCAGACCTGTACCCGCATACCTGGGAGTAACCCCATTGAACTCGGTGGGACTTACTTCTGAGTAGACGTGTATAGGATTGCATTGTAAAACTCCCTGGCATACCCCCAAAATGTGGTCTATTAGACATGAGAGACCATAATGGATGCTGAGTCCAGACTCACAAGACATTTCCAGAACCTTTGATTGTCCCAAAGAGAGTGAGGAGGAGCAGTGCAATAATGACTGAGCCTGCTAAATGACCTTGCCCCAGGAATTCAGCTCTCCATCAGATGCTCTGCTCAACCCATAGGCCCTGCCCATTCTTAGCCAGCACAGACAACACGACGGCCTTAGCCCTTAAATCATCAGGGAGGGATGAAATCAAAATCCCTACACAAGGAGGCATCCTCCTTCCTCCTCTGGGCAGAACACAACATCCTATCCATTATTGCACAGCACATTCGGGACTCTCAGTACAGAGACCAGCTTTCTAAGCCAACAATAGCTCGATCCTGGGGGATGGATTCTGGAGATGATGGTCTTTCAGCAGCTTTGCTGTTATTTTGGTCCACTCCAGGTGGACTTCTTCACTTCCCCTCTCAACAACCAGCTGCCACGCTGCTTCTCCAGATACCTGGCTCCATCAGCGGAGGCCACGGATGTGCTCCACTCCCCCTGGCCATGGTCACATGGTCCTTGACTGTCCTGGGCAGTGGGGGAATTAACCCATGATGGATGTCTCCTGAACACTGAATCAGAATGGAACTTCACTTTCCAATCCCCTCTCCATTTTCCAAAAGCTATGCCTCACTATTTTCAGCACTCTTAACATTTTTCATCAAATTAAAGAAATAATTAGCCCTAAATATGGCTGTCTTACCCTGCACCAAAGTTATGCTGAAGCAGCATGGCTGGTGCCCCACCTCTTATTACATGGGATTCCTACTAGAGCTAGTTAAGGCTAATAGATAGGTGATAGAAGTTCTTGGGAAAGCTATGGCAAAGTGCCCTCTATTTGGAAATGGGTTATTAGCCTGAATCTGTCCAATCTCTCAGCCTTAATTTCTCATTTCTAAAAGAGGGCTCATAAGTTACCTGTCATACAGGCTCATTGTGAGGTTGAACAAGATAAGGGCCATTGAACGCTTTGAACATTGTACAAAGAGCTCTGCTGGAACAGAACAAGGGTCCATCTAGTCCATCATCCTTTTTGCAGCAGCAACAATCCAGATGCTTCTGGAAAGCCCATAAAATTACTATATCGGCTATCCTGGATAATAGGCTACAATGGGGCTGTTCAGACAACAGGCTAACCCACACTCAGTGGTTGAGTGTGGCTTGTTGAATCATGGATTGTTTGTTTAAACCGTGGGTTAGTGTGTTGTCTGAACGTTGGCAGAGCGGCTTGTTAACCATGCAGTGCGGCTTATTTTCTCGAATGAGCTACGGCTTGAGAATCTATGGTTTGTTGTTCAGAGTGGTTAACAAGCCACCCTGCATGGTTATCAAGCCACCCTGTGGATGTTCAGACAACATGCTAATTCACAGTTCAACAAACAACCCACACTCAACCACTGAGTGTGGGTTAGCCTGTTGTCTGAACAGCCTCATTGTGTAGAAAAATTTCCAGTCACAGAATCATGACTTGCTGGACCTTCTACAATTTGCAACTGGATCTATAGAAAGTGGACATTAACAAACCACAGTACAATGAACAGAGCACATATCCTTCCCCTGAGGGCAGTATTGACCTGATCCCTCTTTTTTCCCCTTGCTTTTTCCTTAAACTGATTGAGCTAAATTCAAAAGATTTTCTGCAAGTAATTTTTGTGGACTTGCATCCTTTTGGGTGGTTCTGCTAGGTTGCAAAAAGTGCGTGTCCCAGAATGCCCTCCGATTTTCATATTATCGAGTTGAATAATTACTACAGATATGAATCAAGGGCAAAGGTAATGGCACACTTCTGACATGATTACTTGTTTGTTCTAGACTGAATTGATGGATTGGCCTATTGTTGCCAAGAACTGAAGAGTAATAACATTTTATTGCTCCACTGTAGATAAGACAGATTCCTTCTAAGAAGTCATTGTAAGGGGAAGGAGGCATAGTTGGTGCTGGAAAAGCATGGATCAGCAAACATCTTCCATAGGATTTTTTGATTCATTCATTTTCTATGGTTCCCTTGGAATGTGCAAAACGTTGGGAAAAACCTAGGGTGTCCCTGGGTTGTTTAGCTCCGCACGGCTGTAGCAGGAACAGTCAGGCAGCTAGGAGCCAGCATGCTTTCTCGCAACAACCCAGAGTTTACAAAATCCTGGGTTGTTGTGACATCCGAACTGGGCCACTGTTTCTGTGACTCTAAAGCATACAAGGCACTGCATCTCTGTGCAATGCAATGCTCTAACTGCCTCCTTCCAGTTGATCTTTGCTTTGAGGGCAGGTAATCCCTTATGTGTCTGTATTGAGAATGAGTGGATTTACACAGCCACTCTCATTACTGAGACACAGCACAATTCTCCACCCTCAGATGAGGCCGTCTGTTGCAACCTTTCATGAGTCTTTGCTCTGGGTTTGTCTCCTTTCAAGCAGGAGGCATGCTCGGAATGACTACTTGTGCAGAAACGCTGGGTAGATGCCTCCAAGGTGGGTAACTCTCTCACACTTTAAACATAACTCTTAGGGTGTGAAAAAATGAATCCTGGTTCCAATTTTTACTTCAGAGGGGGAAACTGCCACAGCGATCAGAAATCTGGAAAAGCCTAGCTAAGGTTTTGGAAGGCAGGGTCTTTGGGAGTGATGTGGTATGTTTGGATAGCTGGAGGAGGCTCAAGCAGAGGCTGTGGGTGGCTGCAGTTTGTTTGAGGACTAAGTGCTATATGGCCTGCCTAGCACCCCATAAGCTAGCAGTGGAGGCTGGTGGCTATGAGGTCAGTGTGGTGGTGAATCCGCTCCAGGTCAGTCAGAACCAGTCAGAACTCTAAAGGAGCCATCCAAGGTGAGGAAGCCGCTTGGATAGCTCCTTTAGAGTTCTGACTGTAACCTGGAGCAGATACACCGCCCCGCTGACATCACAGCCACCAGCCTCCACTGTAAGCTAGTCTGCTGCCCTCTCCAGTGCGGTGGAGAACCCTGTCCTTGATCACTGTTGAAGTAAGATTCAACCGTCAGTCTGACCAGCTTCTGTATATAGCATAGGAGGCAGGGGCCATCATGTCTTTCACCTAAGGCAGCAAAATATTTTGGACTAGCTCTGCTCATAGTCCTATTTTACAACTTTCTCATCACATAGCAGTTATGGGTTTCAGCCCATCCATGCCGATGTCTAGTCGCAACTGCCATATGCTCAGGTAAGTCAATTCAAACATCACACACTGAACTTAGTATGGATTACGAAGTCCCACTCTCCAAGGCGGCCTAGAATTCCATTTAAATAAAATAAATTTATTTTGCAACATTCTGCACTGTGACTTTCAGTATGCATGTAATCTTAATGCACAGGAGTGAATTGCTGGAAATGTCATGGGAGAGGGGCCCAGAGCCAAGCATGTGATACGTTACCTCAAAAGAGGGGCTAGGGAACCTTTCCTGATTGTAACAATACTTTAGGTGTTGCATCATTGCCCAGAAAGCAGTAAACCCTGCACAGGTTAAACAGTAGTCTTGGAGAGGTATTTTTCAAGTTCATCAGGTTTTGCTATAGGGTTCAGACTCTCATTGCAACAGAGCTGTAATTCTGCTCAACAAGCACTTCTGACTTTCAGGTCTCCATGTGAAGATCTAAAATTGTGTGCCATTTAACAGATGCTGACAAAACCAAGTAGTTTGAACACCTGATGAGACAAACATTAAGAGATTTTTCACTTTTTATTCATAGCTTTATAATTAAAAAAACAAAACCCAACTTTAGTGCAATTTGGTAGCAGTGTCTTCAGGAAGGATATTGACTGAAACACTAATAAAATGTTGGGTCTCCGTAAATATTACATACCAAGAAAAAAACTAAGAATCTGGGGCACTCCACTAGCTACCCCTAAATAACATCTGATACAACCTGTACTGTGTTTATTTGAACATGGCATCTCCCTCACCACTATCTGATCCATCCCTGGGCAAGAATGGCTGTTTCTGGTGGCTAAGTCCCGGAGATAGTGTTCTGGAGAACCAGTGTGGTGTAGTGGCTAGAGTGTTGGATTGGGAGTCGGGAGATCTGGGTTCTAGTCCCCACTAGGCCATGAAGCTCACTGGGTGACTTTGGGCCAGTCACAGACTCTCAGCCCAATCTACCTCACAGGGTTGTTGTAAGGATAAAATGTAGAAGAGGAGGATTATGTACACCACTTTGGGTTCATCAAGGAGGAAAAAAGGCAGGATATAAATAAATAGATAAGTAATTTCTGGAACTGGCCCTTGTCTACATCTTGAGTTTGGTCACAAAGTTTAGCAATACTTCATTTTGCCTTGATATCCAGTCAGTGAGTGATTTGGTCCACTGCTAATTCTTTTTTCTTGTTACTTGATCTTTCTTAAGTGGGTTTTGCTTTTAAGATGATATCACATACAGTTATCAGGAATTTACATTTTATTTATGTATTTAAAGCATTTTTATCCTGCTCTTCAGCTGAAAAAAACTCCCGAAGCAGCTGGGATTAAACATAGATTGATAATAAGATCTAGCCCTCAGGTTTACACAACATGAAAAGAAATGGGATTGGGAGGAAGAAAAAAGCAGACTCGGGCACTAGATCTTGGTAACAACGTTTTTATAGGTATTCCTTTTGGCAGGGAAAGGTGAAGCAAGCTCCCGCTCTCCAGCCAATATTATGGGGTGAGGTCCTTGCTGTGATGTCGTTCCTGGAAGGCAGGGAAAAACATCATTTGTTTCCCCATGTATATATTACACCCAATTTACTTTCCCAGCCACTGCGTGTGTTTTGAGGATTGCATGTCACTTAGCATCCCACCCTGAACTGAACACACAACAAATCAGCATTAGCCCTCATTAGCCTTGCCCTACAGCTTTCTACTGATTCTTCCTACTCCAGGCCTGACCAGTACAGACTATTTACAGCTTCCCAGGGAAATTACAAATACCTATTCATTGTAGATCTTCCCCACCTCTTTGCAGGAACGTCTAAGGTGTTTCCAGGCCCTCCAAAAGTTAAGCTGGGAGTGCAAAACTCTGTGCATCCCTACATCTACATTGCTCCTCTTCGCCACATCCTGTGCATGCACACCCACCCACCCATGAAGATATGTCCAGTGGAGTTGGCACCAGTTTTCTAGCCTGTTGTAGTCAGCTAGCTATGTTGCCTTGCCCACCCACAGTGTGAATTGCTTGGAGGATGAACGTCTTGTGTGCTGTTGCTCTTGAACTTCACGAGGAAGAATAATGGGCAAAGAGAAGAGAAGGGATTGAGCATAAGGTGACTAAAGAAAGGTACCCAGACCGCTGTGGGATGAGGAAAGGGTGGATAACATGCTGCAGAGCAAGCAAAGTGAGTGTTGTGAGGTGCAGAGAAAAAAGAAATGCAGAGTTAGGGAGACCTGTGATGTGAGGGAAGCAGTGGAGACCAGGTATGCTGAGAGACCTTTGGTGCAGAAACAGAAGTGGGTTGGAAAAGGGGGGGTAGCTGAGAAATGGGATTGCAGAGGGACCGGTTGAGGAAATGGAAAAAGACAGCGGTTACAGAGAGGGGGCGGAGAGAACACAGCACTCTGAAGTCAAGAGAGAAAAGGAAGGAGGGGTAACAGAGGTTTAGTGAGAGCACACTACAGAACTCAATGAGGAAATCTGGATTAACTGAAAATGGATTACATTTCTTTAAAACAAAAATTATGTCCTTTAGGGCACAATCCAATGCATGTTTAGACAAAAAAAGCCTACAACTCCCAGCATGCCCCAGCCAATCCATGCTGGCTGGGGCATGCTGGGAGTTGTAGGCCTTTTTTTCTGTCTAAACATGCATAGGATCGTGCCTTTAGTTAACAGAATTATGAGGCCATCTTTAGTTTGTAAAAATATACATGGGACTTCCTAAGTGATTTGTGTGGTGTATCCTGCATACCAAATAGATAGTACAAAGTCTATGGTGCTGCTTTGCTGAGACAGCAGGGGGTGCTGCAGTAGTCTAGGAAAAAGCATTTTTTTTATGCCTTAGCTTTTTGACAACCCAAAACTCCTGCCATGATGGTTGCTGAAAGATAGGGGTACAAGGTGGATAAAACCCTGGATACAACAAAAGATGGTGTGTGATGGTGGTAATCATTTGTTTAATTTTTTTAAAAAAGTTTGTTTAAAATGTATATCTCACAGTCAGTATTCTTTTTGTGGAAATCTCCACACAAACATAACATTGGACATCTTTCAATAAAAGCAAATAGCAATTCAGAGCAAGATATTCAAAATCAAGTGCCATCTGATACTTGCCTAAATTAAAGCAATTTCCACAGCGTTCTAAAGGACAGCAAGGAGACACACTGTCAACACAGTTGCTTTTCCTAGTCACTGAAGCAAAGGAGTTCATGTTCACTGTGCCATGAGTGCAGCATTTCTCACAACACAAATGAGCCACAGGGAATATCTCTGGAACAGCTCTCAGGGCATTACGGGTGACAGCTTTCTCCTGTCCCTTGTTGTCTTACAGCTCCTATAATTTTTAATCCAGTTATGTGTAAAAACATACTAGATATTATTTGATAACAGTTTCCTGTTAGATATAATACCCACAAATAATATTTAATCTCTGCTTGGCCCTACACTTTCAGCTGTCATATTAGACTGGCGGGGGACAATATGAAGCGTAGTATATATTTGATAGTTATTAAAATATCATTAAGTTAGGTCATGTTTTCTTTTCAGTATGGAACAGTCAGGGTGCAATCCTATGCATGTTTAGACAGAGAAAAGGCCTACAAGGCTGGCTGGGGAATGCTGGGAGTTGCAGGCCTTTTCTCTGTCTAAACATGCATAGGATTGCACCCTAAATCATATATTCAAGATGACAGATAAAAAGCCAGATATCAGCTTGCTTAGAGCTGGCCCTGAGACTCTGAGGCCACAATCCTATGCATGTTTAGACAGAAAGGAGTCCTACAACTCCTAGCATTCTGCAGCCAGTAGTAGGACTTTTTTCTGTCTAAACACCCATAGGATTGCACCCTGAGAGACTCAGGGGTGGAGCTGAATGTTGATTTGTGTCCTTCTTTGTTTCCTCAGCTGGGGAAAAACTAAATAGGCATATAATCTTTTCAAAACCCATCCAAATTTGACATCAGAAGCAGTATGTTAACAGTTTGTCTCTAACACTGAAAGATAACAATGATAATACTATATTGGATTCTCTTGCAATGGATATCACTCCTTAGTCCTTCTGCATATGGGATACTCTTTTCATGTTTGATCAATTAATTAATATACAAACCAGGAAGATGTCCCCACTACTAGGTAATGATAGTAGCCTTTATTGTATGCTCTTGCAGGGGTGAGCAGAAGGTAGATTTCCAGATGTTTGGGATTTCTACTCCCAGAAACCCCTGCCAGTAGGACCAATGATAAGGAATCTTTGAAGTCCAACATATCTGCCCATCCCTGCTCTATGAAGAAAGAATCCACAAGAAAAAGGCTTTCTTTCTCTCCACCCTTCTGTATGGTATTGGCAGTGAATGGCTGGGTTTCTGTTGTTTGCTTAGTTTGGTTTGGTTGTTTCAGTACATTGTTCTTGAGTGTTTGCAGGACCGGATCCCTCACCTTTGGGTGACCATTGGCATCTGCTTCATAGCTGATACAAGGTGTAGCAATTTAGACTTTTTTATTAGTTGCCCTTAATAAATAACTTTGTCAGGCACAGAGGCATGCAGTGCAGAGACCTTGCACAAGCTGAGAGAGAGAAAAAAGCCTTTCCCTTGTGGCTTCTTTCCTCACAGAGAGAAAAAGGTGCAGACCTTTGGAATGTATATATCTTGTTTTTGAGGTTAGTATTTCTCAGTCTTGTTATCTGAGAACTTTTTAGTCAACACTGCATGGGGGTGGGTATTGTTCTGTGTGGCCTCTTACATGTTTGCATTATGTAGGGTCTGACCAATGTAAAAACTTTGGATCATTTATCTTTCACACTAGTTCAGTGGCTGTGGGGGTTCTGCAGTGTTTGCTCATTAATATTGGGAATTTGCATCCAGATTAAAGCCAAGTTTTGGTGTTACTGTAAGTATGCTATTCAGCCCCTAGAAAATTTTCCCACAACGTTTGTACTATCTGTCGTCTTGGTGTCCATCTTAGTACAGCACTAATGCGTGCTTTGCAGTATAAACTGTTGGGCCAAAGCTAAACTTTGGAGTTTGTGCCAATGACACATTCTAAGTGGGTTTGTGTTAAGTCATTTGCTTTCTAAAGGAAGATGGTTGCGTAATACCTGAGTCAGCCAGTATTTTATATTTTAAACTATATGTTATCACAGAATAGGAGGTCTTAGGATTGTGGTTCTATTTTTTTACATACTGTCTTAATATTTTTCAAATTTCTAATGGATTTATGGTTTTATAGCATTGTCCTTTGTACTTCTTTAGCTCCTGACGAAGGAGTTTTTACTCCGAAATTCATAGAGCGTACAGTTAGAGCTGCTGTCGTTACCCACCACAGAAGACGTCGTCTTTTTGGTTTGTGCATTTGAGGTGCTGTTTTTTTCTCATCCGTTCCTTATCAATCAATAGAAGCATCAATAAAGTTAAAGAAAATGTTTATACATAATGACAAACTATATTTAAGTTATTGTAAAAGTTATATCTTTTTCCTACTTTTCTTGGCAGCAGATATGAGATTATAAAAAGTAATCTATCTCAGAAAATTCTGTTCTATTAATAAAACAGATAATGCTGATAGTCTTTACTGTAGCGTTGTTGCCCATAACTTATTTTTTTAATAAAGGATAATTTGGAGAATGCTCTTTCTTCACATTTTGAAATGGGCAGAGTTAGATAAAGGCAGAAAGCTATGTTTACATTTGGAAAAGCTTCAATAAGGAACTTACAACAAGTTCCTTATTGTAAATTATTTATTGAAAATGCTATGTGCAGAAGTCTCAAATCCATCACATCCCTCTGTACTATCTAAGAAGTGAATGAAATGTTTTCATTTAGAAGACAGAGAAATTTGAAGATCTCACTAAAGCTTCTGCATTCCTTTCCTTTGTACCATTATTTTGGGGAAAATGGTTCAGTTGATTTGGAATTCTCTCTCAAGCAATCTATCCTGACTCCTCCTAGTAAGGCAAAAAGGGGATTGAAAGGACCAATTGCTATTTTTGTTGATGAGGTGTGAAAGTAGCAGATTTCATGTGTAAAATAAGCCTAACTAGAGCACAATCCTATGCACGTTTAGACAGAAAAAATGTCCTACCGACAACTCCCAGCATTCCCCACCCAGCATGGCTGGCTGGGGAATTCAGGGAGTTATAGGGCTTGTTTCTGTCTAAACGTGCACAGGATTGCGCCCTTTGTGATGCACTAGCCATGGACAACTATTATGTTTCAAAGGTATTTTTAATTTAGTTAATCCATGGCAAAAGGTAACTTATTGTTTTCCCCATTTGTTTTATGAAGCTTAATTTAGTGGAATTCTGCCCCCTACCCCAAGTTGGCAACAATGCAGCAATGTCTATGTATCGATACTTGTTATCAGGTTAATGTGTCTCGTCCTCCTCCCCCCATGTGTGAAGCCCCCACGGCAATCCTCCTCGCTTAAAATGGATATGCTTAGAGACTTAATAAGGCCAGGATCTGTTCAGAAGAGCAGCTTTGAACACATGTGTAAGTTAGAGGAGGAAAATGCTTCTCCCCTGCTCTGATTCAAACTGGAGTCCTTCACTGCTGTTTTAAAGGGTTTTAAGTGTGAGTGGGGGAGATGGGGGGGAATCCATGTCTGTATCTGTCTATTTTAGCTCCGCGTTGGTGAGACTAAGCTGATTGGGAAAGGTGAATTGCACCTTAATGCTCTTTCATGCTGGAGATGAAGTAACTTGTTGTGTCGTAATCGTCCATCAAGAATCAGCAGTATCATGAGCAAGTTCCTAGTTGAGAAAGGCGTCACATTGGGAAAGACATCTGAAACTATGAGCTGAGTTTTCTAAGTGCCTCTGCTTTAACGCTGAAGATTAAGTAACTTTTCATGTGAAACTCAATTATTGGTGAATAAAGAATTAATTGAACCACTAAACTAGAGGCCATTAAAACTAAACTGCTCTTCTTGTGTTATGTCCAGGGAATGGTTCAATATTAACTTAATTTCTTTTAGAATCAACTTGGCCTTGGTGCAATTGAAAGTCGGTGTAATAATGAACTTATTGAGCCGAAGATTTAAAGGACATTAGCCAATAAACAGTGACTCAATTTTCTCTGCATACAATTTGGGTTAAGCATTGTATAATGTTATCCAAGTGCAATAATGGATTTCTTGAATTAACGAACTCACAGCACTATCCTATACTCATCTTATGACCATAGGGCAGGGCTAGGATTGTTTCTATGGTTCCCAGATTGTGACAGTAGCATGGGATGGGTTGGTTCTTCACATGTGCACACGCGCGCACACATATTTTATACACAAGAGGGAAGTGTGGTTCACCCTCTCACATAATACTGGCTCCTGAGGTTACAAGTGGACTAGCTTTTAAGTTAGGGCCTGATCAGCAAACCTCTCACAGGAGTGACTGAATCCTTGAGTTTTCTGAATCTCGGAGGATAAAGGGGACTCTGTGATGCGAGGTAAGTTGGAGACAGGCAAGTTCTTTCAGTGGATGTCCTTGGGTCTGGTCTAATTTGAAATAAACCACCTTATTTTCTTTCCTTTTTACCCTGCTATCTGCTTCATACACTGGAGATGGGTATCCTACTGCTTCTCTGAATGATGTGAAGAAAAGTCCAGTTTTATAAGGATTTTTTTTTAAATAACCCAATTTAGACGGCTTAGCTACCTTAAGATAAAATTGCCATGCAGGGCCCATAAGGGCCTGGTCTTTTGTCATGTAAACAGAACATGTGAGACTTGCTCAGCCAAGACAGTGCCAGAGAAACACTTGTCTAACAGAGCTGTCTTAAATTACCTTCACGGTACTATCTTGTCTTTTCCTCCTGTCCATTTGATCTTCTGAATCTGCACAATGCTCTGTCTAGCACTGGTTCAAAGTGCAGTGGAAGCACCCCACACCTCACTTGAATTGTCCTATTTACATACAGACCCTCTGAAAGGTTTTTCCCTGAAACCCAGCTGGCTGTGGGGAAAATCTTCGTCCACTGGAGCCCTTCACATAAAAGCAGGAGCCCTATCTCTACCTTCTAGTAACAATTGGTGTGCCAAAATCCCCCAACCCCCTTTGTGTAAAGGGGAACCTTTTTGTCCCTGAATGATATGCATTGTTTTGGAATGCAACACCGATTTCCCTCAGAGAGGATCAGTATCAAGTTCTTTAGCCTACCAGATTATCAAATTTATGACAAGATTAGGTAGATCTATTTTGTTTCCTTTTACACTGCCTTGAACTCATTTTCCCTTCTCTGTTGTGTACAATATTCCAATAAATTGTTTCATTTGCATCTTCTCTGACTGGTGAATTTGCAGTCCAATAGCTTTCTCCCAGGGCATTGTCCGTTTGCCTATGCAAAGATTTGGGGTAAGAGAAAATGGGGAAACTTAAGGGAGCCTTTGGCCATTGGTGACCAGGAAGGCCAACCATCTCACAATTTTTTCCAACCTTGATATTTCTCCATAGATAGTGGTATGAGTGACACCCTGTTACTGGGGAAAGGAGAAAGGGGGATTGAATTAGCTCTTAGGTCAAAGTTGATCCAAGTTTTTTTGCAAATGGGAGCAAGCATGGATGCTCTGCTATTCATTACATTTGTGTTTGAGCCAGCTGTGCAGGTTACCTGGGAGGATTCTTTATTTGCTCAGCCCCTGATGTGTGGCAGCAGCGATGCCAGAGGGATGTGAAGGCCTGGGAAAAAACTGGGGGGAAATTGGAAAAAAATGGGGGGTCCCCCAAGGACCGTTTTTATTTTTTCCATAAAATTGGAAAAATAAAACAGCTTTCGATTATGAAATATTTTCTTTTAGAATTTAAGACAAGGGGTTTATATATTGTTACCCAGCCTTTACTCCCCCCAAAATTATTTCTAAAAACTCTGTAATAAGAAAACTTCTATTGAAAGACTAGAGATGTAAAATGTCTGGAATTAACGAAGCCATGGGCTTCATCTGTAAGATTCCCAGCATAGTTATTTCTTCCATTACTTATTAAAATTATTGATCTAATGTATCTTTTACTGATAGACATTTAGATATGCTCCAAGTCATGCTCAGTTTCCCAACATGTAAGGAAATGGACTCCTTCACATGGAGCTTTTATCCTGCTGTTGAGATTGCTCACCCCCGGAAGTTTGCGGGCTCTTTAGATGATGTTGTGAACCTCCAGGGCATCTCCTGCACTAAATGACACTTATGCCATTTTTAAAAGATCGGAGATAATGAGGTATCATTCCCTCCATGAAAAAGGAAAAGCCAAAAGAAGAGGAGCTAGATCAATGAAACATATGGAAGACTCAGATAAGGGGGATAAGAAGGGAGGAAAGGGGAGGGGGAGAAGGAAGTTCATGTAAAGGGAGTCTGCTGTGATCCTGCATTTAAAACAGAAGCAGAAAGCCCCATTTTAAATGAGGGATTTTAGGCTGGTGTAGAGATGCTTCATATAATATAAAAGAAAATGTGAATCCTTGACAGGTTGGGTTTTGTTCTATAGAGTCCTGTGTTCTGGGCTTGTTGTGGTTAGATGCTGTACTAGTCAATTAATGTAGTTCTAATCTAAAACCAACACATGGGGGAAAAAATACTGTAGGTTATCCTGCCACTGTCACCAGATGCAACGGAGAAGCGTGTGGATTATCTCACCTGTATTTCTTTTTTTAAATTAACTTTGAGGCTTGTATGTATAGAACTCACTACTACAATTTTTAATAAAGTTCTCAGTTAGGGATGTCAGTTGTGGGGAAATCGTTTTAGGGCCTGATGGATTCCTGCAACGCCACCAGCTCGGTTTGCCTTTGCAAGTCAAGCCAGCAGCTTGATTCCAAAATCCGGGAACTGTTTTTCTTTTATTTTCCATAAATGTGATGTTCTGCAAATTATGGCTATAATTTGCAATCACAGTTACAGAAGAAAAAGAAGAAGAAAAGTTCCCACCACCACTGCACAACCCTGCCTCTCTCCTTGCTGGTGCTAACACCGGCGGGGAGAGGGGGGGTAGCGCAGTGGCGGCAGCAATAAGGTGGGAGGGGAGCACTATGGCACTTCCCTCCCACCTTGTCACCACCGCCGCCTACAACCATCCCTCTCTCCCTTCCAGTGCCAAGTGGGGGAACCTGAGGGAGCTCCAGTTAATGTGGTTACGGGTCAAGGGAGATACCAAGTTGGGAGGAGGGCTAGCCAGGTTAGGGGAACACTGCCCAAACAGTTAATGGCTGTGTTGCGTTCCGGCCCTCCCCACACCCACAGGTTTGGTGGTTGCCCTATTAGCCTGCCCTTGGGTCTCCAGATGCTGCTTTTAAATGCCAGCTCAGTTCAAAATAAGACCTCCCTTGTTGTTGTTGTTCAGTCGTTAAGTCGTGTCCGACTCTTCATGACCCCATGGACCATAGCACGCTAGGCCTTTCTGTCCTCCGCTCTCTCCCGTAGTGTGCTCAAGTTCGTATTCATTGCATCGGTGATGCTATCTAGCCATCTCATCCTCTGCCGTCCCCTTCTCCTTTTGCCTTCAGTCTTTCCCAGCATCAGGGTCTTTTCCAGTGAGTTTCTCTTCGCCTTAGGTGGCCAAAATATTTCAGCTTCCGCTTCGGTATCTGGCTTCCAATGAGCACTCAGGGTTGATTTCCTTTAGGATGGACTGATTTGACCTCCTTGCAGTCTAGGGGACTCGTAAGAGTCTTCTCCAGCACCACAGTTCGAAAGCATCAATTCTTCGGCGCTCAGCCTTCCTTATAGTCCAGCTGTCACAGGCATACATTACTACTGGGAAAACCATAGCTTTGATTAGACGGACCTTTGTCGGCAAGGTGACGTCTCTGCTTCTTACTATGCTGTCTAGGTTTGCCATAGCTTTCCTCCCAAGGAGCAAGCGTCTTTTAATTTCATGGCTACAGTCACCATCTGCGGTGATCTTGAAGCCCAAGAAAATAAAATCTGTCACTGCTGCCATTTCTTCCCCTTCTATATGCCAGGAAGTGATAGGGCCAGATGCCATGATCTTAGTTTTTTTAATGTTGAGTTTCAAACCAGCTTTTGCACTCTCCTCTTTCACCCTCAACAAGAGGCATTTTAGATCATCTTCACTTTCTGCCATTAGGGTGGTATCGTCTGCGTATCTGAGGTTGTTGATAATTCTCCCGGCAATCTTAATTCCGACCTGTGATTCATCCAACCCGGCGTTTCTCATGATGTACTCTGCATATAAGTTAAATAAGCAGGGCGACAATATGCAGCGTTGTCGTACTCCTTTCCCAATTATGAAGCAATCGGTTGTTCCATGTCCGGTTCTTACTGTTGCTTCTTGACCCTCGTACAGGTTTCTCAGGAGACAGGTAAGGTGGTCTGGTACTCCCATCTCTTTAAGAATTTGCCACAGTTTGTTGTGATCCACACAATCAAAGGCTTTAGCGTAGTCAATGAAGCAGAAATAGATGTTTTTCTGGAATTCTCTTGCTTTCTCCATGATCCAGCGAATGTTGGCAATTTGATCTCTAGTTCCTCTGCCTCTTCGGAACCCAGCTTGTACTTCTGGTAGTTCTCGGTTCACATACTGCTGAAGCCTAGCTTGTACGATTTTGAGCATAACCTTGCTGGCATGTGAAATGAGTGCAATTGTACGGTAGTTTGAACACTCTTTGGCATTGCCCTTCTTTGGAATTGGAATGTAAACTGACCTTTTCCAGTCTTGTGGCCACTGTTGAGTGTTCCAAATTTGTTGGCATATTGAGTGCAGTGCTTTAACAGTGTCATCTTTTAGGATTTTAAATAGCTCAGCTGGAATACTGTCATCTCCACTAGCTTTGTTGTTAGTAATGCTTCCTAAGGCCTACTTGACTTCACTCTCTAGGATGTCCGGCTCAAGTTCAGTAACCACACTATCATGGCTATCAGGGACATTAGGATCTTTCCTGTATAGTTCTTCTGTGTATTCTTTCCACCTCTTAATCTCAACTGCTTCTGTTAGGTCCCTGCCTTCTTTATCCTTTATCATGCCCGTCTTTGCACAACACGTTCCCTTGAGATCTCCAATTTTCTTGAAGAGAACTCTAGTCTTTCCCATTCTATTATTTTCCTCGATTTCTTTGCATTGTTCATTTAAGAAGGCCTTCTTGTCTCTCCTTGCTATTCTCTGGAACGCTGCATTCCGTTGGATATATCTTCCCCTTTCTCTCTTGCTTTTCGCTTCCCTTCTTTCCTCAGCTACTTGTAAAGCCTCATCAGACAGCCACTTTGCTTTCATGCATTTCTTTTTCTTTGGGATGGATTGAGTTGCTGCCTCCTGAACAATGTGACGGACCTCCGTCCATAGTTCCTCAGGCACTCTATCAGGTCTAATTCCTTAAATCTATTCCTCACCTCCACTGTATATTCATAAGGGATATGATTTAGGTCATACCTGAATGGTTTAGTGGTTTTCCCTACGTTCTTCAATTTAAGTTGAAATTTTGCAACAAGAAGCTCATGATTTGAGCCACAGTCAGCTCCAGGTCTTGTTTTTACTGACTGCATAGAGCTTCTCCATCTTTGGCTGCAAAGTACATAATCAATCTGATTTCGATATTGAGTATCTGGTGATGTCCATGTGTAGAGGTGCCTCTTGTGCTGTTGGAAAAGAGCGTTTGCTATGATCAGAGTGTTCTCTTGGCGAAACTCTATTAGCCTTTGTCCTGCTTCATTTTGTACACCAAGGCCATGCTTGCCTGTTATCCCGGTGATTTCTTGACTTCCTGCTTTGGCATTCCAATCCCCTATGATGAAAAGGACATCTTTTTTTGGTGTTAGTTCTAGAAGGTGTTGTAGGTCTTCATAGAACCGATCAACCTCAGCTTCTTCGGCCTCAGTGGTTGGGGCATAGACTTGAATTACTGTGATGTTGAATGGTTTGCCTTGGATTCGTACTGAGATCATTCTATCATTTTTGAGATTGTACCCCAGTACTGCTCTTCCCACCCTTTTGTTGACTATGAGTGCTACTCCATTTCTTCTAAGGGATTCTTGCCCACAGTAGTAGATATAATGGTCACCTGAATTAAATTCGCCCATGCTTGTTGTCCATTTTAGTTTGCTGATGCCCAAGATGTCGATGTTCAGTCTTACCATCTCATGTTTGACCACCTCCAGCTTACCTTGATTCATTGATCCATGATTAAATAGAGCATGAGGCGGCTGATCTGGCATGCATAACCAAGATCTGGGGGGGGTGAGAAGGGAGGTGTTAGTCTCTCCCAGCTCTGACTACCAGGGTACTTCGTTCAGCAGCAAGGTAGACTTGAGGGCTGGGGAGGGTGTGTGTGTGATGTGGTCTATAGGAATTCCATCTCCCTCTGCAGGCTCCCTGTCCACCTGACTACTGGTCTGGAGTGTTTGTACCTTTTGTTGGCACAGCTGGATGAATTGGGGTTCTGTTGGTGCCACCCTGCTGCTCAACAGACTCCCTATCTGAGGTGGTCTCAGGTGTGCTATTGTGGCCCCCCAGACTGGTGGTTCTGGGGGATGTCAACATTCATGCTGAGGGCTCCTTGTCTGGAAAAGCTCAGGCCTTCATGGTCTCCATGACAACCAAGGGACTGTCCCAGCATGTGATTGGCCCAACACATGTAGCAGGACACACTCTAGACTTGGTTTTCTCAACTGGACATGGAGATGGTTGTCTGAAGGTGGGAGACTTTGAATCAGTCCCTTTGTCATGGTCAGATCATTGCCTGCTGAGGTTTAGACTTATGGCCGCTTTTCCCCTCTGCAAGGGTGGGGAACCTATTAAGATGATCTGCCCCCAGAGACTAATGGATCCGGATGGTTTCCAGAGGGGTCTGGGAAGGTTTCCAGCTGATATGGCTGGCTCTCCTTTCAAAACCCTGGTTGATCTGTGGAATACAGTAATGACCCGGATAGTTGACATGATTGATGTTGAGCACCCTCGCCAGAGTAAAGCTCATACTGCTCCATGGTATACTCTAGAGCTGACAGCGATGAAACAAAATAGGAGACTCCTTAAGTCCAGTTGGAGAAAAATTCCTAGTGGATGTAGTCGAACACTGGTATGTGCCTATGGTTATGTATATTCAGAGGCAGTGAGGGTGGCAAAGAAACGCTATCTTGCTGCCTCAATTGAATCCTCTATGTGCCTCCCAGCAGAGCTTTTCAGGGTTATCCAGGACCTATTATATGCTGGCCCTAAGGATATTGCTGATCTGTCGGAGGCCTGCCATGATACATTTGCTACACGCTTCCAGGATAAAATATCTTGCACCTGCTGAGACTTAGGCTCCAGTGTTACATCAGGTGAATCAGGTGCGGTATCCAGAGCACAGCCTTGTCCAGTTTTCTTGGATGAGTTTCAGCTGGTACAGCTTGAGGATGTTGACAAGGTACTTGGACAGGTTCATGCAACCACCTCCATATCGGATCCTTGCTCCTCTTGGCTTATAAAAACTGTCAGGGAGGGAACAGCCAGCTGGGCTAGGGAGGTGATTAATGCCTTATGAGAGGAAGTGGTCCCAGGCCCCCTGAAAGAGGCAGTAGTGAGACCACTCCTAACAAAACCCTCCCTATGCATAAACTACCTTTTTGTTACACTGATTATTTGGGTGAAGGAATGGTATCAGGAGAGAACAGCTTGATGCGTAGACAGGGCTTGCTTTGAGTAAAGTCTGAGCTGCGGAGTGCTTGTATTAAATTATTGCTGCATTGTCAAGTATCCACTGCTTAAAAAGAGAACACTTTACTGACTCCTGTTTATTCTGCAGGGATCCCGAATGGGAATGTTTGGATTATTAGATAATTTGAATTGTGTATAAAACTATTTTTAATGGTGGTTTTAATGCTAATGTTTTATGGAATTGTATATCTTCTTGACAGTTTGGAAAATGAAGAACACATGTGGCTGCTACCTATGTCTTTAAAGTGATGGCTGCTTTGGCCCTAATTCATGTGGGGAGCTTACGTGCATAGAGCAGGCTCCCTGCTTCAGATCTTTCCCCTCCAATTTGTGGTGATGGTGGCTGCTGTTTTCTTTTTCCCCCCAGTAAGGCAGACATGGGCAACGTGGGGGGGGGTGTCCAGGGGCCACACACACACACCCCCGCACTGCAGGTCACACTCCTGCTGCCACAGCATCACTAAATTCAGCAAAACAAACAAACAAAAAGCCTGGCTTTTTTGCCACCAATTCTCAGCGGCAAACTGCTACAGAACCCTAAACAACCTTGGGTGTGTTTCCACCGTATCGGCTTCACTTTGTTTGCAACTTTATTGTGATGTTTCCTAACTGCATCTTCTCCTTTTCCAGTTTCCACAGTGCTTAAAGTCCTGGCTTACCATTGCTGTAGCCTGGGGCTCTGTGCTGTTTCCACTGAGCAATAATGGACTTATGTTCTTGATGGCTGGGTGGAGTCTGGGTTGGGTCTGATTACCTCATCAGTGTTCCCGCCTCCTCGGCCGTGTTTCCAGGACAACGGAAGGAGAAGCTAATGGAGGAGTGCCGGATTTTTTAAAAAGGAGTGAGCTTTGCTGTGAAGAGAGGCTTCCCCCACCCCCTTCTCCTCTCCCCTGAAAGTCCAGATGCACCTGCATTTCAGGAGCAAGCCTCATGGAGCACAATGGGAGTTACTTCCAAGTAGACACACATATGCTTGTGCTGGGAAAGGGGAAGGAGAACACAAAGAGGGAAACTAGCCCCCATTTTAACCCAGAGGACCTCATTGACCACAGTGGGAGTTACTTCTGAAAAGACAGTAATGGGTTTGTTGTGGGAAAGAAGAGAAACCAGCCCCCATTTTAACACACAGGATCTCTATATGGAAGCTGTGAATGAGTTACATCCTAAGGCAATGGACTAAAGCCTCAAGATTGTGCTTCATCACATTTAAGAAATAGGGCTTAAAAGTGTGCCATTTCAATTGAGGGGGAATTTCTCTAAATTCCAATATAGGCATTCAAAGGCAAGCCTCATTCAGCACAATGGGAGTTACTTCTGAGGAGACACTAATGGGTTTGTTGTGGGAAAGAAAGTAGGAAAGACAAAGATGGAATCCAGCTGACACTGTAACCCGCAGGACAGCTATAATGGAGCTGTGAAGTACTTTCTTCCAAAGGCAGTTCATTGGACCCTCGCTTGGTCGCTTAAACGCATTTAAGGAATTGGGCTTTAATGTGTGCCATTTCAATTGAGGGGGAATCTCAGCCTCATCCACAGCAATGGGAGTTACTTCTTAGGAGACAATAAAGGGTTTGTTGTGGGAAAGAGACCGAAACCAGCCCCCATTTTAACACACAGGATCTCTATATGGAAGCTGTGAAGGAGTTACGTCCTAAGGCAATGGACCGAAGCCTCGAGATCACACTTAATCGCATTTAAGGAATTGAGGGCTTTGATATGTGCCATGTCAATTGAGGGACTTCTCTGTTATTACTGCGGTCATTGAGAGGGCAAGCCTCATTCAGCACAATGGGAGAAAAAAACCCTGGGGGCATGGGTTGTGTTCTGGTGCAAAAGTTGCTCCCTTGGCATCCTGCTCCAAAACAGTGATGTAACTTCTGGAAAACAGGGAGGGAAAGGGTTGGGTCACTGAGGTCAGAGTGACACACCCACAAAGGCTGGGCTATCCGCCCCATGAGCAAGACTATGATACCGGACCCAGTGCAATTGTGGAAACAGGTCAGTAATGGAGCCGCAGTATGCTGGCAAAGTCGGACTATAAGCAGTCTCAGAAGAAGTGGTTGTTCAGCGATAAAATGTGGGGCTGGTGCTGAATGGCCATGACGTCATGGAAACACAGAGACCTCACCATGCAGCCAGGTTGAAATAAGTTGATGGTGGAAACACAGCCCTTGTTTTCAAGCCTGGATGTGGTAAAGCATCTTGAAGTGGTGGTTTGGCGTAGAGAAGTGGGAAATGGAGAAATGGTTAAGCACCTCTCCCCTGGCCACCTCTCTGTTCCAGATCCCCACTCTCAAATATATTATATTATAGAGAGATGGGGGGAGAGTGTAAACATAGTTTCAGGAAGGGGAAGTTTGGAGCAGAGTATGGGATGCTAAACTTTCTCACCACCATTTCTTTGCTCCAAATTACCCTCAAAGCCACTTTCTGTCCCGCATCCCTCATGGAGGGAATAGCAGAATGGTGGGGTTATTTGAAGTGGGGAACGGGTTAAGCAATTCCTCCCCTGACTACTTTTATGCTCCAAAGTCCTGTCTGCTAAAGCTGCTTTTCCTTAAAAAAATAAATAAATAAAAGGCTGCAGGAGCCTTTAGTTAGGCCACCCTTAGCTGACAGGCTTGAGCCCCCACACTTCCTGTTTTTCAGCTGAGCACACACCATATATAAAATTATATTCCCATGCCCTACCAAGAAACATAACTTTCTCCTTGGAGCTCTGAGACACTCAGGGTGGATCCCAAAGTTTAATGACAGTAATTTGAATAAATTGAGGAAGCACTGAGGCTAGGAACTATCTAAACTAGTTTCGTTTGGCTAGTCGTTTGGAGTTGACAGCATTTCCAGGAAATGGAATGCAAAGTATGTGGATATAGATCTCATAAACTATCTTAAGAGGCTGGCTTAAATGTTGTGGAAGCTAATTATAACACTCCGGTGATGGCTGTGTATACTCTGTGTCTAAAATCCTGTTCAGATGCTTATAATGTCCATCCCACAAGGCATTTTTAACATAAAGTAATGGGGAAATCCCTCCTCCTTACCCTCCAGCCCAGCCCTCATGAATTCTCCACCAGTGAGCTCAGATTTCCCCTCCAGTGAAGTGCCCTTTTCAATTCACTCAGCTTTTTTCTTCAATATGGGTCTGTTTGGTCCTCTGTTCATCTTGCCCATCCTGTGTCCCTTTTCAATAAACTCAAACTCCCCCCTCTTGAATGCTCTTTTGACATTGCCCCCTCTAAAATGTATTGATCAGAGCACCAGAAAAATAACTGGAAATAACGGAGAACTGGGAAGCAGGCTAAAAAGAAAGATGCTATTCCTGTCTCTTTCCTAGCTCTGAGCAGAATCCCTTTGCTCCTCTGCCCATCTTGATTTTTCAGTGTTGAATGTGATTAAAATATTGGGGGTTCTAATGTATTGACTGGTTCAGACAAGACGCCGTGGTTTGTTGTGCATTAAATAACCCACTGTATAGTGTTCATGGACATCAGGTTGCATATCCAACCTCTATTTGGGGTTGCCATGTCATGCAACCCAGCGAATGTGGGTTATGCGAGGGTTGTTTAACCCTCGTATAATCCACACTCGTTGGGTTCATGACAATCCCTGAGCAGCAGTTGCATATTCTGCAGCCACATACCCTCTGCACACACCACAGCCTCATTGTGGGCTAAATAATCCACAGTGGGCTGTTGTGTTGTGTGAACAGCCCCTCCTTGAATCCTTCACCAAATTCCCTTTTTTCCTAGTCTAGAGATTTATGGTGTGGTCCAGTACATATGTAACTGTCTTCCACCCACCCACAAGTTGGTCTGGCCTCAGCTCCCTTCATAAACAGGCAGCCCTAAAGTTAAATAGGGAAGGATTTACTAGAATGCAAGAACCAATGGCGTGCAAGCAAGCATCTTTATGCTCCCTCTTTCTGGCAGGCCAGTAGTCAAAACAGCCTAGGAGATTCAGTTGAAGTATGTGTAGAATGCCGAATGCTAAAATAAATGTGAAAAGGAAGCATATAAAAATGCAACATGATGTCCGAAATGGCAAAATATCTGAAATTAACGCTTTTTTTTTTTAACCAAGCGCTCTTCAGCTTCTGCTGTTGCTACAACCACTTATGCCTAGCAAGATTTTGCTTAAATAAAATCACCTTTAATGTTAAAATACATTTATCAGACTATTTCTTTATTTTGTCCTTTCTATTTTTATAAAAACTTAAAAGTGCCTCTTCGCATGGTTTTTTATTTCATTTCAACACCCCTGCGAAAAGTCCTTTTAAAAAGCACTGTTATGCCACGTATGTCCTTGGGGAGGCAACTGCTCCCACCCTGACATACCTGCATTTATTGCATTGTTAAAAAATCCCCACACACATACAGCAGTACATGTAGAAAGCTCTTTGCCCCGTGTCTGGAACCCTGGAAATGCAGGACACCTGGACACATGTAACGGAGCCCTCCGCACATACAACTGGACACTTGAGGGTCTTTTCAGATGTTACAGTGAACCGACAAACACAGTAGGCAGAGACTGCTGCCATGATACTGTCACCCAGCCCTAAGCATGTTTATTGTACATACATTAAAAAAAAATCCAGTAAGGGCTAGAATGTGTTAAAAGTTATTGAAGTCAGGCACTTCTCTGTGTTTTTTTCTGGACCTGAGGGCACATTTGTCCCAAAGTAATTTGTGCCTGTGGGTATTTATTTATGGGATTCTCTCTTTTCTTGCCCCCCACATCCTCCTCCTCTTCTGGATTTCCTTCCCCGCTGCCCCCATTGCTGGTTTTGCTGCCTTCTCCTCTGGATTTCTCCACCCCTCCCTGCCACTGCCCGAGACCAAGGAAGCAGAAAGTCTTATCTCTTTGTCTGCCAGTTTCCTGCTTCCTGGCTGCAGGGGTAGGCAACTTTTTCAGGCCTGCAGAGTTAGGGAGAAGTGGTGGCGGCGGGGAAAGCAGAGTTGGTGCACAGGGTGGGGGGAGGGGGTCTGGCATGGGTCTTGGCGGGTGCCAGTGCACCTGCAGACGCCAGGTTGAGCATCCCAGGTTTGTCTATTTAAAATAAAATTATTGCCTAAAGAACTTATGTTATGGATTGACAAATAAACAAACAAACAAATACAATTCCTTATGACAGGAAAATATGAATTTGCATGGAGATATTGTGCTTATTAATTATAAGACACCTAGTTCGCACACAATGGCTAACTCTGGGGTTGTTTAACCTATAGTTACGTGTGGCCATGCAGGAGCGAGCATGCTGCCCTCACATGCTCCTCACTTCCACTTTCAGTCAACAGCATATAGGAGGTAGCGCACTCAGTTGCTGCTGCTTGACCCTGACAATTTCTGGCTTAAACCACCTATGAATTGTTGTTACGCATGAACTGGGCCATACGGTGCTTTCTTCCCCCATCGGCAAAGAGGGTATTCCATGTTGGGTTAGGTTCAGTCTTCAGGGACAGGACCGACAGGACTACAACCCTGTTTCTGCAAGATGGCCTCCCACCAGTATTTAATTTGTTTTCCTGCCTGTGACAGGAAGGCAGAAACTCTTCAGGAGCTATGCAAGGGGGTGAGGCAGAGGAAAACCAAGGCAGAAAGAGCTTTGGTCCCCAAGACAACAGAAACCAGCATCCAGCCCTTTCTCACTTCTTCTGTGCCAGGTGAATCAGGAAGGGCCGGAACACAACAACCTAGGCAAGACTCTACTCTCTCTGTGGAGAATGACTGGAATCCTTCTCCCCCTCACCCGAATCTCAAGTCCTGGGATAAAGGATCAGTGTTTTGAGCCATTTCACTCAGAATGACTGACAGGAGCTTTCTGGTGGGAAGCCTGGCCTACATGGTGCCATCACCTTCTGAGGGGACCTGGCCTACACGACCCCAGCCATTGTAAAAGCCCCAACCATGTGGCAAGTGTTGTGAACTCCTAATTAGAAGTGATAAGGACCTAATCATTCATCCCCCCTCCCCACCCCCATGCTGGACAAGCAAAACCATTTATCCAGCCTTTTTGCAGGCTTAAAACCACCTCTGAACTTTGCCTTTCCAAGGCCCATGCCAGGCCCAGTCCTGCTCCCGCTTGTTTCACTGAGGTTATTTAATGTGGAGTTAGGGCCTGTCTCCAGGGTCAGGGCAAACAGGCTCACCAGTCACACTGACAATAGTATTTCTCTTGCTTGTGCTCTCACATCCAGAATGAGAGGCCTGATTGGGAATGAGATTGGGACAGTCATTGGGAACGACTGCTCCACTTGGGACAGTCAATCCCCCCAGGAACATCAAGGGGAAAGAAGGAGCTCATGGTACCTCCTCCATATTACAGGTAGGGACTACTCATGGAACAATTTAGGAGTATATCCAGGGCTTGAGACAGTGCCCAGCTCAGCTGTCCCCAGTCTCCACCATCATTACCAAGCAGGTTTCCTACTCTTGCAGCCAAACAGAGCAGCCTTCCCCAACTTGGTGCCCTCTGAGTGTTTTATATTTCAGTTCCCATGAGAGCCAGCCAGCATGGCCAGTGGTCAGGAATCCTGGGAGTTGTAGTCCAAAACATACAGAGGGCACCAGGTTGGGGAAGGCTGAGGTAGAGCTTATTTCTCAGGGCATCTCTCCATTAAAGAGATAAAGAAGATCTGACTATTCCTTGCCCCAGAAAGGTTCCTCAGGTCCAGTCCCTAAGGTAGGGGGCCAAGTGGGGGTGGAGATTCAAACAGCTTCTCCAGCCTTTTGTAGGAACTCCCAATCATCAGCCAGGTCTTGTTCATTCTTCATTCTCAATAGATTTCTTTCAAAGAGGGAGGAGAATTAATTGTTGGAGAACGAGGATCCTTCTAGGCATCCCAGGGATAAGCGCTTCAGAAATTGCTGACCAATGTCATCACTACCCTTCAGCTGATAATCTCGCCTCCAACATCCTTGTACTCCAAACAATCAGAGTCATTCAGACTTTTACTTTAGCTTCAGCTGAAGTACATTTTGTTCCATTCCCAGCATCCATTCAAGAAACTATTAAGGAGCAGTGAGATTAGCACTCTAGATTCCAACCCACCCCATCACCTGTCAACACATTTTATGTCCTTCCAGAAGACATTATGTCAGGCCTGAGTATAGATGTTCCACTGGCAGCTCTTACTTCAGACTGTTCTTTTCTGTTGACTTAGAACAAAAGCTAATAGGCCAGAACAATCTGTGATTGCATTCTGTATTTGGTCAGGTTTTGTTTTTTGTTTTGCCAGAGTAGCCTTTGTGTGAACCAGTAAATTAGCCAACATGTGATTTCCCTTGACTGGTTAAACAGATTTCCTTAACTTCCGCCTTTGGGGCAGATGCCTCACTGGACACTATTACAGATGACAGCATACTCCCTAACCTCTTGTTGATTTAAAAAGTAATTTAATTTTGTTTTTACAGCCAAAACTAAATGTAATGCCAGTGGAAATATTGTTGAAGTGGCTGCCTTGAATAAACCAGAAAGCCAGAGCACCAGTCTTTTACTATCACATCCTGTTGGATTTCTTCCTGAGTGTCCTTTCCATCTTAGGAATCCACAGGCCTTTCTCATCAGCTTGCCACGGCCAGGCTGCTGCTGCTACTAGGCACCTCTCTGTTTGTTGCCTGGCATCAACAGATCCTCCAGACTATTGGAGAAAAGCGTCATATGTGAAGTTATCTTGGCACCTGTTCTTACAAAAATAGGTGAACCTTAATCTTGTTGAACATTTTGCAATTGTTTTATTTAACTGGCAGTTCCAGAAAAGCAGAAGACACAGGTGTAGGCAACCTAGTACACCCAATGAGTCAGATTTTGGGACCACCAGGATGTTTGTATAGAAACATGATATGAAAGCAAAAAGAGAACTTCACAGCTCAGATAGCAGTTCTACAGAAGCTCCACGCTGCACATGAAAGGCAGTCATATTTAGTTAAGAAATCTGATGTCATGCCTTTTGTCTTGTTTGGGAACTGATTTGGCATTTCTTATTTAGTTTAAAAGAATCATTAGGTTTATTTAGTGGGACAGAATCTTTCATTTTAGTATGAGGCAGAGTTGTATGGACTTCACTTCAATAGCACAATTGGAATAGGAAACAAAATTCACAAGCCTGAGAATCTCAGTTTTCTTTCTTTTCTTTGTTGTCTTCTTCTTCAAAAGAGAGAGAGAGAGTTTCTATACATTACTGGTGCAAAAGTAGACCTGAAAATGTGCAGACAATTCCTGGTAAAATCTCAAAATCCAGGAAGGTGCAAGAGGGGGTAGGGAGTTTGGTTTTGCCATATGTTTTATTTAAGTATAGTTTTAGTGTATTTTATGAATTGTCTTGAGCCAGTGACAGGCAGTATCTAAATTTTGATAGATAGGTAAATAAGTGATAGCTGGAACAGACTAAATTATGCACAATAAGCCAATGTGCATATGTGCTTATTGTCAAGTTTCAAGTATTGCCACAGACATGAACTAAAAAAGGGAAATGCCTGTCGTAAGATAGGCTGGCATTAGATGCTGTGCTATGAGACATGTGGCTGCTGACAAGAAGAGAAGGCCCACATCTAATTTCTCCACCAACTTATCATGGGAGCATCTAGCAGTAATCCAGAACACATGATGATGTCATATGCTTGCTTCATTTCATTGGCTACTCTTTGCAGGGCCAAGGAACTCAGAGCATAGTGATGTCATGTCACACTTCCTAGATTACTAGATGTGACATGTGGAGAGGAGGAAGAGATGCAATGCAGCTGCTTTCTGTGGAACCCATTCAGCTTTTGTAATGTGTAGTTTGTACCTCAATGCCAGACATCACAGGGTTCCAACTGGGAGCCCCAAGAACCAGATGTCACTTCCTTATTTGCTGCATCACCAAATCATCTGTAGGGACTTCCTACAAGGTAGCAAAACCTTCCAGTCAGAAGCCTCTTAGCCAGGAAATCAGGTAACTGTGGAGAACCCACTACCTTCAACTTTCTTCTCTATAACCTCTAGAACAGATGTGGGCACTACATGCCACTAGCAAAAAAATAAAAGTGGGCTGCCACCAAAATTAAGGCTACCGAACTTTAAAAAGGACCAATTTAGCTTGTTTTCAAGCTAAATTTCCCCTTTCTACAGCTTTTTAGCAAATCACTACCAAATTTTGGCGGCAAATCACCCCAATACACTTGTTGCTGCATCACCACATTCAGCAGCACAGCAGCAACAAGAGTGCAGCTCGTGGGGGAGCTGGTTCAGTAGGTGGAAGTGGCTGCTGGACCCCCAAAATTGCCCACCCCTCTTCTAGAGCCTGCTGCTGCTATTTAGTCATAGAAATTTATTGCCAACCATCTTCATTAGCTGATGTTTATGCTATTGCTTACCCATTCAGATTTATATTATGATGATCATCACAGACATTAATGTGGCACCAGGATATGGGAGATGAATGGGGCTGAGAGCTTGGGCAAAGAGCTGTTACGGACTCTACCTAAATTGTAAGAGATGGAATGGGTAAAACAAGAATTATCTAATGCTTCCTCTGATCTTTTTGGGTGCTCTGTGCAAACTAAGAATGGCACTGCTCTTGGGGCACTGGGCCCTTTGCCATGCTTGCAGCCCCAGCCATTGCCTGACCTCACCACCCTCTGGAGCTGGCCCCAAGAAACTTTGATTCCTCCAAGTTCCTATTAACATGCAGTATTTGGTGATCCACATGGATGTAAGTAATCACAGAAACTCACATCCCAGAATATTTCTCTAGATTTATGTGAGATGATGTGCCTCTGGTGTATGCTCATGACCTCATGATGTTGGACCTCAAACACAAGAAGTAATAAAGAAAAGTACCCCCAAGAAGGTGCAGACTGCTTTTACCTAGCCACTGAGTGCTTGCAGCCTATCTTCATTAAGGATGTATGAGAATTTCTTTTTTGCTTGCAAAACATGCAAGTATGCCCTGTTTGAAGCCTTGAATGCGAGCATATGTCCACTGAAAATATTTGCAAATTGTTGAACATGTGCTCGCGTTCATCTTGTTCTTCATTCCGAGCTTGATTTGTGCAAATTTCCTCAATAAACTGAATCAGCCCCACTTTAGTCTATGGAAGAAATTTGCACAAATTAGGAAATCTGCACAAATTTGGGAAGATTTGTGTAAGTCTCCTGTTTGATTGCTGCTCAATTTGTGCAAATCTCCCATTTGTGCCAAGTGAACAGCGATCACAAATGTGAACGGAATCTGGCACAAAGCGAGCAGCGAGATGATGTTTTGAGAATCCCAGCATTCTTGAACATCGCTTGTTCACCTGCCCCTAGTCTTCATATAGTTACTTAAAGAGGAGCGATTCCAGAGCAGTCTGTCAGACTCACTGGAAAAAATAGCAGCAGTAGCAGCTATTTGAAATTATTCACTCATAGGCTGTTATTTCGATCCCACCAGTAAACTTTATACTGGTTCCAGACCCTACCCACTCATTTGCAACACTGCAGAGCAATGCCATTATCGGTGGGCGGAACTGCATGCTATGGGGCAAATGTGGGGCTCCCCATGCCATGTTTAACTCATAACTCTAATGAAGAAGCTGAGGGTGTATCTCCAGGGGAGAACTGGCAGAAAGAGGAAAGTTTACACCGTTTTGCAATCGCTGAGACTGCAAGGTTGGACTAGAAACTATGTACAAATGTTTGTGTGGACTGCCATTAGTTAGGCAAAATTAGAGTGATGTACCCAGGTCCTTCCTTCTAACTAGAAGGTAAGGCAAAAAAAACAAACCCCAAGCCCAAATGTTTTGCTTGTTTCTATAAAGTCAATATGGTAAATAATTGTCAAAGACAGTTACTTTTGAATGGATTTGGATTTTCTTCATTCTGTGCAAAATCTCAGGAGGCATTCAGTAGGAAATAATTGTCTTTATCTAAAGGTCACAAACTCTGGCCTGATACAAGCAACCAATAGCGAGGTTATCTACTACATGCAGATTAACTTGATTATCTGTATAGAAGAAAGCATAGTGTGATTTCCCCTCCCACATCCACCCCTTTACATTCCAATGTGTGGTAAAGGTTTTGGGACTTATTAAGTGGAAAGGCTTCCCCACATTAACCACTTGGTAAATTGATCATCTATATTAGTAATCTGTGGCAGGTGACATCTCATGGGGAAGGTAAAGCTAGAGTCTCATGACTAGAGTTGTCATTTTAAGGAACAGTGTACCTTCCATGATTTTTCTTCGTAGTTTCCAGATTTTAATTTTAGGATTTTTATCCCAAGTAATATTTATATATTTTGAAAAGAGTTAAATATTTGCAGTTTTGTAATGTATTTTATCTGCTCTGATAGGAACACTTTTTAATATATAAATAAAACTGATATTTTATTACAGACTAAGTAAACTAGAATACGTTAAGCAGAAATGGAAAGGCTGCTGTAGGGATTGTGACAGCCTTTTTTATGGCACAAACCATCAATCTAGTATCACTGGGCCCTGGAAGAGCCTCCTTTGAAATTATATATACAGGCATTTTGGTAGCCTGTGCGTTGGCAATGGGTATCAGGATGTTATTCCCAAAGGAATAGAGTTTGTCTTGCTGGCCCTACCACATTCCAGTGAGAATAATTTATATTAATTTTAGGCCATTAGGCCATTATATTTTATTCAAACACAAGTGGTAAATGGCTGATCTTTTCATTAAGCACGATTTATTTACAGGTTTTCGTTTCTTCTTGAGATGTTAAAAAGGGGGAAAAAGCTGTTTCCCTGATATGAGGTATATCTGACAAAGACAACTAGCTTTGTAGTAACTCCCAGCGAGCCAAGTTAGTCTCTTGCAGCAAAAACAACAAGCAGTCTTATAGCACCTTAAAGACGAAGGGGTTTTCCAGATGAGGCTTTTATTGTGTAATGACCCTGCCGCAAGTACGTAATTTTACGGTGGGTCCAGATGTCATCTTTTATTTGTGACCCTCCTGTGTTTTCTTACCACTTCTTCCATCTTTTTTTCTTTCTACAGACATCCATTAAGGAGGGAGATATGAAATAGGTACACAATGTCTTTTGATTGGTAGCCTAAGGAGCTATCTGTTTGGAAGCACCATAACACATTTGCAGCATCAGCACATATTGGGAGCAGGGAAAGAGCGGGGATGAATTGGCCACATGTAGTGAGGAGTGGGTTAGAAATGGCCACAGCTTTTATTGGCTATGGCTTACAGAATTTGGCATGGCATAGGGCACAGATCCGGACATCAGGCAGCCTCTGCAACATGTTGGGATTGTGGCAGATGAATCATTGTGGAAAAGGTTCCCCGAATGTAGAAAGTTTGAAAAATGCTGCTCTGTTTCATGGTAAACACATTTCTGTTCTAGATAAACTATCTTCCCTGTCCAGGACATTTTGGCATGTTCCATTGCATTAATGCCTCTAGGAAAATACTCATATTCAGTGTCATAATTTTCATTGGTATGACAATGTTCAATTTTCAGTAGTATGTCAATGTTTGGCCAAAAGGTACTGACTAAACCCTCAGACATGTAAACCATCTAAAAATATCCTCAACCTTAGTTGCAACAGAGTATTTCAGATAAAAGGAAAAACCCGTATTTCTTAATCCCTTTTCTGGGCAAAGTAAAGAAGTTGGAGATGTATTGTGAATGATTACATTCACAGGTTCAGTTTAAAAGCAGAAAAATGGTGATTCACACACAACATTTTCTGTACAGTATTGTATGGAATACTGGTACAGAGTAAATGTTATACATTTTATATGTATTTTATTTAAAAACCTTTCTGTCTTGCCTTTCAGTAAAATATCTTTGAAAACAGTTAACAACAACAACAAAAAGAAATATGGGCACACAAGCTAATAGTGGATTTGTTTTATTTATTTTGTTTCTATCCCACCTTTTTACATGGAAGCGTAAAACAACAGCGACAGATCATAAAGTATAAAGTAATGAACACAAAATAATGATAAAATAGTAAACAGTAACAGTTAAATGATAAAATAGTAAAGAGCAGCAGTTAAAAAATTAAAGAGGCCAAATTAAGAGAACACTTGCTGGAATAAAATTTTCTTCACTGCCTGGTGAAAGGCGAGCAGAGAGAGGGCCAAGCACACATCCCTAGCATGTCAGTCTATAACTGAGATGTTTTATACCACTTTAACACTCATGGTTTCTCCCAAAGAATCCTGGCAATTGCAGGGTATTGAGAATTCTGTTAGAAAACAAGTAGGACCTGCAACAAAATGTTGCAGTGTGAAGTTCTCCTGTTTAGGGTTCCACCCAGCCAGCCATGCCCTTTCCACACTCCATTCCATTGCCCCCCCAGTTTTCTGTTCCCTGCCCCAACAGTCAGTTCATATTCCATGACTACTGAGCATGCTGTTTTAGGAAGGTTGCCCACTAGTTTTTTTAAAAGATTTTTTTGTACTTCTGTAAACCTTCCCCAAACCTGATACCTCCCCATTGTTTGTGGATTTATCTGTTTATTAAGGGCAGGCCCAAAGCAGGCGTTGCTTGCTGATATATATCCCTTTCGTTGGATGTAGAAGTTTTAGACTTCCTGACCTAGATCCATATGCACTGACATTCATTACTGGATTTAGGAAAAATTGAATTTTTACTTGTATTTATCTTCCCCCTTTACATCATATAAATGAAATTATAACCTTCTGGGATAATTTAGAGCAGTATATACTTAATATGGGAATGATCTATCCTTCAGCCTCTTGTTTAATGGGAACTTAAATGCAAGCTGTGAAACAAATGATTCAACACTGATAGCTTCAAACCACGAGCATTGGGGAGAGTTAATAGATTTTCATTCTGCTTTTATTAGACAGTCTAAGGACATTGGCATTAATTACTCAGGAGCCTGCTTGATGCATCTTTTTAGATGCATGGGCCTCAAGATCTTAAATGGCAGTGTACCTACAGATAAATTGGGATAATTTACATGCATCTCCTCCCATTGAAGGAGTGTCATTGATTATGTATTAGTGTCTGAAACAATGTTCCATTTAGTAAAGTATTTTGCTATTGGTGATTGAACAAATAGTGATCACCTCCCACTGTGTGTTTTTTTCACACTGCCAGGGAGTGAGAGCAGATTTAAATCTCAAGTTCTTATTGAGGATACTTAATACTTGGTGATATCTACCTATGAGAATTTCTCCAAATTTCTTTTGGAAAAATTATCAGTCAGGACTAAGCTATGTAGTTATCAAAATCCAAGTAAATATAAGCACAAGTTCAATGCAGATTGTGTTTCTCTCAGAAATTAGTGAAGGGCAATCTATGGGTTTTATAGACATGAGAATGCTAGGCTCCTTCCAAAATGTTATTATCAGTTGAGGAAAGATGATAACGCCCTTCTGAAGGACAAAAAGAGAAAAACTGTACCAGACACATGGCTTCTACTTTTCAACGCTTCTCCTTCTAATGATAGCTGAAGTTTCTGGAGAATTGTGTCAGGAGGTCTGGGTAATTATTCAGAAAGTCAAGTATGTACGATGCCAACAAAAGTTTGGGAAACCCATTTTATATGCTATATATAATGATCCATCAAATTCTATGGTGGCTAACACACTAGAGGATTCTGACAAATTACCAACTTGGCAGCCAGTTTCTGTTAAGGAAGTAGAGCAGCTGTTTCTCTTGTTAAGAAGTGGGAAAGCACCTAGTCCTGGCTACACCACCACTCCCATTAATAAAACCTAATATAAACTGGTGGGCAGCAATGCTAGCAACTTTGTTTACATGTATTAATCGATCTGGGATTATTCCAGATTTGTGGAAGAAAGCTATAGTTGTTCTCATATTTTTAAAAGGAGCACAGTCTGATCCATGTAACTATCACCCAAGCAGTTTATTATCAGTTGTTGGGAAAATCTATGCAAAAACAAAAGTTTCAGTCTTGATTTTTCAAATTTAAAATGTTAGGTATAAAACAATCTGGTTTTAGATCTGGACAGTTTGTTCTTGACCACTGCATGGTGTTATCATTCCTAGCTGGAAAGTATTCTCCCAGGGACCTGGTCAGAAACTTTTTGTTGCCTTTATAGATCTTTAAGTGGCCTTTGATCTTATCCCTAGAAACTTGTTATGGGAGAAGTTTAAAAATTCTTCAGTTGATAAGAGGAAACTTTTTCTAATTAAATAATTACATTCAGCAACAACTTCAACAACTTAGATGTGGTCCAAATTGGGTAATAACTAAGGCTATCTTATTTATTTATTTATTTATTTATTTATAGCCCGCCTTTTTTCTTCCTTAAGGAACCTAAGCAGCGTACATAATCCTCCTCCTCCATTTTATCCTCACAGCAACAACCTTGTGAGGTGAGTTGGGCTGAGAGTCTGTGACTGGCCCAAAGTCACCCAGTGAGCTTCCATGGCCGAGTGGGGACTAGAACCCGGATCTCCCGACTCCCAGTCCAACACTCTAGCCACTCTAGCCACTGGCACTACTTGAGGTATAAGACAAGGCTGTGTCTTAGCACCCACTTCATTTAATCTATCTCTGAATGACCTAGTTCCTTTATTAAATTCAGTTGATTCTCATGCCCCCAAACAAGCTGCCACACAGGTACCATTGTTGCTATATGCTGATGACTCTGTCTTATTGTCACAATCAAAGCTGGAACTATATAGATTTTCTATATACAAAAACTTCCCATTTTTGTATGTATGTATGTATTTCATTTCTATACCACCCAATAGCCGAAGCTCTCTGGGCAGTTCACAAAAATTAAAACCAAGAAGGACACAATAAAACAATATAAAATATATAAAACATTAAAACCACAGTATAACAATACAACCAGACGAAAACCAGAATAAAACCTAGCAACACTGCAGTAATTTAAAATACAGATTTAAAACAGCAAAGCTAAAAGTCTAGAAAGTTAAAATGCTAAAATGCCTGGGAAAATAAAAAGATCTTCACCTGGCACCAGAAAGAATACAATGTAGGTTCCAGGCGAACCTCACTAGGGAGCTCATTCCACAGCCGGGGTGCAACAGCAGAAAAAGCCCTCCTCCTAGTAGCCACCCGCCCCACTTCCTTTGGCAGGGGCTCACGGAGAAGGGCCGCTGAGGATGAGCTTAAGGTCCGGGCAGGCACATATGGGAGGAGGCGATCCTTCAGGTAACCTGGCCCCAAGCCGTTAAGGACTTTGAATGTTAACACCAGCACCTTGAATCGGGCCCGGAAATGGACTGGCAGCCAGTGCAGCCGGAAAAGTACTGGCATAATATGAGCTCGCAGGCCAGTCCCTGTTAACAATCTTGCTGCCCTATTTTGGACCAGCTGAAGTTTCCGGACCGTTTTCAAAGGCAGCCCCACGTATAACGCATTGCAGTAATCCAGACGAGAAGTTATCAGAGCATGGATAACTGTAGCTAGGCTATCTCTGTCCAGATAAGGGTATAGTTGGTATACCAGCCTAAGCTGATAAAAAGTGCTCTGTGCCTCAAGTGACAGTTCCGGATCCAAGAGCACCCCCAAACTACAAACATGATCCTTTAGGGGGAGTGCAACCCCCTCCAGAACAGGTTGAATATCACCTAGCCGGGCAGACGAACCACCCACTAACAGTACCTCCGTCTTGTCTGGGTTGAGTTTCAGTTTATTGGCCCTCATCCAGTCCATTACCGTGCCCAGGCACTGATTCAGAACAGCCACTGCCTCATCTGGGTTTGATGAGAAAGGGAGGTAGAGCTGGGTGTCATCCGCATATTGATGGCACCTCAGCCCACACCTCCGGATAACCTCCCCCAGCAGTTTCATGTAGATGTTAAACATCATGGGGGATAAAATAGAGCCCTGTGGAACCCCATGGCATAATTTCCATGGCACAGAGCAATAATCCCCCAGCACCACCTTCTGGAGTCAGCCATCCAAGTAGGAGCGGAACCACAGCAGTGCAGTGCCTCCAACTCCCAACCCAGACAACCTATCCAGAAGGATACCATGGTGGATGTTTGTAATGTTTTTTGTATAATTTATAACTAAACTATTATCAATATCTTAGCCTTTACAAAACCTAGAAAATGATATATCTGGGCTCTCAGTGGAAATCCAATTGAACAAGTGCATTATTATAAGTACCTTGGTATTTATTTTCATCATACTTTAAAATGGAACCTTCAAAGATCTTCTGCGCTTTTGGCACATAATAGCCTAGCAGCTCTGCAAAGATTCTATTTCTCAAATGGTGGTCTATTAATACATATGGCTTTACAGCTACTTTGTACTAAGATTATAACAGCGCTTTTATATGGGGTTCAAAGATTCCAGTCACTTTTCCTCAGGTGGTCCCTAGGTGTGTAGCTAATGCATCGTTGTGCTTGAAAACTAGATTAAACTCCATAACATGTACAGCTTGGACATTTACTTTATCTAGCTGGATTAAATCTTGTTTTGACCAACAGGACTCTTGCTACAGTTCTATGATCTGGCAAGACTCATATAGAAGTACCCGGTTGAAGGGCTTCTCCACACGGGGCTTATACCGTGCTATCAAGATTGCATACTCACAGAAGTTTGCAGTTCCTTTTGTTATGGATGAGGGACTATCTATAGTTCAGTATTTTGAGAGCATTTAGTTATCTTTTTACCACCTAATAGTAGGTAGATAAAATACTTCTAAACAAAGTATACATCTAGGATTGTGGGTTGCAATCCAGGTTTTGTACTAATAGGATTTAGTACAGGAAAATCCTTTTTTGATCCATGTTTTATTTTTATTAGAAATATGCTTATAACAGAACATTAAAATATATTGTACATATAAAAATTTGCTCGTTTCTGTTGTTAAACAGAGCTCTGTTAAAGATCCTTAGATCTTAATAGCTTAACAATACAGTCAGGGCCAGAAATGTTGGAGCAAGGATAACTGTTTTGATAGTTGGCCTCTGTATACCACCACACTGAAGTTGAAAGGAAACACCCAGATGGGAGCCAAGTCAGGACTTCCAGCTATAATTCAAGGGGTTTGACAAAAGTGGGGCACGAACCATTCAGGAAGTACAGCCAGTGGCATACACACACACCCATCGTTGGGGGCTCATAAGTAATGGAATGAATGGCTGACAAGCAGCTGCATGGCCAGGTGTAGCCTGTTTCCTGGGTACCCCATGACCAATCAAGCAGATAAAAGGCCTGGAGGTGGTTCTGAGTGTTACATTTGCATTTGGTAGCTGTGCACTGGAACTCCCAACATGAAGTCCAAAGAGGTGTCCATGCGAGTGAAGGAGGCCATCATTAGGCTGAGGAAACAAAATAAACCCATCTGACAGATAGCAAAAACAGTGGAAGTGGCCAACACAACAGTTTGGAACATCCTGAAAAAGAAGGAATTAACTGGCAAGCTCAGCATCAGCAAAAGGCCTAGAAGACCACAGAAGACAACTAAAGTGGATGACTGCAGAATTCTGCTCATGGTGAAGAGGAACCCTTTCACAACATCTAGCCAGGTCAAGAACGCTCTTGCGGAGGTGGGCATGTCATTGTCAACATCTACAGTCAAGAGACGGCTTTATGAATGTAAATACAGAGGCTTCACAACAAGGCGCAAACCACTGGTAACGCTCAAGAACCGAAAGGCCAGATTAGCCTTTGCAAGCAAACCCCTAAAAGACAAAAGCCTGCCCAGTTCTGGAACAAGATTCGTTGGACTGATGAAACCAAGATTAACTTGTACCAGAATGATGGGAAGAGAAAAGTATGGAGAAGGAAAGACACAGCTCATGATCCAAAGCATACCACATCATCTGTCAAACATGGTGGAGGCAGTGTTATGGCATGGGCATGTATGGCTGCCAATTACGGGTGTATGAAACCCCGCTTACCTGGCTCCGCTAGGTTCCACTGGGGGGGGGAGGCGCTCCGTGCCTTCCCCTGGAATCCTGGCCGGCCAGCTCCGCTCCTCAGGGATCCCGCAGAGCCACTGGCCGGCTCCGCCAGCAGCCGGACATCCGTCCGCTGGCTAGCAGGGATGCAAATGGTGGCGGCCATAGCCACCGCCGTTTGCGTCCCTGTATTCAGCTGTGATAGGCTATGTAAAGACTTACGTAGTCTATCACATCTGGGTTAAAAAAACAAAAACAAAACGCGTACGCAAATGGCGGTGGCTACGGCCGCCGCCATTTGCGTTCCTTTTTTTTTTTAACCCAGACGTGATAGGCTACGTAAGTCTTTACGTAGCCTATCACGAATGGGGGGGTGGGGAACAGACTGCAAATGGTGGCGGCGGCAGCGGGTTGGAAGACCAGCCACCACCTCCGCCGAAGCCACCGCTGGAGCCGCCGCCATCCGGAACATCCACCCCAGGTAAGTCTCGTCCTGGGGGGAATCCGCGGGGGGCGGGGGGGTGGCAGGTCATTCCGCCACAGAGTTCGGGGGGCCGAATGCACTGGCATTTGGCCTCACCGGGATCTGTGGCGGAATTCTCTAACATCCCTACTGCCAATGGAACTGGGTCACTGGTGTTTATTGATGACCTGACTGCTGGTAAAAGCAGCAGGGTGAATTCTGAAGTGTATAGGGCTATACTTTCTGCTCAGATTCAACCGAATGCTGCCAAACTGATAGGATGCCGCTTCATATTGCAGATGGATAACGACCCAAAACATACAGCAAAAGCTACCCAAGAGTTTCTCCAGGCAAAGAAGTGGGATGTTCTTCAATGGCCAAGTCAGTCATCTGATCTCCACCCAATAGAGCATGCTTTTCACTTACTGAAGACAAGACTGAAGGCAGAAAGACCCACAAAGAAGCAGCAGCTGAAGGCAGCTGCAGTGAAGGCCTGGCAAAGCATCTCAAGGGAGGAAACTCAGCATTTGTTCACGTTCACGGGTTCCGGACTGCAAAGGATTTTCATCCAGGTATTAAAGGCGATCCTTATGTTTGAAATTATGTTGTTTTGTTCCATTACTTATGAGCCACCAATGTGGTATTGTACAGAGGCCGACTGCTAAAACAGTTATCCTTGCTCCAATATTTCTGGCCCTGAATGTAAATAGAACTTCTTAACCATTTTTTGTTCTTAGACTTCTAGTGTTAACACCTTAAAGGAAAGATCTCATTCTAAGTACCAAGCTCCCTATTCAATACTGAATAGATTGTTGAGCTGACAGGTACACAGGTGTGGTAAGCTTCTAAGAAGAAGCTCCCGCATTGTAAAATCAACACATATTTGTACCCTTTTTGTGTAGCAATTACCTCATAGCTAATATGATCTACTGTTCCATAAATTAGGGCACACAGTTTTATTTATTTCATTGTTATTAAACATTCTTTAAAAATTTGGAACATACATAAAAGACTTACATGTACACCTTTCAGGCTAGATAAGATCAATTTTGAATTATACCTTTGAGAAGATAGCTCTTTACCCAAAATTTGCCAATTAAACCTCCAACTATAATTTTTTTTAGACATCTATATATCAAGCTTTTTGATGCGTATACCTTACACAATATTGATAAGCGAAAACTTTAAGTACACCTTTGACCTGGAACATGACAGTCTCACACCTGTTCATTACTCAAACTTTTGGCCCAAGTTTTGGCCCAAGGCCTTTAAGCCAGCATATTCTCTTTGGATACCATCCAGGTCATCTTGACTATTATGTTTATGTCAGTTACCTAGAATTCATTTGAATCCTGCCTGTTTCTCTGTTTCTTCTCTTTAATACAATTTCCTACAATACTTCTTACGTATTTACATTTTCAGATACTTAACTATTCATAAATAATATTTAGCATTTGCATTTCATAATAAGACATCTTACATTGTTTTAAAAAGGTGGATTAGCATTTTTTCAATAGTTTTCCAAGCATGTCTAATAAAGCAAAGTCGGCTATTTCCTAAAATCCACAACACTTTACATGATGTCATCATGTAAATATGATGTAAACTCCCTCCCTCCCGCAGTTTATGACCTTTATCCTGCCTTTGTAAAGTGTGGGGAAAGTCTGTTTTTTCCTCTATTTAGCCCTGTGAAGCACTTCACTTCCTGGGTATACTTCCATAATGGCGCTATAACACTAGTGACTATAAAATGAAACATACAGAACTTGCCAAGAAATAAAAACAACACATATCAGCCTGTGTAAAGGAGCTGTTCTTCTTCATGGTGTCTGTGCATTACTCATATGGGCTCTGAGCCTGTGTGGAGCCTTGATTTGGGAAACTTCTAAAGCTGAGGATTGTTTTGGCAGGAACCCACCCCCACAGTCCCACAGCCTAGCGGGTTCCCACCCAGTCCCTTAGTTCTCTTTTGACTGTCTTGTTGGTTGCCTTGCACGGAACTTTGCTTCTGTTAGGAGTATTGTTAGTTGGCTGAGGTTTCTTCTCTTTTTCTTTTTGTTTCTTTTATCTTCTTGTTGTTTTTCTTCAATCTGAAACAACAACAACAACATTAGAATAGTTAGTGTCTTTTTGGCATCGCGTTCTTTGATCGCTGAAGGGCAGCTGCGGATGGCCCTAAAAGTGCATTTTTGTAAGGGTGTGAGCTGCGGTAACAAACTACCCCCCATGGATGGGCACACCCTGTGTCTTTTTTTGTTTGGGGGAAGCCTGTCCACACTGCCAAAGTTTCTCCAAGCAGGCATGTTGCAACCGCTTGGACTGTTTGAAAGCAGTTCTTTGGAAAAAAGGTGGTGGACACTCATAAAATGCCTGTGATGAAGGGTTCCGACCCTCCAGCCCAAATCAAGTCAATGTCTTCCCCTGCTCTTGCTTCTCCAGAGAGACTGGCTCTAAACATGGGCCACTCTGCCCAACCCACTCCCAGCCGCTCTTTAGCGGTTTCTGTGGCTAAGAAAATAGCCAAAAAGGCAAGAGTTCAAAAGCCTTCCTTAAAGGCGCAGAAGAAGAAAAATAAGACTAAAAAATCTAATGAGTCGCAGTCTAAGTCTTCTCTACTCCTCCTCTGCCTCTCTTGGATTTGCTGATACTGATACTGTGGCCTCAGTGCTGACAGCAAGACCAGCCCTCATGTCTTTGATGTCAGAGGGAGAGCTAAAGGATCCTTCACTGGCTCCAGAGGAGCGCCATTCTGATCCGTGAGCATGTTCTATCTTTTTTCCCAACCGTCCTACTGACTATTAAAATAGTCTTGGAAAGCACCATCGTCAATGACACCGACGTCAAAATGCCTTGAGTCTTTGTACTGCATTCAGGAGAAGGATGAGGGTTTTTTATTTACAGTCAGGGCCAGAAATATTGGAACAAGGATAACTGTTTTGACAGTTGGCCTCTGTAGACCACCACATTGAAGTTGAAAGGAAACACACCCAGATGGGAGCGAAGTCAGGACTTTCAGCTGTAATTCAAGGGGTTTGACAAAAGTGGGGCACTAACCACTCAGGGAGGACAGCCAGTGGCATACACACACCCCCATTGTTGGTGGCTCATAAGTAATGGAACAAAACAACATAATTTCAAACTTAAGGATCGCCTTTAATACCTGAATGAAAATCCTTTGCAGTCAATGACTGCCTGAAGTCTGGAACCTGTGGACATGACCAAATGCTGAGTTTCCTCCCTCGAGATGCTTTGCCAGGCCTTCCCTGCAGCTGCCTCCAGCTGCTGCTTGTTTGTGGGTCTTTCTGCCTTCAGTCTTGTCTTAAGTGAAAAGCATGCTCTATTGATTTGAGATCAGGTGACTGACTTGGCCACTGAAGAACATCCCACTTCTTTGCCTGGAGAAACTCTTGGGTAGCTTTTGCTGTATGTTTTGGGTCATTATCCATCTGCAATATGAAGCGGTGTCCTATCAGTTTGGCAGCATTCGGCTGAATCTGAGCAGAAAGTATAGCCCTATACACTTCAGAATTCACCTTGCTGCTTTTATCAGCAGTCAGGTCATCAATAAACACCAGTGACCCGGTTCCATTGGCAACCATACATGCCCATGCCATAACACTGCCTTCACCATGTTTGACAGATGATGTGGTAAGCTTTGGACCATCAGCTGTTCCTTTCCTTCCCCATACTTTTCTTTTCCCATCATTCTGGTACAAGTTAATCTTGGTTTCATCAGTCCAACGAATCTTGTTCCAGAACTGGGCTGGCTCTTTTAGGGGATTGTTGGCAAAGGCTAATCTGGCCTTTCGGTTCTTGAGCGTTACCAGTGGTTTGCACCTTGTTGTGAAGCCTCTGTATTTACATTCATAAAGCCGTCTCTTGACTGTAGATGTTGACAATGACATGCCCACCTCCGCAAGAGCATTCTTGACCTGGCTAGATGTTGTGAAAGGGTTCCTCTTCACCATGAGCAGAATTCTGCGGTCATCCCCTTTACTTGTCTTCTGTGGTCTGCCAGGCCTTTTGCTGTTGCTGAGCTTGCCAATTAATTTCTTCTTTTTCAGGATGTTCCAAACTGTTATACTGGCCACTCCCACTGTTTTTGCTATCTCTCTGATGGGTTTATTTTGTTTCCTCAGCCTAATGATGGCCTCCTTCACTCACATGGACACCTCTTTGGACCTCATGTTGAGAGTTCCAGTGAACAGCTACCAAATGCAAATGTAACACTCAGAACCACCTCCAGGCCTTTTATCTGCTTGATTGGTCATGGGGTACCCAGGAAACAGGCCACACCTGGCCATGCAGCTGCTTGTCAGCCATTTGTTCCATTACTTATGAGCCACCAATGATGGGTGTGTGTGTATGCCACTGGCTGTACTTCCTGAATGGTTCGTGCCTCAGTTTTGTCAAACCCCTTGAATTACAGTTGGAACTCCTGACTTCGCTCCTATCTGGGTGTGTTTCCTTTCAACTTCAATGTGGTGGTGTACAGAGGCCAACTGCCAAAACAGTTATCCTTGTTCTGATATTTCTGGCCCTGACTGTACACATCCCCATTCAAGTTCTATTCTTGTGGAGTCCTCCCAGGGCAAATCGCAGAGGATACATGCCTCACCAGCAGATAAGGAAGGTCAGAGGCTTGATCTTTTAGGAAGGCACATTTATTTTGCAGTGATAGACCTCAAAGATGCCTACTTTCATATTGCAATGGAGAACTCTCATCAGAAATACCTCAGGTTCATCATTGGTACCGACATATTCCAATTCCGAGTTTTAACATTTGGCTTGGCCACCACACCAAGGGTGTTCATGATGTGTATGGTGGTGGTATGTGCATATCTTCAAGTCTGAAGTGTTGAAATCTATCTTTACCTGGATGACTGGTTTCTAGTCACATCACTGAAGAGTCATCTGATGCAATCAATAGTGATAGTTCGAAATCCCCTGAGTTCATTGGGCCTTTGCATAAATGAAGAGAAGTCCAAGATGGCTCCAACTCAAGTAATACAGTTTATAGGGACAATGTTGGACTCAGTAGCAGCTCGCAGTTGCCTGCCACGGATCAGGCACAAACATTGATTGACCTAGCTGGTGGCCACGTTGTACAAGGGGGAAGAAACCACAGCATTTACCATTCAGCACCTATTTGGGCTTATGCCCTCAACTGTCTGCGTTATGGAATAGGCTCACCTTCAGATGTGAACTCTACAAGGATGGTTTCTTCATGTATTTGTCGGTACCATGAATATACACAAGTTGGATATACACAACTTGCTTCAAGGCATGCCTTTTGTTTGTCCAACTCCATCATGAATACCATGGACACAATGCATTGCGGCCCTCTGCAAATTCAGGTCCGAGGGAGAGAAATGAATGCATATTAACCCTCTCAAGCTTCTGGCTGAAAAGAAAGCTCTTTCCACCTTCCAAGTTGATCTTTGGGGGAGACGGATCCAAGTACTTACAGACAACACTGCAGAACTTTGGTATCTCAACAAGGAAGGGGGAATGTGTTCCTCCAGTCTTGTGACAATGACAATAGACATTTTTAATTGGGCTATCTCATGGGGAATACAGCTCTCCACCCTTCACATCGCGGGTACAGATAATGTCCTGGTGGATTCATGAGCAGAACTTACTTGTTAACTCACAAATGGGAGTTGGCTCCATCCATGTTCCATTGCCTGTTCCTTTGATGGAGGACTCCTCCAGTAGATCTATTTGCAGCAGCACAGAATGCAGTCTGCATGAGGTTGTGCTTGAGAGCAGGAGTGGGCAAATCCTCCCTAGGGGATGCATTTTTGATTCCATGGACAGGGACCTTCTTTTATGTCTTCCTTCCATTCGCATTGTTGACGAGGGTGATAATGCGTATTTCGGAAGAAGCCACTAACTGCATATTGATTGCACCTTGGTGGCCTCAGCAAGATTGGATTGCTCTGCTTCTCAAACTCTCCAAGACTCAGTTCATCCACCTGCCGTCGATATCAGACCTACTCATCGAGGACTGAGGCCACATTCAAGATCCCGACTTGGCGACACTCAGGTTGACAGCGTGGAGAATCCAGTGATAGTAAAAGAATTGTCTGCAGATGTGCACCATGTATTGGATGCTGCTACAGAACCATCTGTGAGAAAATCCTGTACTGCCAAATGGAAGGTTTTTGCCGATTTTACAAAAGCTAAGGGGGTAGATCCAGTTCGGTGTCCAGTGGACTTGGTCCTTGAATTTCTCTCTTCTCTTTTAAAGAAAGGGCTAATGGCCTCTTCGATCTGAGTTCATTTAGTAGCAGTATTGGCAAATCACCACCCAGTACAGGGGTTGTTGATCTTCATACATCCAATGGCTCATCAGTCTTTAAAGGGAATCAAAAACCTTGCACCCCCCATTCGATTGCTGGTGCCACATTGGAGCTTATTGGTAATCCTCAAGGCTCTGACTATGAGAACCACTTGCGTCTGTCGATCTCTGGCTCCTATCCTGGAAAGTTGCCTTCTTAGTGGCAATTACCTCAGCATGGAAGTCAAGTGAGGTGTGTGCACTAAAGACTGATCCACCGTATCTAGTATTCTATAGGGACAAGGTGGTGATATCTCCAGATCTATCATTTCTTCCAAAGGTGGTGTCAGGTTTCCACCTTAATTAGGACATTATTCTGCTGTCATTCTTTTGGCCTCCTTCCTCTCCGATAGAGAAAGTGCTGGATGTCCATAGGTCTCTGGCATTCTACAAGGCTAGGACAGAGAACTTTTGAAGTTTACAGCATCTCTTTGTGCATTATGGGGGTCCCAAAAAGGATCACCTGTATTGTTGCAAAGACTGGCTGCGTGAATTGTGCATACCATCAAGTTGGCATACCGATTTTGCCGGCCTTGAATTATCGGGCCCAATCAAGGCTCATTCTACTTGAAGAGTATCCGCATCGACAGATTTTGGGAGAGGGGTCTCCTTGCTGGACCTTTGTAAAGCTGCAACTTGGTCCAAGCCTTCGATGTTCATCACCCGTTACAGGCTGGATGTTTGAGCCTGAGAGGACCGCCAGTTCGGCTGGGCTGTTCTATCACTGCTACTACAATAAGACATTGCTATGCATCGACCCACCTCTGGTAAGTTAGCTTGTCAGTCGCCCATATGTGTGATGCACAGAGACCACAAAGAAGAAAGGCAGATTGCTTACCTGTAACTGTAATTCTTTGAGCAGCCATCTGTGCATTCACACAACCCACCCACCGTCCCCATTCCGGTGTCAATGTCGATATCAATGTTGGTACCAAGGTGTGATTTTTCCCGTGGGTTCAAAGTGATCTCAAGGAACTGAGGGACTGGGGAGAAACCTGCTAGGCATGCGCAGTGGGGCAGTGGGGGAGCGTTCCTGCCAAAATGATCCTCAGCTTTGGAAGTTTCCTGAATTGAGGTGCCGCACCGGTGCAGAGCCCATATGTGTGAATGCACAGATGACCACTCAAAGAACTACAGTTACAGTTACCTGCCTATCTTAATCCCACAAAGAATCCAGAGGCAGAAGCCCCAGTAAGGATGTGGGATTTTAGTCTTGTGTGGTGAAGCCCAAAGGCCGTACGCTGTAAAATAATGTAAATTGTTATTTCTCTTTTTGAACTTTATTCTTTGGGCAGGGAAAAGGCAAAAGAAGTTATTTTGTTATGATTGTACTGAATGGCAAAATTTGATATCCCTGGCAGCTAAATTTTGTTCTCCTATTTTTGGCATTTAGTTCCCAGTTGGGAGCAAAGGGGCTAATTATCTAAAAAAAAGTTCATGTTTATAAGCCTGAGGAATGCTTTACCATCTGCCAAGTTACAGAGGAGATTCAACAAGGATTCTTCATTGCAACCTACAGTTCAGGGATTTAGAGACTATGATGCATGTTTTATTATATTGCAATTTCTATTGGATATATTAGGAGAGAACTGATTGTGCCTTTATTATCTAAGTTTCCTGGCAGAGGCAATCTGTTCTATCTATCTGTTTAGCTGACACCGTTCATGTAGTTATGAATGGTCATTCGTAGTTAGTCATGTAGTTTAATAATAGTTACTGGAAAAGTTGCTAAAAAAAATTTTGTTGCAATTAAGTTGGGAGCTCAGTTAACCTGTTTTTTATTTGCTCAGCATGTATGATACACTGTTCTGTATGTCTTCATATATGTATGTTGTTGCTCTACGTATGTTTTTGTAAATATGTGTGTTAGTGTTACCTGAACCAATGGCTTGAGGGGCCTGGGGAAAAAAAGTCAGTATCTCAAAAACAGGAGCCCTGGCTCTGACTTGGGTCTTAAAGTGTTTTAGCGCTAATTAAAATATTAATTAAAAAGACTAGGGCATCTGTGATCAGATCACTGTCTGGAAGTCTGCAACAGACAGACACCTGTTTTTTGTTCCCTAATATATATTCTGAGGTTAATCCTTAAAAAAAAAAAACACCCTTCAGCTAATCCAAACTGGCCAGTCCTTTTGTAATATAAGTCAAGAGTCATTAAGAAGATGGAAACAACCTCTAAGTAAATTTCTGATTGGTCACCTAGATCACTGATATCAAAGGTGGGGCTGCTGTCACCACTGGACAAAATGATGATCCTTGGGCATCAAAGGGCTGACTCTTACTGGTCTCAAATTCCCATATACAGGTGAAGCTCGTATCAGGAGTCCAAAGATTCTCTCCCTCAGTCCATGTTCTCTGCAAGGAACTCTGTACTTCCTCTGAAACCCAAGAGGTAGGTAACAGGTATCTGGCTAAGTTAGATTGACTTTCAGCAGTAAGCCTCTGTGTGTGATTGTGTTGCTTCACCTTTTTCTTCCTCCCCCCTCCACTTTTCCAAAATAAATTCCTTTATATACAATGGACATTGGGCTTATTTGATTTTAAAACTATTTCTCAGGAATTTCTCAATAGATTCTTCTGCATGTACTAAGATTGCATGGGTGTTAAGCTACCCCTTGAGTTCCAAGGATAGTTCACAAGGTTCTATAAGATTTGGTGTTCTCAGGGCTTTGACTAAGTAAATACAGAGTACCATATTTTTAATGTTATTTATTAATTTATTAGTAGATTTAAAAAAATGTACAATGACAAACACACACATCAAATTTAAATCTGGTTGTTGACAGAGGGTAGTACATTTAGGGAGCAATCCTATGGCCGCTAGGTGAGTAGTGGGTCCTGCAAGCGCACAGGCACAATCGGATACTACCCATGGACTTGAGCCACCTGCCAGTTTCCATGGCATTGCATCGTTATCATACTTGGTAATTTCCTTACCATTAAGAAGGAAATAGCTTCTCAAGTTGGGATGAGGAGGGTTTCCAGGCATGACAAAAGAACCAAAGTTGTGGGCTAGGGTCTTAGATTAGAGTGACACACAGCTTGAGTTTCTGATACCAAACAGAAATCTGTCATCAGCCATGACTCTCTATGAACACAGATAGGGATGCTGTTGTGTAGCTGCATCTCTATGGTAGAAGCTCTATATGGCAATTAGGGGGTGAGGTGGGAAACCTGTTCAGAGCCAGTGTGGTGTAGTGACTAGAGTGTTGGATTGGGAGTCGGGAGATCTGGGTTCTAGTCCCCACTCAGTCATGGAAGCTCACTGGGTGACTTTGGGCCAGTCACAGACTCTCAGCCCAAACTACTTCACAGGGTTGTTGTTGTTGTGAGGATAAAATGGAAAGGAGGAGGATGATTATGTATGGTAACCTTGAGGAAAAAAGGCGGGATATAAATGTAATAAATAAATAAATTTAATAGCCAAAATGTCAATAAAAACTGTTTGGGACAGCATCATCTTGGACAGGGGTAGAAAAAAGGGGCAAAGGATAAGCATGTGCTTAATGGAGGAATCCAAAGGGGAATAAGGAAAGTTTTAATTGTTCTCAGGGGAATAAGGAAAGTTTTAATTGTTCTCATTATGAAACACAGGCTGCTGTGAAGAAACTGAGGAAGCCCCATTAACTGAGAAAGCACATGTTAATAAATCCAAAGAGGACAGCTGCCATGTGATGAAATGGAGCAATGTGCAGAAGGTTTCCCTACATAACTGGTTTATTTGAGGATGGTATGGCCAAATATCTTACAATACTATGCATAACCAAAGAGCAAGCACAATGGGTGTGATCTTTGAGGGCTAGAATATTTTGAGGAAATGGTGTGTCTCAGGCAATTCACAAAGGAGGCAGTGGGGAAGATACTTGATGAACTTTAATTGGTGGTCCTGTCATAGTGTCCTGGCTGTAGCGAAGGGCAGGTCAGATTTGGGAGGGGACAAAGGTAACTGAGAGTCATTTAGACAGAGAATAAAGACTAGGTATGAGGAAGGAATAAGAAAGATTTGCCAGTGACAGGAGAATATGGTTGAGAATGCAAACGATTGCTTCCAGAATTGGAGCCAGGCTGGGAGAAAGGATTCTGGGACAATGAACCGTGGGAAGGTAAGGAGAGAGAGGTGTTTTTTTTTAAACTCCCGTCACTCATGCACGTTTGATTTTAAAATTAGACCCCACTTTACATGTTAGCTGATGCATGAAGAAGAAAACCTTGACACAGGTTAAACAGCTGATGCATGAAGAAAAAAACATGGTTCTTTCCTTCATGTCTAGGCTGGTCCTGATTATGGGCAGAGTCCAACGGTAACCCACTGATTCTGCTGTGCAAGCAGCACCCACCACTTGTGCAACGGAGATGTCATGCTTCCAGGGGCAACACGAAACAAGTGGAATGGGGCAGGCCAACGGAGCTTGCATAAGGGAGCTCCACTAAAAAGTCAGTTTCTCCTGGGCACCTATACAGTGAACAACAACAAAATGAATAAATGTGAAGGAAAAAGGAAATAATACCGAGTAATGAGTTTGCATTACTAGGTTTGCACATATTCCGTGTGGGCTTTGAACATAAAACATAAAATGATTGTTTAAGCATGCATACAAACTTTCATTCTGGTATTTCAGTCTACAAAGCAGATACCACATTACAATATACTTTGCATTCCCATCACGCTTAGAAAATGGGTGCAGGGGGCAAGGTGGTATGTGAACTTGAAATATGAAATTATATGCTGAATATGTGTACCACATTTCAGTCCAATATCTCAATATTCAAGAAAATTATCGTATAGCAGACAAACAAATGAAATACTGGATGGGCAAGTAAAACTACAGACTTCACTTTTGCTTGGGCAACTATGTTAAATGTCATGGCTTCCTCAAAGGAATTGTGGGAACTCCAGTTGGTGAAGTCCTGAGCATTCTTTGCTAGAAATCCCAGCCCTCTCCAAACTACATTTTCCAGGGTTCCCTGGAAGGTTAAGTTGTTTCCAAAGAGAAACACACAATTTCCATAGCAACAGATCCAAATGACCTTTGCAGATGTGACTCTTTTTCTTTTCATATGATACCTGCTCTTGGGCAAGGCCCATTAATTTCAATGGGGCTTGTGTAGGAAAAGCTCCCAGCAGAACTGGAAATGTGTAATACATGTTGTAAGAAATGATTCCATCTACTAGAGTCCTAGGGGTTGCACAGAAACAGTATTGAATGGATTGTACTTAGATTAGTAGCAGAAAAATTAAAATGAAGGCTGTTGTGGATCAGTGCCAATTCCTATGTCATAAATAAGGAAATTGGCAAAAATAGTATTTCCATTGTTTGTGGGGGGTTTTCTCTGTTAACACAATTTCACTTGCACAACCTTTTCCTGAACCTGAAAAGTAAATGATTTAGATACTGAGTGGATGCAAATTCCCCCACAGGTATTTTCACATGACATAAATGAATGTTCATGTCAAATATTGACACAGATAGTTTTTTTTTTTTAAGCAAAAAGATCAAATGCATATTTCAAGATAGGAGTTAAATTGAAGCCCTCCCATTGGAAAGCAGCCTTGAAATCTGTCAGACCACCTAACATTGATCTAAAGCAGCAGCTTATACAGCAAAATATTTTATACAGGGCACATTGGACTGATTGAAACGCCTGGGGATTTCAGTGTTGGAAGTGTAACAATCTGCAGGCTAATCTAGAGCATAAGTTATGAAGTTGCCTGACAGTGATGCCTTTCTGGCTTCCGGTCCTAACCAGGATCAACATGCTCCTGGAAACCTCACGGATCCATATAAAAGATGCCCATGCCTTACTGGGATTACATTCCAGGCAAATGGGACTTGGCAGAGGGACATGCTGCATGGTTTAGTAAGTCCACACTAACTGCTGAGTGTATTCTACAACACTGGAAGGCAATTATAACCCTAAATATAAACTACTGGGTTCCAGATCTGTTGACCTTAGCCGCTCATGAAAAGGTATATTTAAAGAAATTACTAAAAGAAAAGAAATTCCTACTATGATGGCAAAATTTTCTTGAATTATATGCAGAGTAATATAATTGACCGCAAAAGCAGTGCAGGCCAGCAAAGAGATGTGCATGACACAACCTTTTTATTTTATTAAAGGGATACAGGAGTGCCCCTTTAGTTAAGGTGGGTCGCAAAACAAAGGTTCTGCCATTATAAGCCTCAAAATTCTACTGCTTATAAAAATGACACCTGTTGATATAATAACTTGATTCTTGGCATCTATGATCTACCTGATGAGTTCTACAATTGTACAAAATTTCAAACTGAAAAATTGCCACAGGTACAGCAAGTTTGAACTGTGGTGCTGGAGAAGACTCTTACGAGTCCCCTGGACTGCAAGGAGGTCAAATCAGTCCATCCTAAAGGAAATCAACCCTGAGTGCTCATTGGAAGGACAGATACTGAAGCTGAAGCTCAAATATTTTGGCCACCTAATGCGAAGAGAAAACTCTCTGGAAAAGACCCTGATGCTGGGAAAGACTGAAGGCAAAAGGAGAAGGGGACGACAGAGGATGAGATGGCTAGATAGCATCACCGATGCAATGAATATGAACTTGAGCACACTCCGGGAGAGAGCGCAGGACAGGAAGGCCTGGCATGCTATGGTCCATGGGGTCACGAAGAGTCGGACATGACTGAACGACTGAACAACAACAAGTTCAGAAATGCTGAAAACTAGCACGTTTGTACTTCTTACTCCAAGCTGTGCCTTAGGGTATCATTTATTTCTTTCAAATTTGGGTGCAAATTACTGATGTCCTTTCTTCAGGTTTGTCAAGGAGATGCACCTTTCATGGGTTTGGTGAAGTTTTGAGCAGTGGTTCAAATATTGTTAAAGCTTTTCTGTCCCAATAAAAGCCTATGGCAGCAACTGTCTGGCACGCTCAGTTTTATTCTGAAGTTAGAATGCTGCCAATAGTCCAATGTTTTGAGTGGAATTCCAGTGTTTATGTCAGCATTCTGATAGTGGGGGAGGGGTAGCAGGAAACTGTCAACTGAGATACCTTAAGTAATTTTGAAGGCTGAATCACTTTCACTGATCTAGACCGTCCCTTTTAAAATTATAATTTAGCACAAAGAAGCCCTCTGATCTCAAAAGCTGGCTCCCTACATTATGAGTTTTGGTTATTCCTAATAAAAGTATTGCCCTACTATTATGCTTTTGATTTGTTCTAATTAGCAAACATGATTACCTGTATTTATTGATTCTTTGAGGTATACACATAAAAAAGTAAGCGTGCACCTTGAAATTAAATCATAATTAACATTAGTTTAGTATTTATAATCCCATATATCATATAGGTTGACCCACAAGAAAGCAGATCCAAATACCTTGGGGAGAAGTTTCCTTTTAAAAAACCAGGGTGTCAGGGTTCCCCTTTATGATCTGGGTCCCCTGAGCAACTCCTCTTGCCTCCTTAAGAGTCCAACCTTCCTTCTTTTACCATCCTTTTTCCAGTAATGTGGGGTTTAGGGTGTAGATGTGAGGTGATTGACACTCTAGACACAGGGTTTAACCACAACAGTTTACTGGTAAATTAAGGGCACAATCCTATAAGGATAGTCAGCCTCCTCCAACCTCGGAGGTGGCTGACTGTCCAATGCAGGGCGGGTGGCACATGGAGGGGATCCTGTCCTCTGCACTCCAGCCACCCCGCATTTGTGGCTAGACAGCTGATTTTGACTGTCTAGCTGGGGACTTGGAGTGGGAAGGGGGAGGCTGCATGGCGCATAGGAAGCACCGTAATGACACTTCCGTGGTCTCCGCCCCTCCTCACAGAATGCCCCCTTTTCACCTGCTCTGTGGTTACAAGCACAGAGATGGGGAAGAACTGTGCTGCCTACGAGGCAGTGGGGGAGGGCGTGAGGAGCGTGTTTTCGGTTTTGCAGAAACCGAAAAATCATATAGCTGTCTAGGCACTGTCTACTGGCCATAGGATAGCTTTCTAAAGCAAGCAAATCACATCTAAAGGTATTTACCGAATAGAGCTGAATGATACAAAAGGCCTTAAGAGAAAATAAGTTACGAAACACAAGTTCCTTTACCTTAGCTGAATTTAAGACTTCTCCAGGCTGCTTCTTCCTGTTGTGTCTTGTGCTCTGGTTTCTCTGATTCTCCTCGTACTGTTCTGGTCTTTCTGAAAGCACTGCTTCACACGTGAAGAAATGAAACTTAACTGGGGAAACTGAAACCTCCCTCTCAACAAAAACTCCAAGCCACTAGGCCTGATCTTTTTTCCCTTTGCCTCTATAGGCCTCAAACCTTCACACATGGAAATTCAATTATCAAAAAACCTGCCAGTTTAAGACCAGAGTTAAGGCTGTCTCGTGTTGGCTAAAGTTCCACAAAGGTAGGAAATTGGAAGGTAAGACTGATGCCTTAAATGAGGTGCCCTGTAATCAGTTATGCTGTTGTGCGGTGTCACAAATTGTGCTTGCTGACAACTTACCTTCCATGCACCCACACTTTTCTTTAGTCTTTCAGGCCCAAATCCAGATGGAGAGGTTGGTGTGCCTGGGACCAGCAAAGATGCCCCTTGTTGTCCTGGTCCTGTATGCAAATTGTAAGCAAGCACAATTTCTGACATTGAGCAACATCACATCTGGCTCTGAAGGTTCTGGCTTCTCCTCCAAGGATGATTCCAGTTGGAGGAATGACACCTGGAGGCATGACATATGAAGCCTTTACTCTTTAAATACAAAATGATAGAGAGAAGGGAGGGGAAAACATAAAGGAGAGGGAATAGGGTGCAGGGCAGGAGGGGAAGGATTTTACTGTTTGTATTGGAAAATTTAAAAAATCTAATAATCTGTTAATAACAATAACAAAAAAGTTAGGGCTAATCCAATTTAGAATGTCCTTCATAGAACATTGCACTCTTCACCCTAAGCAGGAAGATGCTCCAGAGCAGTTTTACACAGTCAGTTTCCTTGTAAGGAAGGAATACTGAAGCCTTGTAGTATTTTTATAACATCGGGTTGTTTCCTCTTATACAAGCTGAGAAGGGAGGGGGAGCAAAGTTATTGCCACACCTTGACACAGGTTAAACAGCTGATGCATGAAGAAAAAAACATGGTTCTTTCCTTCATGTCTAGGCTGGTCCTGATTATGGGCAGAGTCCAATGGTAACCCACTGATTCTGCTGTGCAAGCAGCACCCACCACTTGTGCAATGGAGATGTCATGCTTCCAGGGGCAACACGAAACAAGTGGAATGGGGCAGGCCAACGGAGCTTGCATAAGGGAGCTCCACTAAAAAGTCAGTTTCTCCTGGGCACCTATACAGTGAACAACAACAAAATGAATAAATGTGAGGGGGAAAGGAAATAATGCCGTATTCGGCCTGCTGACCAGTAGTTCATCCTTTGTCCAAAAACTGCATGATGACTTCAAAAAGTTTGGCTGTTTTGTAAGGACCACGGGATGATGTAGAGATGCACTATTAATATCTCTTAATATTTCATACATTTTATTGAAACTGGTTGGCATATCTTATTTTGTCATTGACCCTGAGACTTTGGGATGGGATACACTACAAATGCAATACATACAGAAACCAAGTAGGAGGAATATCTTCCTCTGATTCTCTTGGTGAACAACAGCAGTCATCAAAAACCCACATATGAATCATCAACCTATAAAGCAGAGGAGTTAAAACGATACTTGGTGGTGATGGAATACTGTAGTGGTTACAAAGGAAGTGTAGCAAATGAATCAAACAAAAGTTTATAGAGTCCATTCCCTCCAGTCATTATTCTTTCTTGTTTTACATCCAGCTTGAGGAAGAGTCCCATATAACTCAGGAAGGATTCCCTGTACACACACGCACTTGCAAGCCCCACTGAACAAAATGGGGCTTACTTCTGAGTAGATATGCACAGGATTGCACTGTTAAAAGCTCAAAGTTGCAGTTGTGCACTTCAGTCATAATAATAAGTTGTGAAAACGAGGCTCTTACTTTCCCCCGCTGGTAGGGATGTACGAATCCCTTACCTTGCCATCCGCGGGGGGTCTGCTGGGGGGGGGAGTGATCCGTTCCTCCCCCCCAGAATCCTCACTGGCCGGCTCCACTCCACGGTGATTCCGCAGAGCCACCGGCCAGCTCCAAACCCCCAGCAATATGGCCGCCATTGCCGTATCACTGGGTGGACTGACTAACTGTGGACGCAAATGGCACCCATTGTAGCAGGTGCCATTTGTGTCCCAGCTCTTTGCGGTGATAGGCTACGTAAATCTTTACGTAGATTTACGTATGGCCGCCATTGCTATATCGCTGGCTGGACTGACTAACTGCAGAAGCAAATGGCACCCAGTGTAGCGGGTGCCATTTGTGTCCCGGCTCTTTGCTGTGATAGGCTACTTAAATCTTTACGTAGCCTATTGCACAAAGGAACATCGACGCAAATGGCATATTTGCATCCCTGTTCCTTCACGCGATAGGCTATGTAAAGATTTAAGTAGCCTATCACAGCAAAGAGCTGGGACACAAATGGCATCCGCTACCCTGGGTGCCATTTGCTTCCGCAGTTAGTCCAGCCAGCAATATAGCAACGGTGGCCGTATCGCTGGGGCTTTGGAGCTGGCAGCAGGCAGGATCTGCTGACGAAGACTTCGCGATAGAGGAAGAGGTAGGATATCCGATCTTCCATGGACGTCAGGGGGCCGGATTCAATATAATCCGGCCTAATTGGGGTCCGTGGAGGATTTCTCCGACATCCCTACCTGCTGGGCAAGAGAATATCACCAGAGGTGACCTGAGGCTATTAAAAAGTTCAATATTTATTTAAAATTCAAGCAGGAAAACAGTGGATGCATTTCAACTTATGAAAGATGAAAACATGCCACACAGGAAATATCAAAGGATAGTAAACGTAAACTATTTATAGAGAAGAGTAAGTGCAAAACAACATTTCATGAGGAAATAAAATGTGAAACATATAATGATTATGGAAAAATACCATTGTAAAACCATCAGGTGGGTCACTGTTAAATGCAAAGGTTACAACATGCAAATTAAACTACAGTTTAACTCTTGTTGAAGCCTACTAGCATACCAATATTAAAACTATGTTAAAGCATCAAATGAAATAGCTATGATATTAAAAAAATTATGGTAGGCAAAACTAGCAGCAGTTTTGATTGTTACTGTCAGGTTTCCCGATCCCCCCAGCACACATGCTCAGGCATTCTGACACCAGACATCTAAATCAGTGAAATTTCTTTATTGCAGGAAATCCCACGGCAAAAGCTTAATGGTTACACTCTTCAGAAATCATATAGCTGATGGTCAGTAGCTATAGGCTCTATGTTATTCCAGAACAGTCCAAAGCTAAACACTACCACCGTGACTGAGATCCTCATCAATGTGATTTCCTCACTGCCATCTCCATGGCTCTGAACTAGGGGTGTACAAAACATACCAGTCCACTGGGGGGTCCATGCAGGGGGGGGAGGCGATCAGTCCCTCCCCCCAGAATCCTCCCCGGCCAGCTCTGCTCTGCTGCAGGTCCGCAGAGCCACTGGCCGGGCCTGTCCACAGCCGGATTTCCGGCCGCTGCCACGCAAATGGCATCCGCTATTTGCATCCCTGCTGTTTGCCGTGATAGGCTACATAAAGATTTACGTGGCCTATCATGGCAAAAGGCAGGGACGCAAATGGCGTCCGCTATGCCGGACGCCATTTGCATCTGAAGACAGGCAGCAGCAGCCAGCAGCGGAGGGCAGCGGCTGGACAGCGGCTGGTAGGATCCGGCCAGTGCAAATTCCCCCAGGTGGCAGAGGTGAGTCTTTCGTTCCACCGCAGACTCCAGGGGACTGGATTCTTAGAATCTGGCCTCATTGGAGTCCGTGGTGGAATTCTCCACCATCTCTACTCTGAACACAAGGGAAGGGACTTGGGATTCCTGGCGTATCTAACCCAGGCAATCCATACACAGGGTTCCAAACCCCAGACAAGGAATGGGAATGATTCTTAGAATGATTCCTCAGGCAATCAAGGGATACATTCTTGAAAGGCCTAAACAAAAAAACATCCATGGAGAGATAGTCCAACTTCAAACCTTTTGTTGATAACTCTAGACTACATGGTTGAGGCCTATCAAGACCAAGGGAAGGGTACTACCCCCACCCCCACACTCAAAGAGTTCCATGCCACTGCTTTTGCATTGGTAACTTCACGCTGCATGAGTCCAGCCAGAGGAAAGTCCAAAAGTCGTAGATCAAACCCAGCTTGCCAGTACACTGAGCTGACAACAAACAAAGACACACAATCCACAGCAAATGAGAGTTCAAGTCTATGAAAAGCCTCACAGTGTTTTTCCTGGCAAATCTTTAGCAATCCAAAGTTCCAATTAAGGGAGAGTCCATGTGCAGAGTGCCTCCAAAAGCCCAGACAATGATGGATCCAAACAGAGAAGGCTTCAGGCAATGGAGATGAGATGTTCCTAGCAAAGGCTCTTTGCCTTTGCATCAGCTTAAAAGGGGAAGGCGTGACTGTAAAACACCCCCTCCAGATCCCTTGACAGACAAGGGCCTTTAGCCTTTTCAGCAATGCCCCTGTCTAAACAGAGCATCGCTGCTCAGCGCTCTAGCGCTGATGCTTCAACATGGGTGATCCTTCTATAAACCCCACCCCACCTCTGTGAGGTTCTCACGGGCAGCTTTCCTGTCTGCCAAGGCCAGACCAGCCAGTGGACAGGGAGTTGGGTGACTCCCCCTGGCTCTGCTCTGGGAACATTGACAGAGATAGGATCACACAGATTCTGACATTCCAGAGGCTGAATAGGCCCAAGCACTGTAGATCCAGATGAAAATTAGGAAGAACTAATCTCAAGGTCTAAGGTATGGGATCCAGACAGTCCATCCTAGATCCAGTTGAAACTCATCACCTGAATATTACTTGCTATCAACTGTCCTTTTCAGGTTTATGAAATATTGCCTCAAGGCATGCACACTGACAGCTCTATTTACAAAAATCTTAGTATCAAGAATTAGAGTTCAGCTGCTGTGTGCCCATCCCTCTACTTTAAATTTGGTATGATTGGGGCTTTCCTAGGTGTGTGTCTTTCACCTGGCTGTGCCCTTGGTAACCTAAGTAACTAGAGTAATTTGCCTGCCTTTCCAACATATCAAAGCCCTAGAGCACTCTTTTGAGCCTTCAGAATTGCACTGTACTTCCATTTCGCCAGTGGGAGTAATTAGCCTCCATGATTATGCATTTCTCTGATGTTTGGGTTACTTAGCTTCTGTGATGTGTGAAGTCACTTCTCTGATGTCTCATAACTTCACTTCTCTGAAGCTTGCAGTAAGGGCCTAAGGGTGTAAACCCTTATGCAAATAAGGGTTTTATCGCTAGAGTGATCTAGCAAGGTCTCAGGAATATGGTTACTGAGAACCCTGTCATTGCGAGCAGGGAGAAGTGTCCAGGAAGGAGAACGGGGGGTTGGAAGCTATAACTCCATGACAGTTTGCTGGAATGGGGAGAAATGGGGGGGGGGTGTTCTCATAGGGAGCCTTCAGATGCTGCACTGGAGAATCAGGGATTTTGGCTTCTTCATTGAAAAGTGCACAAAAATTGGGGGAAATGTGGTGGGAGCAATAACTCTGCGACAGTTGGCTGGAATGGGGCGAAACTGGAGTGGTGGGCTGCTCTCATAGAGAGCCTTCAGATGCTGTACTGGATAATTGGGATGTTTCTAGCTATCAGAATTGTGAATTAGTTTAGGGGTGTACAGATTCCCCACTGTCTGTTCCGGTGGGGAATCCATGGGGGGGGGAATCTGTTCCTCCCCCTCCCCGGAATCCTCTGGAGCAGCTCTGCTCCACAAGGATTCGGGGGGGGGGGAGGAACCGGCTTGGGCGCTGCTTACCTTCCCTCCTGCCAGCCAGAGCCATTTTCCGCCTCCCTGTCCCTGCCGATTGCCATGTCTTTTCTTAAAAAAAAAAAAAAAAAAGGCGATAGGCAGGATGTGCCCATAGACTTAGATGCAAATAGAGTCATGAATCTTGCGTCCACAGCTCTATTTTGCATATAAGTCCATTTTGCGTATAAGTCACTTTGAGGATAAAGTCGCTCAGATTCGTCATGAATTGGACACCACCATTAATGCAGTTCCATTGGTAGAGGCATTCAGAGCACCGTCTGGTCCAGTTTTATTGGATGAGTTTCAGTTACTGAAGCCTGAGGATGCGGACAAGGTGCTTGGCCAAGTCCGATCGACCACTTGTGTGCTTGACCCTTGCCCTTCATGGCTTATTAAATCAAACAAGGAAGGGATGTCCGGCTGGGTCCAGGAGGTTGTAAATTCCTCCTTGAGAGAGGGAGTGGTGCCTGCCACTTTAAAAGAGGCAGTAATTAGACCACTCCTGAAAAAGCCTAACCTGGACCCAGAGGATGTTAACAATTATAGGCCAGTGGCCAACATCCCCTTCCTGGGCAAGGTGCTTGAGCGGGTGGTTGTAGGACAGCTCCAGGCACTCTTGAATGAAACGGATTATCTAGATCCATTTCAATCGGGCTTCAGGCCTGGTTTTGGAATGGAAACTGCCTTGGTCGCCCTGTGGGATGACCTCTGCCGGGAGAGGGACAGGGGGAGTGCGACCCTGTTGATTCTCCTGGACCTCTCAGCAGCTTTCGATACCATCGACCATGGTATCCTTCTGGATAGGTTGTCTGGGTTAGGAGTTGGAGGCACTGCACTGCAGTGGTTCCGCTCCTACTTGGATGGCCGATTCCAGATGGTGGTGCTTGGGGATTATTGCTCTGTGCCATGGAAATTGTGCCGTGGGGTTCCACAGGGCTTTATTTTATCCCCCATGCTGTTTAACATCTACATGAAACCGCTGGGGGAGGTTATCCGGAGGTGTGGGCTGAGGTGCCATCAATATGCAGATGACACCCAGCTCTACCTCTCTTTCTCATCAAAACCAGGTGAGGCAGTGGCTGTTCTGAATCAGTGCCTGGGCATGGTAATGGACTGGATGAGGGCCAATAAACTGAAACTCAATCCAGACAAGACGGAGGTACTGTTAGTGGGTGGTTCGTCTGCCTGGCTAGGTGATATTCAACCTGTTCTGGAGGGGGTTGCACTCCCCCTAAAGGATCAGGTTCGTAGTTTGGGGGTGCTCTTGGATCCAGAACTGTCACTTGAGGCACAGGTGAACTCAGTGGCACAGAGCACTTTTTATCAGCTTAGGCTGGTATACCAACTACGCCCTTATCTGGACAGAGATAGCCTAGCTACAGTTATCCATGCTCTGAGAACTTCTCGTCTGGATTACTGCAATGCGTTATACGTGGGGCTGCCTTTGAAAACGGTCCAGAAACTTCAGCTGGTCCAAAATAGGGCAGCAAGATTGTTAACAGGGACTGGCCTGCAAGCTCATATTACGCCAGTACTTTTCCAGCTGCACTGGCTGCCAGTCCATTTCCGGGCCCGATTCAAAGTGCTGGTGTTAACATTCAAAGCCCTTAACGGCTTGGGGCCAGGTTACCTGAAGGATCGCCTCCTCCCATATGTGCCTGCCCGGACCTTAAAATCATCATCAGCAGCCCTTCTCTGTAAGCCCCTGCCAAAGGAAGTTAGGCGGGTGGCTACTAGGAGGAGGGCTTTTTCTGTTATGGCACCCCGGCTCTGGAATGAGCTCCCTAGTGAGGTTCGCCTGGCACCTACATTGTATTCCTTTCGGTGCCTTTTTATTTTCCCAGGCATTTTAGCATTTTAGCTTTCTAAATTTTTATCTTTGTTGTTTTAAATATGTATTTTAAACTCCTGCACTGCTGCTAGGTTTTATTGTGGTTGTATTGTTATATTGTGGTTTTAATGTTCTATATATTTTAAATTGTTTTATTGTGTGTTGCTTGGTTTTAATTTTTGTGAACCGCCCAGAGAGCTTCGGCTATTGGGCGGTATAGAAATAAATAAATAAATAAATAAGTCTACATAGATTTATACGCAAGATTCACTGCTCTATTTGCATATACGTCAATGGGCACATCCTGCCGTTTGCTATTTAAAAAAAAAACATGGAGATCAGCAGGATGTGCCCATAGACCTATACGCAAAATAAAGCTGTGAATCTTTCGTATAAGCGTATGGACACATAGACTTAGATGCAAGATTCATGACTCTATTTGCATCTAAGTCTATGGGCACATCCTGCCAATCGCTTTTTTTTTAAGAAAAGACATGGCAATCGGCAGGGACGGGGAGGAGGCGAACAGCTCTGGCTGGCAAGAAGCAGCCTAGTGCTGTTCCGCCACCAGTCCTCCTGGAGCGGAGGTAAGTGGTCCCAATCTGCTGTGGATTCCTGAGGCCGGATTCCAAAGAATCCAGCCTCATTTGAATCCACAGCGTATTTCTCTGACATCCCTAAATTAGTTACCCTCCATTCATAATAATGTAGTAGCTGGGGGAACCTGGATGTGGGCCAGGAAACAAGCCTGTCTCATTGGTTGAGCAATCCCTGCCCAGTTGATGACTTCAGTGCTACTCCCCCACCCAGCCCTAAAGTACATTCCTTGCAAGCTCTGTGTGACCATGAAAACCGGATTTAAAAAGTATGCTACACTCAGCTTTTCTTGCTTTGTGTGTCCCTGATGGACCAAAGCCAATCTCATGAAAATCCAGATAATACTGCAACATGCTTCTCATTCTGTTGTCATGAAGATCCCCCTAGGTCTGGGTGATATCCAACATTGTGCTAGTGAGAAAATGACAAGAGGAAGTTGTAATAAATTGTGCAATGCCTTGAACAATGAGTTGCAGAATGGCTTGTGCAACGCCTGCAACAGCAAGCACAAAGCCTTGTTCAACGTGCTGTACAACACATGCAGGGGCTTGTACAACATCTTGTGCAGGCAGAATTAAAGTACTTGTCTTGGCACTTGCACAAAGTTAAAAACAGGGCTTCCGCAAGTGATAGAAGACACGGGTTTTGGGATACCTGAAAAGCAGCAGGGGAGAGGGCATGATTTTGAGGAGCAAGTGGAGAAGAAGTACTTAACCCTTTTTTCACTCACACCTCTCCTCCTCCCTGGCTGTCTTCACACCAGAGTTTTTTTAGCAGGATTGTTCCTCTTTAATCACTGGTTTTCATGGGAGCTTTAGATAACACCGCTGCTCTCCTCCTGCTATCTCACAACTTCCGCTACCTCTTTCTGTGTTATCTGAGACTGGGGAAAACCCAGCATTTTCTGTGCTTGTGACTGAAATGGCCATTTCCTCCCTGTGTATTTTCCCTAGAGTGCTTTGTCCCACTTTGTGTTGGTGTGTGCTAGGGGGTGTTGCTGGGCAGTGTTGAATAACATTGTCATGAAAACAAATTGGTGGGAAGGGGGTGGCAGGCCACTGAACAGGCTTCCAGTGACCATTTCTGCCTCTTTCCCATTCCACTACAGGCTCTGAGATCCCCTTGAACACAGCAATGCTTACTTTTGAGTAAACTCATTGGCTGTAAGGCTTTCCTTTCCTGGGAGTAAGTGCCATTGAAATCTGTGTGGCTTGCTTCTGAGTAGGCAAGCACAGGAGTGCATCCCCTTCAATGCATTTACGTGGAACTTCCCCCTCCCATTGACTTCACTGACTGCTTCTTCTCCCTTTTGCTCACCAGTTTGATGGGCTTTTTTCCTCCCAGGGTGGATGGGGGAGTCTCCCTTATCAGCCACACAGGAGTAAGGCTTGAGAGTTAGGATTTCAATCGGTATTAAAAGTGCCTTTTCTCCTCCCCTGAATAAATACATCATGCAGAGCTTGGAATGGTAATTTTTAATAGTTTCCTTTTGGGGTGTGGAGTTGTTTTAGATAAGGCTGTAATACTTGTCAGTGATCAGGGGAGAGGAGGGGCTATGGAGCCAGCAGCCCCCTTCTGTGCTGATTGTTCCGTGCAGCTCGGCCCAACCATGAAAAGATATAATGCGAAGGGACGCGCTATGAGAGATGCCTGTATACAGGGCCAGCGTAAATCTCAGAAAGGATCTGGAATCAAAAGGACCAGTCTGTAGTGGGATAAAATGCCAGGTGTTTAGAGAGCCCCTGTGGCGTTCCCTCCAGCCGCAATTAACTATGGTGGTACAGGGAAAACAGCAACCAGGTTTCCCAAACCCTTGTCTGCTGCCTGAGTGGTTCATTGGGACCTGTGACCTTCCCAAGGTGGGCTAGGAAGGGTCTAGGACAGGGGCAGGCAAACTTTTTGGGTCTGTGAGCACATTCGGCAATTTGAGAAATTGTCCTGGGTACCACCACAAAATGGCTGCCATGAGAGGTATGGCTAGTCACAAAAGACAAGTAACCAGCCCAGAAAGCTGAGTACAAGGCAGAGGTGTGGAGTTGGAGCCCCAACATACTAAACGCCTTTGAACCCACAGTTTTCAGTGCCAACAGAAACCTCTTTCACAGAAGGCAAACTCTTTCTCTCTCCACCCCCTCTGCCAGCCAACTCAATCCCTCCCCTCGCCCAACTCTTTCTCTCTCACACCCTGGATCACCACAAATAGACATGCATGCGCTCTCTCTCTCTCTCTCTCTCTCTCCCCCTCCCTCCCTCCCTCACATACACACACACACACACACACACACACACACACACTCCCAGCCAGGCAGACAGACATCTTCCATCCATCCACATCCACATGCAAGTATCCCTTGTATCCATCATGCATGCATGCGTATACCTTCCTCCCTTCTCCTTATTGCAAGCATATAAAAAAACCCACTCAGTTTTTCAGGATCCCTCCCAGATCCTCCCAAACCCTCCTTCCCTCCCTCTCCCTCGCATACATGGAGTTGTCATCCATTCAGACATGCAAGCCCACCAGGTTGCTCCCAGCTGGCTCCCCCAGCCTCACTGGCTTATTGCTGCTCTCCCTACTCCACTCCCTGCTGGCTTTCCTGACCCCCACCCCCACCGGCTTACCACTGCCCTACCTAGCCCTTCCACTGCTCTCTTTAGCTCCCTCCCCACCCAGCTTACCAAACCGAAGTGACAGGAATCCCTTTTGCTTTCCCCCTTCTTTTCCTTGGTGGCTGGGAGTGCTGCAGAGGAAAGCATCAGCAGCCTGCAGTCACCTACCACTTTCATTTCCTATGAATGTCTCTGAGTCCCATGTGTGGCCCAGAGGCATTCATGGGAAATAAGAACATAAGAGGAGTCATGCTGGATCAGACCAAGGGTCCATCTAGTCCAGCATTCTGTTCACACAGTGGCCAACCAGCTGTCGACCAGGAAACCACAAGCAGGACACAGGCACAACAGCACCCACCTGCCCATGTTCCCCAGCAACTGGTGTTCATAGGCTCACTGCCTCTGGTACTGGAGGCAGCACATAGCCATCAAGACTAGTAGCCATTGATAGCCTTTTCCTCCAGGAATTTGTCTAACCCCTTTTTAAAGCTATCCAAATTGGCTTGAAGATGGGGGTGGCTAAAAGCCCTAACTTTTCCTGCAAGTGATCCCAGCTACTGGTTAGAATACTTAACTTAAAATAAAATAAAAAGTGGGAGGAGCAGGGCACCTCATCAGGCACCATGGGCAACACATAAACTACCCTCAGTTGAGGGCAACTGACAGAACTTCCCTGCAGTCTAGTGGGAATAGTTTCCATTTAGGCGGGCAACCCTCTTCCCTTCTGGCACCTTTACAAGAGAGCTCAAACTATTTAATTAAACACCGATAAGAAACAAATGTTATGTTGTGCCCCACTACATTTTCTACCTTTGGTTTCTAGCCTTTCACCTTTCAGAAGACAAACATTGTTATGTGTGATGAACTGGTTCTTCTTCGAGAAGTGCCTTTCTCGTTTTTGCAATCGTCATTGCTTTGGCAACCTTCCCTTGGCAAGGCAACATCAAAGTAAGGTGGATGGGTTTTCCCAACTTGTCCTGCCTTGAGGAAGCATGTCATCATAGCTTTTAACTCTGCCAGGGTGTGCTAAGTAATTAGGTGTGGCAATGATACTCCTTGCCAAGTGCTGCCACTTGGGCCGGTTTTGCCAGGCAAGGTGCCTGATTATAGACCCAAACACTGCTGGAGTTGCCAATTGTTCTCAGTGGAGTATTGGAGGCTACTGGTGGATTTACATTTTCAGCTCCAACAGTCTGTTCCTGTTGCAGTAGAAATCCAAATCTTGGGAATGTTTTCAACCTGTTTTCAGGTTGTGATCTAACATTTCTTTGGGTGATTTTTGATGCTTCATGTTTTTGTGGACATACAGTCAGGGCCAGAAATATTGGAACAAGGATAACTGTTTTGGTAGTTGGCCTCTGTACACCACCACATTGAAGTTGAAAGGACACACACCCAGATGGGAGCGAAGTCAGGACTTCCAGCTGTAATTCAAGGGGTTTGACCAAAGTGGGGCACTAACCATTCAGGAAGTACAGCCAGTGGCATACACACACACCCATCGTTGGTGGCTCATAAGTAATGGAACAAACCAACATCATTTCAAACTTAAGGATCGCCTTTAATACCTGGATGAAAATCCTTTGCAGTCAGTGACTGCCTGAAGTCTGGAACCCATGGACATGACCAAATGCGGAGTTTCCTCCCTCGAGATGCTTTGCCAGGCCTTTCCTGCAGCTGCCTTCAGCTGCTGCTTGTTTGTGGGTCTTTCTACCTTCAGTCTTGTCTTCAGTAAGTGAAAAGCATGCTGTATTGGGTGGAGATTAGGTGACTGACTTGGCCATTGAAGAACATCCCACTTCTTTGCCTGGAGAAACTCTTGGATAGCTTTTGCTGTATATTTTGGGTCATTATCCATCTGCAATATGAAGCGGCGTCCTATCAGTTTGGCAGCATTCAGCTGAATCTGAGTAGAAAGTATAGCCCTATACACCTCAGAATTCATCCTGCTGCTTTTATCAGCAGTCAGGTCATCAATAAACACCAGTGACCCGGTTCCATTGGCAGCCATACATGCCCATGCCATAACACTGCCTCCACCATGTTTGACAGATGATGTGGTATGCTTTGGATCATGAGCTGTTCCTTTCCTTCTCCATACTTTTCTCTTCCCATCATTCTGGTACAAGTTAATCTTGGTTTCATCCGTCCAAAGAATCTTATTCCAGAACTGGGCAGGCTTTTTTAGGTGTTTGCTGGCAAAGGCTAATCTGGCCTTTCGGTTCTTGAGCGTTACCAGTGGTTTGCACCTTGTTGTGAAGCCTCTGTATTTACATTCATAAAGCCGTCTCTTGACTGTAGATGTTGACAATGACATGCCTACCTCCTCAAGAGTGTTCTTGACCTGGCTAGATGTTGTGAAAGGGTTCCTCTTCACCATGAGCAGAATTCTGCGGTCATCCACTTTAGTTGTCGTCCGTGGTCTTCCAGGCCTTTTGCTGTTGCTGAGCTTGCCAGTTAATTCCTTCTTTTTCAGGATGTTCCAAACTGTTGTGTGGCCACTCCCACTGCTTTTGCTATCTCTCTGATGGGTTTATTTTGTTTCCTCAGCCTAATGATGGCCTCCTTCACTCGCATGGACACCTGTTTGGACCTCATGTTGGGAGTTCCAGTGAACAGCTGCCAAATGCAAATGTAACACTCAGAACCACCTCCAGGTCTTTTATCTGCTTGATTGGTCATGGGGTACCCAGGAAACAGGCCACACCTGGCCATGCAGCTGCTTGTCAGCCATTCGTTCCATTACTTATGAGCCACCAATGATGTGTGTGTGTGTATGCCACTGGCTGTCCTTCCTGAATGGTTAGTGCCCCACTTTTGTCACACCCCTTGAATTACAGTCCTCACTTCGCTCTCATCTGGGTGTGCTTCCTTTTAACTTCATTGTGGTGGTGTACAGAGGCCAACTGCCAAAACAGTTATCCTTGTTCCAATATTTCTGTCCCTGACTGTAAATGAGCCCCTTGTGTGACCTGCCAAATCAAACATAGCCAACCAGCCATGTATGGACACCCACTTGAGGCTACAAAAATGAGTTGTCCCAAGTACTTGGCAGACAATAACACCTGCTGCTTGGTGGCCTACAGTCAGCATGATGGATCACAGATTGTCCAGGATAGTGTTGATCTCTGAAGATACCTGCCCTGTCTTAAGTTTTTCTCTTTCAGAAGGTTTTCAGTGGCTCACGCAGGTTAGCAAACGTTTGGCCTGATCTAAGATACATGCCTTTAAGAAGAGATTGTGGTGTTTAGAACACATTAACCAGTGTTCTGCACAAAGTTTTTCTAAAGTTAGTTATCAACTCTGCTTGTGTATTTGTGGGCCTAATGTAGTGCTCGCTGGTCAATACAGGGTGCTGGCATTGACCTATAAAGCCCTAACTAAATGCTTTGGGATTAGGATATTTGAAGGACCACCTGCTCCCACATGAACCTGCCCATTCACTGAGATCTTCATCAGAGGCCCCAGTGTGGGTGCTCTTATTTTCCGAGGTTAGGTGTGTAACTATTGGACACAGGGCCATCTCAGTTGGAATGTCACATGCATGTTTTCCCCTGTAGAGCAAATAGCTGGGCGGTGGGGGTACAATTTAATTTAGGAAAGTGGCATGTGGAAAATAGTTAAGCTCCCTCATCCAGTGCTTCAGTTTTGTTCCAACTGGATCCCCTTAAACTGCAACAGCTATTAATTTTTGTTTTTAAGTGAAAGAGACTGTGATCATGGATCTCACAAATCATGTAAAGTTGGGCTTCAAAAAGAAGGGGTGGTGGGAATTATTTTATTCTGCAATGAGGTTAAGCAACACAACAGATAACAGTAGGCCCACAAATGCTTATAAATGTGGGATTTAACTCTTTAGTGAAGTTGGGAAGGAACAGGCTAATATGGCTTGGGAAACTGTTCAGTTAGGAAAAAGTTCCATTACAGGAAATGTACTTGCTATAGCCAATGGCTAAGCAGCAATAAGAACATAAGAAGAGCCATGCTGGATCAGACCAGGGGTCCATCTAGTCTAGCGTTCTGTTCACATAGTGCCCGACCAGCTGCCCATGGGAAACCCACAAGCAGAATATCAGTGCAATAGCCCTCCTGCCCATGTTCCCCAACAGCTGGTGTACATAGGTGTACTGCCTCTGATACTGGAGGTAGCATATAGCCATCAGGACTAGTAGACATTGACAGCCTTATTCTCTGTGAATTTGTCTAAACTCCTTTTTAAATTCATCCAAATTGGTGGGCATCACACTACATCTTGTGGAAGTGAATTCCATAGTTTAACTACGCACTATGTAAAGAAGTCCTCCCTTTTATCTGTCCTGAATCTCCCACCAATCAGCTTCATGGGATGACCCTGGGTTCTAATATTATGAGAGAGGGAGAAAAATGTCTCCCTATCCACCTTCTCCATACCATGCATAATTTTTTACACCTCTATCATGTCTCCCCATATTCATCTCTTTTCTAAGCTAAACAATCCCAGATGTTGTAACCATTCCTCATAGGGGAGTTGCTCCAGCCCCTTGATCATTTTACTTGCCCTTTTCTGCACTTTTTGCAGCTCTACAATATCCTTTCTTAGCTGCAGTGACCAGAACTGTACACAATATTCTAAGTGTGGCCACACCATAGATTTGTATGAGCGTAGTATGATCTTGGCAGTTTTATTTTCAGTTCCTTTCCTAATTATGCCTAACATGGAATTTGCTTTTTTCACAGTAGCTGCATACTAGTTCGACATTTTCATCGAGCTGTCCACCACAACCCCAAGATCTCTTTCTTGGTCAGTTGCTACTAGCTAAGATCCCATCAGTTTATACTTGAAGTTGGTTTTTTTTTTTGCCCCAGTGTGCATCACTTTACACTTGCTTACACTGAACAACATTTGCTACTTTGATGCCCCTAGCAGTGCTGCCTAGACCAGGCAAGAGTGCTGGGGGGTGGCTGCACCAAGCCCCCTCTTCCCTGCGCTGGCCTTTCCCAGCCGGCGCACGGAAGAGGGGCCTTGGCACAGCCCCCCCCCCAGTGCTCTCGCCCTGAGAAGGACAGCCCGAGAGCGTGGGGGGGGGGGTGCTGTCGCCGTCCCTCTTCTGCATGCAGGCTAGCAAAGGCCGGCGTGGGGAAGAGGGGCCTTGGCGCAGCCCCCCCCAGCACTCTCGCCCTGAGGACAGGGTGAGAGCACAGGGGGTGGGGCTGTACTGAGGCCCCTCTTCCCCACGTCGGCCTTTGCTGGCTGGCGCGTGGAAGAAGGATGACGATAGCCAGCTATAGGGTAATGGCAGCTGCCATTACCATGTCGCCTGGTATAGGGAGTTGGAGTGCTGGTCCGCGGAATCCTCCCAGAGTGGAGCCGCTCCGGAGGATTCCGAGGGGGGGGGGAACGGATCGCCTCCCCCCCCGGGTGGATTCCTCCTGGATCGGAAGGTGGGGAATCCGTACATCCCCAGTTCTACTGCATCTCAGAGACGATCATGGCACATGACGTTCCCCCCTCCCCACAGCAACTGCATGTTTTCATGCCAGAAAACCCACATTTTTGTGAAGTCGGTTTGTGACGGATTTTCCTGTCGTGTTGGGTTCAGTGCAGTTTGGGAGTCTGTGTGCCCTCAACTAATGATACTGGCTTCAGCCAGCTGAGGGGAACAGCAGTGATGGGAGCAAGGGAAAGTTGTGTCATAAGCGCTTTTCTGGAGGTGCACCCCAACAAACAGATTGTACTTTATATTTCCCCTAAATAATGTCTACTCTCACTAAACCCATGTTAGCCCACTGAACATGTCTACTCAGATGTAATTCCCATTGACTTCCACTGCACTTACTGAGCACAGCAGGTAGCGGAGGGAGGAATGGAGAAGCCTTCCCATAACTGTAATAGGGATGTACGAAAGTCACTTACCTTTTCGAAGGGTGACATTCGCGGTGGGGGGGAGGTGCTCCGTCCCTCCCCCCCAAATTCTCCCCAGCCAGCTCCGCTCCGCGGCAACTCTGCGGAGCTGCCGGCCAGGGCCACCCGCAGCTGGACATCCGGCCGCTGGGCAGCCTGCACAGGGACGCAAATGGCGGCCACCGTAGCTGCCGCCATTTGCATCCCTGTATTTTGCCGTGATAGGCTACGTATATATTTATGTAGCCTATCACGGCAAAAAAAAAAAAAAGGGGGGAACACAAATGGCAGCGGCTATGGCGGCCGCCATTTGTGTTCCCCCTTTTTTTTTTTTGCCGTGATAGGCTACGTAAATATTTACGTTGCCTATAACGGCAAAAAAGAAGGGAACGCAAATGGCGGCTGCCGTAGCTGCCGCCATTTCCGTTCCCTTTTTTTTTTTCCGTGATAGGCTACGTAAATACTTACGTAGCCTATCACGGCCCCCGCAGAGACGCAAATGGCATCCCTGCATTATTAGTATTTACGTAGCCTATCACGGCTATAATGAAGAAGCGAATGGTGGCTGCAGATGCCGCCGCCATTCGCAAACAACACGAACGGCAGCAGGTAGGTGCTCCGTTTCGCGTGCCTTTCGCGGGGTCGGGGGCGGGGGGCTTCGTTCCGCCACAGATTTCAGGGGGCCGAATGCACTGGCATTTGGCCTCACCGAGATCTGTGGTGGAATTCTTTGACATCCCTAAACTGTAATGACGTGGCGGTAGGAAAGGTGGCAAGAAAGTGAGCTGAAGAAGCATCGGAAGGAGCCGCCATTCTGTCACCTGCCCTCCCTGCTGCCTCCTTGCCAGCTTGGCTGTGCTGGTGGGGCTTCTGGCGCTCTCTGGCGCCCCTGGCCCCTTGGTGGTGCTTGTGCTTGGTGGGGTCCCGATCCTGGTCTGGAAGGTGGGAGGAGGCAGAGAAGGGGTGCAAGTCAGGCTGCTGCACTACACAGAGTGTGAATTGGTGGGAGGAAACTTCCTTGAGAAAGAGGAGCAGCGCCGCGGTGCAAAGTACACTGGGGGTGGGTGGAAGGAAGAGGGAAGAAAGAAATGGCAGCCATTTGCCACTACAAGCAGCTGCCCCTTGCTTGTCCTCTCCTGCCTAGCCAAAGAGGGGGTTACTGGGGTTTAAATCAACAGGGAGGGAGAGCTGGGAAAGCCTGCTGGGAAAGCCTATTGCGAAGGTGCACAGGAGCAGACCTTCACATATCGTTAATTACTTTAAGAGGCGATTGGGCTTTGTTTCCCCCCAAATGAGCCTTACAATCAGCACATAGGTGCGGAATGGCTTTTGTTCTTTTGAAATCTCTACTTCTGCCCTGAAAACAGCCCGCTAAACTTGTCTACTCTGAAGTAATTTCCATTGACATCCACTGCACTTACTTAGTACAGAGCCAAGAGAGGGGTTGGGAAGCCCATTCTTTTGAATCCCTGCTTTTCCGGAGGAGCACAGCTTATTGCATAATATTAATGACTTTAAAATGCTTTGTTTACCCCCAAATGAGCCTGCACTTCTGGATGACTTTAAAAACAAAATAAAAAACTCCACTTCTGCCCTGAAAACAACCTACCAAACACGTCTACTCAGAAGTCATTCCCATTGACTTCCACTGTACTTACTTAGCATGGAGCTGAGGTTTTTTTTAAAGGAAGCTTGTTGATGTTATGAGACTCCACCCACATATGCCTAATGCCGTTTAGTTTGTCTGCCATGCAAAAGTGGTTCTCTTTTTTTCTTTTTTCTTTTTTGTATACACCACTGTAATTGGCTGCGTGTGCCATGGGAGGAGCAAATTTGATTTTATGAAAATGCAGTTTTTAACTGAATCACGTTGGAACGTGTCTCTAGGTAGATAGGGCCCAAATCATTTATGAATAAGTTGAAAAGCATTGGTCCCTTTGCAGATCCCTGTGGGACACCACGGTTTACATTCCTCCATGGGGAGAATTTACCATTTATTCCTACTCTCTGCTTTCTATTCTTTAACCAGTTACTGATCCATAAGAGGACCTCTCCTCTTATTCTGTGACTGCTAAGTTTGTTCAGGCAACTTAGGTGAGGGATTTTGTCAAAAAGCCTTTTGGAAGTCCAAGTAAACAATGTGTACTGGATCACTCCTGTCCAGATGTTTACTAAAACTCTCAAAGTACTCTAAAAGGTTAGTGAGACAGGACTTACCTTTGCAGAAGCCATGTTTATTCTTTTTCAGCAAGGCTTGTCCTTCTATATGCTTACTATTTTTATATTTAATAACATGTGAACTAAAGTGAATTGAATGAGTGAACTGAAGCGAACTGAACTGTGAAATGAACAGTGAACTGAAGTGAACATGCCAGGAGATAATGCTGAAGTGTCTGACTCCTGATGTTATAAGTGGAGGAGGTGCAGCTGCAGCTGGCTTAGCCTGACCTCCAGGCTACTGGTTGGACTTGGTTCTCCTCCTAAAGGAATGGTTGATTTCTGAATTTGCAGAGCCATAAAGTGCAGGAGTCTCCACTAGGCCAAGTAAGTTTGTGGACATGGCAAAGCCCACTCTGTCCTCTTAATAAATGAAAGATTTATATCTGTTTTCTTTATTTCTTAAAGTACATGTCAATCACTTTCACTGTTTCAGGATAAATTATTGTTGATACTTGAAGTATCCTGTAAAGAGTCCCTATTACAATGTCTTTGAAAGCTTTGATTACTAACTCTGCATTTTGAAGTTATCAATCAGATACACTGATAAGAAGTGACTCAACAGAGCTTGTGCAAAATGAAATGCAAGGCCAGTAAGCCAAGTTCCAACTTTGCAACACCTGAATTGGAATTTGCCCTTCATTAAATTTATTTGGTGGTGGTTAGCTTTACAATGAATAGTCTCCAAACTACCTTCCCGTTCTCTTTCACAACAAACTATCCTTTCAGAATCTGCAAGGGCCACATTTTAAAAGGTTGTGCTTACACTTTTCAGAGGGTTGTTCTTCCAAAAGACCACAGCTTCTATTTTTAAAAAGTTGGTGTTTTCAATCTCTATAAATGCATCATAGACCTAATGAAGTGTGTCAGCGCTACAGTATATTTCTTATATTCATTCTTTTAATGAATAGGCACATTTCTTCTGGAGTGTACCACTTTAGACTGCAGAGGGGATATTGTACATTTCTGGCATGTAAAAATCTAGTCTATATAGAACTACTGTGGGGGGATCTTCACGACAACAGAATGAGCAGCGCATTGTAGCGTTATCCAGATTTTCATAGAATCAGCTTTGGTCTGCCAGGGACACACAAAGCAAGAAAAGCCGAGGGTGCCGTACCTTTAAAATCAGGTTTTCATGGGTCACACAATGCTTGAAAGGACCATAGTTCCGGGTTGGGTAAGGGGAATAGAACTGAACGTCATCAACCTGGCAGGGGCTGTTCAACCAAAGAAAGAGACTTGTTTCCTGGCCCATGTCCAGGCTTCCCCCTGCTATTACATTATTATGAATGGAGAGTAACTAATTCACAATTCTGATAGCTAGAAACAACCCAATTATTCAGTACAGCATCTGAAGGCTCCCTATAAGAGCAGCCCACCAAACCAATTTCGCCCCATTCCAGCCAACTGTCGCAGAGTTATTGCTCCCACCACATTTTTCCCAATGTGCGCACTTTTGCCTGAAGAAACCAAAATACCCAGTTCTTGAGTGCAGCATCTGAAGCCTCCGCCTGAGAGCATCCCTCTCTCCAATTTTGCCCCATTCCAGCAAACGGTTGTGGAGTTATAGCTTCCAATCCACCCCCCTTTCTCCTTCCCCTTGGCACTTCTCCCTGCTTGCAGTGACAGGCTTCTCAGCTACCTTGTTCCTGAGACCTCTCTAGATTGCAATAAAACCCTTATTCGCATAAGGGCTTATGCCCTTAAGCCCTTACTGCAAGCACCACAGAGAAGCAAAGTTACAAGACAGCAAAGAAGTGACTTCACACAACATCAGAGATATAACATCACACAACATTGTGGAGGCAATTTAACACAACATCACAGAAACTAAGTAGTGCAAACATCAGAGAAGGGCATAATGATACGGAGGCTAATTACTCCCACAGGCAAAACATGCAGGGCAATTCTGAAGGTTTGAAAGAGCATTCTAGGGCTTTGATATGTTGGAAACTCAGGAGAGGTACTCTAGTTACCTAGGTTACCGAGGGCACAGCCAGGTGAAAGACACACCCATAAGAATGCCCCGATCATACCAAATTTAAAGCAGAGGGATGGGCACACAGCAGCTGAACCGCAGGGGAGCTAAATTAAAGAAAAACAATGTACTAAAAGTACACTGCAAAAATGCAGCTTCCCCACAGGTAAACTCTGGGATGGCTGCAAAGTGGCCATGATGTCATGTGTCCCTAATAACTTTATGGCACAAAAGCATTGGAGAAAACCTCCCGTGTAGATGGCCCCTATATCAGGGAGAAAGTTAGGCTACAACCCTTCTCCCTGAGATCTAATTTACTATTTGCAGGGTGTCTTTCTTCTTTTATTTTTTATGGGGTGCATTAAGTCACATAATTTCTCCTAAGTAGTCTAACCTACAGTTTTACGCCATGATCTGTTGTTTGTTTTGTGTCTGTTAGGTCATAGTTTTTACAAGCAGGAACCTGCAACAAAATGCTGTAGTGTATCCGTGGTGGGTGGGTGTGTTACCTGAGCCTCAATGGATTGGAAGACAGGATTCCCTGCTCTAACCAGGCTTGGCTTCTTATGCAAAATTATTGGTTTTAGAACATTTAACAGTGCAGTCAATCTGCATGCAAGTCAGTGGAGGACCCTGTATGCAAATAAGTGCTTAGTTGGACCTAGGTGGAAGTCTGAGGGGTCCCACCTCTGGCCTGAAATATAACAGTGGATTACACTGCAGTCTTAAGCTACTCTCACAGTACAGGCTTCCAACCTGCAGTAGGGGGTGTAACAATGAACTACATAGCCTAGCCTGCAATGTGGGGATAAAATAATTGATGACAGTGCAGGGTTGTTGTAAACTGCTCTCACAGCTTTAGCCCAACTCCCAACCTGCAGTAGGAGTGTAATACTTCTGGACAACACTGCAGGGTTGTTGTAACCACTCAGAGCCTGCTCTGCTGTATTCAGTGTGCGCTACACTGTAGGGCAGTTCAAGACACTCCCTCCCAGCCACAGCCCCTTCCAACCTGCAATATAGGCAGTGAACTACATTTGCATTAACAGGTGTTTTTTTTAATGTTTCACACTCAATAAGAACTGTTAGAAGGAGCAGGTACTGTTCTCTTTGTTGGAGGTTTTAGAGGGGCAAGGGACAGACACACTGGTGCTCAGTCCCAGCGACATTAGAATTTAGGAATTCACCATCGATAGCTCTGAATAGCTCTGTCCCAGGGGACTTCTCAGTGTGGACCAGAAAGGGACCTATCCAGACAACTGTTCTTTTTAACTTCTATATCACTTGGAGCAGTATCAAATGGAGACCACCTGTGAATGGCCAGCCCCACCAATTCCCTTCCACAACCAACACCCACCACTTGTGGGACGGAGATTTAGTGCTTCCAGGGGCAACCCAAAATAAGCAGAAACACTCATTTCTGGAGTGGGGCAGGCTGCCCTGTCCCCAAAACAAGTGTTTTGGTTTATTTTGGGGCCTGCCCCCAGAAGTGCTAAATCTCCATCACATAAGCAGTGGGCACCGCTTGGGGAAGGGAATTGGTGGGGCTGGCCACTAATGGAATGGAAGCAGCAGCGGGCCATGCTCACAGATGGGCAGCATTGGATACTGCCCTGTGTGTGTCTCTGTCTTCCTGTTCCGGCCTCTCCATTCGATTTGCCCCATCCCACCCAGTTGTCAACGAGTCAAAGATTTTATTGTATATTACTAATAGCTATTACAAAGATCATAAAACATCATGTAATAACAGAACATAAAACATGAGTGGAGGGTGCAATCCTGTGGGGATAGCCGGCTATTTCTGAACTCGGAGGCGGCCAGCTATCCAGTGCAGGGTGGGGAGAGCACAGAGGTGATCTTCTCCTCCGTGCTCTGGCACCCTGCATTTGCAGCTAGATGGCTGATTTTGGCTGTCTAGCCAGGGTGCCTCGGAGCGGGGGTGGAGGGAGGCTGGACGGCGCATAGGAAGTGTTGTACAGGCACTTGCCCAGTTCCCTCTCATCTCCACCCCAAGGAATAGCCTCTTTCTGGGCACTCTATATTGCTCTTCTGAGCATGGAGCCAGGAATGCGCCTCCTACAAGGCAGTGGGGGAGGGGGCAGGGAGTCAGATTTCTAGGAACCAAGCTTGGAGCGCTGGCTCCAAGCACAATTCCCATAAACTGAAAAATCCTATGGCTGTTTAGACACTGACTAGCGGCCACAGGATTGCACACTAAGTTAATATATTTTTTGCACAGTTGACTGTAGTAGAGTTTAGAGCGACTATATGAGTGTGTTTCCCAGCCTTAGCAAAGAAAGCTGTTTTATATGTAAGATGAGGACTGCATTCTGACAGTAACAAATAAATCTTCACAAAAACATTTTTACCCTGCAAATATGCCAACATCTGTCTCAAGAACCTTTCCCTACGGTTTTGATATAAAGCGCAGAGCAATAAATAATGTGAAGTATCCTCTGACTTTTCCAAATCACATAGATCTGTCTAAAAAGCCACATGGTGGAGTGGGACGTAGTGTTAAAAAACTTTTCTTTCTTGAAATAGAGCTTCTGTCTAAGACTTGCTTTGTACGAAATGAAACCCAGAGTACAGGCTGAGTATGGGTTGTTGTTGTTGAATCATGGGTTGTTGTTACATGTAAACCCTGCACTACTGTTTAACTATGGGTTGTTAACCATGAACAACTCAGAATTTACAGTCCAACAACAAACCATGGGCTCTCTTCCTGGGTTGTTCCTGTACAAGCCACAGATAACCTTCCACACACTCAGATTTATTTTCTTCTATTAGGAGCAAGATTTGACCAGGAATATACTTGGTAAGATTAAAATTTCTGGATGTTAACATTTAGCAAGCCATGCATTCTAAATGTTTGCCTTGTTATTTTGATATCTTAGGACAACAGAAATATTTCTTTCCTTGGAGTTTACATAGCTTCTGACAAATGCTCATTGAAGCACTCCAATCAATTATCTCAAAAATTAATTTCCAAGTTCTCAGGTAACAATCTAAAGCATAACTAAATTTATTATTATTATTATTATTAATAATAATCTTAATATTTGCTTTAGGCTCTTTTGAGAGTTATCACAAAGCATAACCAATTCAGGCTAAATCCAATACTTCTCTCATATTATTACATCCCTTCTCTTTTGAGAAAGAAAAAAATAAAACAAAAATAAACTGGAACTTTACATTCTTTCAGGTGTGGAGGTCTCTTAATAACTCACCCACTTCGAGTGTGTCTAGGTTCAGTGATGACATCCTTCAGCTGCCATCCTTTATTCTGCTACCCTCTAGACTCAGGGTGTGCCCTTGCTGCAGTCTCTTCTTCTGCAGTCATCTCCCCTGGACTATCCTCTCTGTCTCTGCCCTTGTCAGCACATGGCAAGGATTCCCTGCTTGTCTCACCCCACAGGATTCTCTGCTGGTTACATGCTTTCCCCTCATTTGAATTCATGGCATCACCTGATTCTTCTGTTGTTTTCCTTAGATGTTTTCTGTTACATCTCAATATTCATCTGCTGTCCATCTGTACCTTATATGATTGTAGGTTATCATGTTGAATTATGGTTGCCTTCTGCCAGACTCTGTCCTGTTTTGTTAGGGGTTGGACTCTCACTGTGTCCCTTGGCTCTAGTCCTGGAAGATCTCTGGCTAACTGGTTGTAATATAGGGCCTGTCTCTGTTGCTGCTATCTCCTCAGTTCAGCAAGGGATGCTCCTATAAACCCTGGCTCTAATAACCTCCCACATGTTACTAAAAGTGCCTTTGTTCTTCAACTCATTAACTTTTGTGCTGGACTTGAGTTTAGGCCTTGGGATAGAGCATTCTGATGATTTACCAGTGCTAGACAATGGTCTGCCATTTTTGCCTTTCTCAAGGGTTTCTTAGCTGTTTTTACTGCAGATTCTACCTTGCCATTATTTTGAGGTGGTGAAGTGGTGTGTTCAAAATCTCAGCCCGTGCTGACTTTCTGAAAATCTCCTGAAATAAACTGGGGCCCATTATCTGAACACACAGTGTCTCGTATCCCATATTGTGCAAACTGTGCTTTTATCTTATGCATTACTGTTCTGGCAGTGATATCTGATAAGTAGTGTCCCGTCCCCCCCGCAAAACATAATCTACAATGATCATGTGTTCCTTGTCTACCCAGCTAAACAAATCCACATCTAGTTTCACCCAAAGCCTCTCTGGAATGTTATACTGTAATAGTGTTCCTTTGGGTTAACAGTCTTCCCAGGATCTGCACACTTCACATTTCCCCATGAATGTCTTACTTGCTCATTCATTCCTGTAGCAGTAGACTGCTTCCCTGGCCTATTGTAGGCATCTTTCAATTCCTAGATGTGTGATGAATGCACTTTGGGCATGATTTCTGTCCAAAGGACTCCTAGTATAACTGCTCTTTCTCTCTGGAAAATGATGCTATTCTGTACACAAAATTCATCCCTTATCTGGAAGAATGGTGTTATCTCTTGTGGTACATGACCTTTTGTTTCTACCCAACCCTGCAATGTCATGTGTTTTAGTCTCTGGAGGATGTTGTCTTCCTCTCTTCATTGCTGAATCTCTCTCAATCTTTCCTCAGATATTGGTAAGTACTGCATCGTATTGATGGTTTCTCCTTCAGCTTCTACTAATCCTTCCATGGCAGCTTCTGGTAGATATGACAGGCTCAGGGTATCTGCTGACACTACGTCTCTGCCAGGGCAGTAGTTGATTTGTATATCATACTGCTGCAGATGCATCATAATGTGCTTTGCTGCACTGAGTAAGGTTTTTTTCCCATATATTTTCCAGAGGTTTGTGGTCAATCTGGATACCTACTGTGTGTCCATATGTGTACTGATGGACATTTTTCCATTCCAAAAATTACTGCAAGTTGTTGTTCTTTTAATTTGGGCATCACCCTTTTTTGTTTCTGATAAGGCTCTGCTCGCAAATGCAACTGGCTGTCCCCCTTGCAGCATGGTAGTCCCTAGACCTGATTCGGATGCATTACATATGAACATAAGAACATAAGAAGAGCCATGCTGGATCAGACCAAGGGTCCATCTAGTCCAGCATCCTGTTCACACAGTGGCCAACCAGCTGTCGACCAGGAACCCATAAGCAGGACATGAGCACAACAGCACCCTCCCACCCATGTTCCCCAGCAACTGGTGTACATAGGCTCATGGCCTCTGGTACTGGAGGTAGCACATAGCCATTAAGATTATTAATTAATTAATTAATTTACTGCCCATCTGGCTGGCTACTCAGCCATTCTAGGTGGCATACAATACTAATAACATGGAATACAATGAATTTACATAATCAACAGAACAAAACAACATAACAAAACAACTTTGCTCTAAAAAACCCTAACCCATCCAAATGCCCACCTGAACAGCCAGGTTTTTAAAGCCCGGCAGAAGCTCATCAAAGAGGGGGCATGGCAGAGGTCACTAGGGAGGGAATTCCACAGAGTGGGGACCACCACAGAAACGTATCAGATGGAGTTGGTACAGTGCCCCCTGGCTCATGGCTGACACCTGAGCCTCCATGGACAGCTGGGAGTCTAAAATGACCCCCAGACTGTGGACCTGGTCCTTCTGGGGTAGCTGCACCCCATTTAACACCAGGTCAACATCCCCCAACCTCCCCTTGTCTCCCACAAAAAGTACTTCAGTTTTGTCAGGGTTCAGTTTCAGCTTAGTCCTTTCCATCCAGCCACTCACCGACTCCAGACACTTGGACAGGGTTTCTACAGCCAACCTTGGTGAGGATTTAAATGAGAGTTGCATGTCATCCACATATTGGTGACACTGCACCCCAGACCTCCTGATGATAGCCTCCAGTGGCTTCATATAGATGTTAAATAACATCGGGGAGAGAACAGAACCCTGTGGCACCCCACAAGTGTGCAGCCAAGGGTCTGGAGTCTCCTCCCCCAAGCTACCCTCTGGTACCTGCCAGAGAGGAAGGAACAGAACCACCATAATCCGGTGTCCCCTATGCCCAACCCCTCCAGGCAGTCCAGGAGGATACCGTGGTCAACAGTGTCAAAAGCCGATGAGAGATCGAGGAGAACAAGGAAGGAACATTCTCCCCTATCCAGAGCCCTCCCCATATCATCCACCAAGATGACCAAGGCTGTTTCTATTCCATGCCCAGGCCTGAAGCCTGATTGAAATGGATCCAGATAATTGGCTTCTTCCAAGCGTGCCTGCAACTGCAAAGCCACCACCCGCTCACTCAGCTTGCCCCAAAATGGCAGATTTGAGACTGGGTGAAAGTTATTCAAGTCTTAGGGATCCAAGGAGGGCTTTTTTAACAGTGGTCTTATCACTGCCTCCTTGAGGGCTGATGGCATCACTCCCTCCTCGAGGGAGGCATTCACCACTGCCTTGATTCCCTCCCTAAGTCTCTCCCTGCAGCTCATTATGACCCAAGATGGGCAAGGATCAGGTAAGCAGGTGGTCGGACTTAAAGATGAAAGCACCTTGTCTACTTCCTCAGAAGGAAGAAGCTGGAACCAATTCCACACAACCAGTCTGCCACTGGCCTCCCTTGTTCACTAACTATATTCACAGTGCATGGAATAGCACTCCTGATCCGGTCGATTTTATCTCAAAGTGCTTTGCAAACTCATCACAGGAGGCCTTAGAATGCTCCATTGCTTCTGGAACAACTGGAACAACCAGGTTCTGGACCACTTGGAACAGCCTCCTGGGACAGCACTCTGCAGATGCGATAGAGGCAGCATACATTTTTTTTTTGCTGCTCTTATCGCCAAGTGGTAGTCTGAAACTATAGCTCTAACCTGTGTCCGATCGTCTTCGGAGCGAGATTTCTACCACTGGCACTCTAGTCTCACCTTCCACTTCAGAGCTTGCAACTGTGGGGTGAACCATGGTGCAGTCTGAGCTGTATTCAGGGGGAGAGGGAGTTTTGGAGCCACATGGTCTAATGCCCTGGTGATTGCAGCATTCTAGCCATCCACCAGGGTCTTGACCAAGGGGCCATTTGCGTGCTCCAAAGAATCCCCAAGCACAGTCAGGAATCCATTTAGATCCATAAGATGCCTGGGGCAGACCATCTTAATGGGTCCTCCACCCCTGTGGAGGGGTTGTGGAACCAAGAAGTCCGACCCCACCAGGTCATGATCTGACCATGACAAGGGGGTGATGGATATTCAATTTCCAGATCACTCCCTACCTCTCCAGAAACAAACACAAGGTCTAATGCATGACTGGCTACATGGGTGGGCCCTGTTGGAATAGGGTGCAGCTCCCAAGAAGTCATTGTCTCCATGAAGTCCCGAGGCACCCCCATGAGGATGGCCTCTGTATGTATATTGAAGTCCCCCAACAGCAACAAGTTAGGGGACTGCACATGCACATCAGAGATCACCTCAAGCACCTCAGCCAGGGAGTCTGTCGTGCAGCAGGGTGGACAGTACACAAGCAGAATCCGCAGACTGCCCTTTGGGCCCAACCTCAATATGCGAGGTTCTAGCTCAATATGCGAGAATCCATTTTTGACATTACAGACAGAGAATAGTCTTGCTTTTGACAAATCTGGCAATATATCTTCAATAGTGGGCAATGGAAAATGACTTCTTCTCAGTGCTTTCTTTAAGGGCTTTGGATCTATGCATATTCTGAGTTTCCCTTATGGTTTTTGGATCACCACCAGTCTGTACTTTTCTCTACTGGTTGAATAATTCCCCACTGTTGTAGACTTCACAGTTCTTCTTTCAGAGGCTGTACTAAAGCTACCAGTGCTGTCCTCTTGGGTAACATAACTGGCTTTACACTTGTATCAATCTCTAGTTTGTAAACTCCATCTAGCTATCCATCCCTGAATTCCTTCTGAATACTTTCTTGATTCCAGCTTCCAGCTTCATCAGAATTTTCCATCACTCCACTATCCAATATGTTCTGGAATTGTACCTTTATCAGTTCCATAGCCTGGATCTCCATAAGGCCTAACTTTCGGGTCATCTACAACCACAAATTCTAGCCTGTATTTCTTGTTTGTCTTCGGGTTAGAAATTTTGAGTTTGCATTTCCCACTGATTTTGATGAAGTGTGATTATACATTCTTCAAGCTGATTAGTCTCTTTCAATGGAATATTGGAGTTCATTAGGTGGGTGGAGATAATGTTGCAACTGGCACCCCAGTCTAATTGAAATGGTTATGCTTTATCACCCAGGAACATGGTTGTATACAATTGTTTGTGTTGCTCTGTTGGCTTTTCCTGCAATGTGTTTACTACTTGGGCCATGTTTCCATGACAACAGAAGGAGAAGCTAATGGAGAAGTACCAGATATTTTAAAAGGAATCGGTTTTGCTGTGAGCAGGGCACCACGAGCAGATTCTCCAGACCAGTAAAAATCGCTTCACCGAACATACTTCCTGGTGGGAGTAGGGGTTGGAGTGAAGGTCATCTGACTGGCAGGGGCTGCTCAACCAATAAGAGAGGCTTCCTCCCCTCCCCTTTCCCCTGAAAATCCTGATGCACCTGCATTTCAGGAGCAAACCTCATTGAGCACAATGGGAATTACTTCCAAGTAGACACATACATGCTTGTGCTGGGAAAGGAGGGGGGAACACAAAGATGGAAACCAGCCCCCATTTTAACCCACAGGCCCTCATTGACCACAATGGGATTTACTTCTGAGGAGACCGTAATGGGTTTGTTGTGGGAAAGACAGCGGTAAACACAGAGACAGAAACCAGCCCCCATTGTAACCCACAGGATCTCTATAATGAAGCTGTGAAGTACTTACTTACTAAGGCAATGAATTGAGCCTCGAGATTGTGCTTAATTGCACTTAAGGAATCGAGCTTTAAAATGTGCCATTTCAATTGAGGGGGATCTCTGTAAGTTCTGATGTGGGCACTCAAAGGCAAGCTTCATTCAGCACAATGGAAGTTACTTCTGAGAAGACACTAATGGGTTTGTTGTGGGAAAGAGAGCAGCAAACACAAAGACTTCTCCAAGGAGAATCGGAGCCTCGATATTGTGCTGTGCCATGTCAATTGAAGGGGTTCTCTGTTATTTCTGTGGGCATTCACAGGGCAAGCCTCATTCAGGAAACACTGGGAGGAAACACTGGAACATAATTGGGTTATTTAAAACAATGGCCTTGGTATTTAAAAGTTTATCTTAAGATGTGGCATTTTACATGGACCTAACCCTCATTCTGTTGAAGTATTACTGAAGCTAAGTAGATGTGAACACAATGTAACTGTTAAGGTAGCCATAACTAGGAATCCAATTTTTATATATTTTTTACTTCAAAGTAGCTATGTATATGGAGGCAGGGCTCAGATATTCTCCTGAGCTGCCACACTAGGGGAAAGAGTGTTTCATAGTACAGGGGGTGGGCAAAAAGTATATTTCCAGATATTTTGGACTTCACCTCCCACCATTCCTAACCACTGGCCTGTGCTGACAGGGGCTTCTTGGAGTTGAAGTCAAAAACATCTGGAGATCTACCTTCTGCCCAGCCTTGCCATAGTATTCCCTTCATCTGCACCATTTTCCCAATCGAAATTGCTCCCCAAAGCTGCTATTAACCCCACGGGGCAAAAATACAAGTAGCTGTGTAATGCCTGTATTTTCCTTCCTCCTCCCCACCGCAGTAGGTAGCAATTTAGATCAGGAAAATCGCAGAGAGTGAAAAGCTGAGGCAACCCCTCCCCCAGCACCATTACTCTATGCAAAATTGGAGCATTTCCTCTCCCACTGCCACAGGGTTGCTTTGAAGTGAACCAAAAAAAAGTAAGATCTCACTACAGCTCTCCTGTGTCATTTCTGTTTGGCAGTGAGGGCCAAGCCAGATGAGATAGTGGAGGTCCCTGACTGGGTCTCCTCTCTCTTTAACTTTGGCCAATTAACAACTGTGGGGGATTGCAATTTTGATCCAAACCATAAAACTAGGGGAGAGGGGCTTCCCATTTGCCCCATCTAGGCTGTACACGTGTGCTTTCCCAAATGGGATAAATTCCAGCTAACTTTCCTTAGGAAAATGCTGGGGGTGGGGGGAGAGTTAAGAAAAGGTCCTACAGTATGATCCACAAGCTTTAGTCATGGCTTGAGCCCAGGTTATCTGAAGGGCCATCTCCTCCTGCATGAACTTTGGAGATATGATTTCTTGGGACAGGGGAGCAGGATTTCTCCGTAGCAGCACCAAGATGGTGGACCTCCCTCCTTAAAGAGGCTTGGTTGATCCATGATGCTGTTTTTGTTATTCATTTGATAGTTATTTGTTTTTATTTAATGTATTGTACTTTTGTATTTTTAACCTGGAAGCTGCAATGGGGTCACTTGAGGGCCTGAAAAGTGGGATAGATTTTTTTTTGTCTATCTTGGCTCTAAGAATGGGATATAAGCTGCTTCTTTTTAAAGATTTGTATATTACCAAATTATTACAATAAAATATGGAGAATACCGAATAGATAATGATTAGCATGGGAACAAGTGCCAGGTGATCACTCAGGGCTGGCCAGAGGTGGTTGGAAAGGTCCCTTTTCATATATTTCACATCTTGTAAAAAGTGAATCTTCTGAGTTGATACGCATCTGAATATAATAAACAATTTTTAGTTCACCCCAAGACATTATTGCTTGAAAACTGTTCTTGGAATTAAACTGTGAAAGATCTGCCTGAGCTGAACAGATAGGACCTTGTCCCAGACTTTTATATCTATCTAGATAAGTGACAGCAGTCTGTAAGAGGGACAGAGCTCAAGGTCCCTCCCTCCCCCCCCCCCGCCCCAAAGTATTTCTGATAAGGGAGGTTTTAACCATCAGTTTTCCTTTAAGCAGTTTTCTCTGTTTGAAATACCCTGTTAATTCATCCCGGAAGTTCTTGTGCTACAAAATGATGGGACTTAGGAAATACTTTGTAAATAATGTGCTGTGTGCAATTTTTAAATGCTTTAAAATGTCATCTTAATATTTAGTAACCAAGGACAGAATTTTATTCCTTTGGCCCTGGTAATTAAAAAAGCAACAACAGCCCAACAGAGTAGTTTGCAGTTTTTACAATACCACAATTTGAAGATGTCATTTATATCAATGCATTTTCCCTCATTGAGTTCAATCTTGGTGAGGGGAAGGGGCTGATAGATCACAGAGAACATTCCCTTCTCTCTCTCTCTCTCTCTCTCTCTCAAACACACCATAGCATTCATTTATTTTCTCTCTCTTTCTCTCTCAAGTTCATAGTAGGTAGAAATAATTGTTAAAATATCGAAACTATAAAGTCCAGTTAAAATAAGATAAAATATGTTTACAATATTCTAATACCTCTCTGTAGCCCGTGGAAGGCCCAATTACTTTAAAAAGTATAACACTGGCAAATTTCCATCTCTTGCTCCCCCCTGCCCCGTTATACCTGTCATACCTTTTTTGCTCTCCCACTATTCTTTGCTCCCCCTTTCCTACTATGATATTACTAAATTCACCATTCTGTTTCCCGTTCATTCTTTCTCTTTGGCTAATTTCTTTCTCACCAATTCTGGTTCATTGTGTTTAGTACTTACAGCTGAAGTCGATAGCATGAAATGACAAAAAAACCTGGGATTTTAGGAAATAGATTAGGTAGTATAGAATCTATATCCCAGAATCTGGAGCTCACTGGTGCCTGAGACAGTCTCTGGATCCGAGTCATTAAAATTAATGACAATTTTGTGATATTCCTGCCCGCCCCCCAAGTTTAGTTGCGGGGACAGTGTTCCTAGACTACTGAGCCAGGAAGCAGGCATCAATGCATGCAGAAATCTAGGCCTCTATGTTAGAAGTAGGCCCATGACCTTTAACTTTTGTCCATGTGTCATGAAGTCCTGCTATCCCTCTCACTTATGGCAATTGTGCTGCATAGTGGTCATCAATATTTAAACTCTCCACTGCCTTTTTTTTCCAACAAAAAAAGCAGCAGCAGCAGCTGAAACTTTTGGTGTCTGATTATCTTCTGGAATGTTAATTTCCAGTTTGATAGGTAAGGTGGAATCATTGCAAATTCGTAAATGATTATGAATCAGTGTACAACTCCAGCCTTCCTCTTAGGTTTTGACATTTACTAAAGTGTACCAGTCTGACAGGTACATTTCACACCTCAACTTGAGAAAACACTTGAATCTGAAGAGTATTGTGAAGTTCACATTGTTCTTGTGACAGCCACAAGAAAGGACACACTTGACCTTAGCTTACATTCTAGATAGGTGAAATCATGTAGAAACTATTCAGATAAATAAAGCTATTCAGGTCAATAAAGTTAGATCTTTCCAGTGCTGTAGGTACTACGCTGGTTTCATTCTGTAGTTGTTTTATTTTATGTTAAGCTTTCTGCGCTATGCTTTATTACGTTCTTATGTTTTATTATGTTCAATAGACAATCATATCACTGGCATACACCAAATCCCCAGAGAGAGGCAGCTTTTTCCACTAAAAAGATCGGTTTCAGAGCCCAAATCGCAGCTTTCTTCCCTTTTCTGCATCTCACTCAAAAACTGCAGTCTGTCCCTTTCGGTACCTTTTATACATGCGCGCACGCACACCTAAGGGGCTTTCAGACAAGGCCCTGTCTCATTCATGGAATTTTATTTTATGCAGGGTCCAGACAATATCTTCCATTTGTAATCCTCCAGTGTTTTCCCACGGTTTCTTCCATGTTTTTTCTTGCCACAGAACAGGGGCATTGCTAGGTTCTTAAAAGACCTGGGGCACAGGCCCATAACACAAATTTGCATATGCACGAGTCTAAGGACACGTCTAATATATATGTGTTTGGGTGCGTGTGCATGCAGTATGCTTGTGTGTATATAGATTACATACATACATACATAAGAAGTGTGCACTGACCCCCTACCCCACTTCAACTCAGACCTCGATTCTACATTTTGGAAAACATCCCGCTTCTGCCCTGGCCTATTTGTAGTCGGACCACTTCAGCTCAGCACCAAACCTGAGTCAACGTTTGGAAAAATTAGTCTTTATGCTTCCTGTTGACTACCATGGGAAATTAGAAAAAAAACTGTAACTTTTTTCTCTTGGTCAGAACTGGAGGATAATTTCAGGCATAGTATCCCCCTAGAAGGGGCCTGCCTAATGTCAGAAAAATAGGTACAGGGTTTATATTTTTATTTTCTTTTAAAGGGAACTGCCAATAACATTTTAATTCCTTGGAAGAATTTGATAAAAATGTCAGGATTCATTGTCCCATCAGAGGAGATCATGTCTCAATTGTCTCAATCATGATCAATTTGTATGCAGATGCACAGGTCATTAGAGGTGTCCCTCAGGCAAGAAACCTGCAAAGTTTCTGAAGGATATACATGCACTCTAATTTAGAATTACTAGAATTTATTTACATTTCACCAATGTTAGCAGCAGGGGAACATGGTGGGAAGGTGCTATTGCACTCATGTCCTGCTTGTGGGTGCCTGGTTGTCAGCTGGTTGGCCATTGTCTGAACAGAATGCTGGACTAGATGGACCTTGGTCTGATGCAGTACGGCTCTTCTTATGTTCTTAAATATAGAGTGCCTCTAAGCATGTGCAGAATGTTTTTCTTTCACCACTGAGCACTTACATTCTCCCCCTACCAATGCTTTCCCTCCATGCAACCATCCCTCCTCATCCTACCATCCTCCAGCAACTCTTGAAAAAAAAACAGATATCTTGTTTTGTGGATCTTCTCTCTACCTCCTCCTTGTTATGCACAAGCTTTCATTGTATCTTCTTCCCCATAACTTCATTTGTGCCAAGACTTCACCAGGATTCAGCCAATGAGTCTGTTTTCAAAACTAGGGCTAAGTTATGGAGAAATTCTGAGCATGTACTAAGTGCCTTTCCCTTACCCGTGAAGCTAGAGTTCATGCAAACGCACACGCGCACACACAAATGACAAAACATGCATAGGACTGAGCTGAAAGGGTAGTCAATTCATTAGATGGAATTGGGGAGGTACTGTATTAAGCTTGCAGTACCACGCTCACAACTCAGGACTTATTTCTGAGTAAACTAGGGATAGGGGAGAATTTCTCCCCGAAACTTCGGGGGGCCGAGTGCCAACGCATTCAGTCCTCCGAAGGTTCGGGGAGAAATTCTCCGCAAATAGCGTTGCCCTTATTTTCGCCGTAGTCTATGTAAATCTTTACGTAGACTACAGGGACCAAATAAGGAACGCAAATGGCGGCTCCCTATGGGGGCCGCCATTTGCGTATGCGCTTTTTTTTTTTCAAAGTCACCCGTGATAGGCTACGTGACGATTAACGTAGCCTATCACAGCTGACTTTGCAGATCTAGCCATGATAGGCTACGTAAATCGTTACGTAGCCTATCACGGGGCTTTTTTTTTTTTTCTTTTGAAGTTCGCGGCTGGGGAGACGGGGCGCTTCTCCCCGGCCTGAATTTCGGCCGGGTGAGGCGGGAAGCCTCCCCCCCGGCCTGAATTTCAGCCAGGCGAGGCGGGAAGCCTCCCCCCCCCCAGCCTGAACTTCGGGGGGAGAAGCGAAGCGCCTCCCCCCCACCGCGAAGCAAGCTGCGAGACCAGGTAAGTGACTTTCGTACATCCCTAGAGTAAACATGCAGAACAGCAAGGTGCAAACCTCCCTGCAAAAGTGACTTGTGCTGGAATCCTATGCACACTTTCCTGAGGGTAAGCGTCATTAAACATAATGGGACTTCTCAGTAGGCATACATAGGATTGCATAAATTAGCAATATTTATCTCTCCTCCACTTAAAAAACAAACGAAAAACTCCTATTTTTTAACTAAAGTTTTCTGTTCATAGGAACATAGGAAGCTGCCTTATACTGAGTCAGACCCTGGGTCCATCTAGCGCAGAATTGTTGGCACTGACTGGCAGCAGCAGCTCTCCAAAGTTTCAGGCAGGATTCTTTCCTAGCCCTACCTGGAGATGCTGGGGATTGAACCCAGGACCTTCTGCATGCCAAGCATGTGCTCTACCACTGAGCTACAGCCCTCCCTATTGCTGGATGATGGCAACTGACAAAAAAACAGCCCCAGATTTGTTTCTCTGCAACCATGTGAACCCACTCTTCTCAAAGACCTGAGTGAGGAGAAGGAGAAAAACCAACCCTCCTGTCTGTTTGTATAAAGTCAAATACAGTTCAGAACTTCTCTTGCCCACCGAAGAGAATTTTCTTTAAGAATTCCCCAAGATATGCTCTGGGTGGAATAAAGAAGAGAAAGAAAAGGATAGGGGAGAGAAGAAGAAAAGAAGAATAGTGATTGGAAATGTGCGTGGGGGTGTGGGGTAGAGAGAATTCCCTAAGCCAAGTGGCTCCTTTCATAGAGGTAGTACTTCAGAGGAATTTAGGAGGCTGTGCGGGGTTTGCAAGGATTGCATATACTTAAATGAACTTTATGAGGTGAGGTGGCTGAGGGCTTTTTCTAGCTTTTTTTAAACTGTAGAACCGATTTAAAAGCCCTAGCAGTTTCTCGATCATGATACCACATACTCCTAACCCTCCCTTTGGGATTATTTGAGTCCTACAGCTGTTTAGGAGAAATTAAAGTGGAGGGGGAGAAAGAAGTTTGTGGAGGTTGATTGGATCCTTTGCTGTACCGAAGCTACTAAAATTCTGCAGAAGCCAAAGATTCCAGTTTGGGGCACTAAAATCAGATGCTGTGTGAAACACCAGTATTTCACATGAAACTCTTTCTTTCCTTCCTTCTCCCTCTTCAAAATTTAATTGCAGGCAAGCTCCCAACAGTGGGCATGTAAGAGTAGAAAAGAAAAGTAGGGGGAGAGAGGTTTTTTGCACCTCAAACAAAACCTACACCAGAGATTAGGGATAGTGACCTCCTAATGGTCACCTTAAATACCTTCTGATTAGGATTTCTAATCCCCTGTGTAGCTTGGCAGTTTTTACTTTTTGTTTTAGTCTTTGAGAAAAGGAAACTTTACGCATTGCTAGCACAAAAGCCACTGGATCTAACTGTCTGAAATTTGGCAGGCTCAGTCATCTCTATAGGGGTTGCCAGGTCCCCAAATTCCATGCATGCATGTGGAAGCACAAAAAATGTATAGCTCTTTGCTTTGACACATTTTCTTGAAAATAGCAAATTTTACCTGTGACTAGCTCAAAAGTCACTAGACATAACTGCCTGAAATTTGGCAGGTTCCATAAGCTCCATGGGGGCTGCCAGATTTCCAAATTGCATATACTTGCGTGGAAGAACAAAGAAATTATAGCTCTTTGCTTTGACACATTTTCTTGAAAGAAGCAAATTTTACCTGTGGCTAGCACAAAAGCTACTAAACCAAACTACCTGAAATTTGGCGTATTCAACCAGCTCCATTGGGGCTACCAAGCCTCCACATTTCATATATTTATCATACAAACTAAAAAAGTTATGGCTGTTTTTGTTTTCCAATGCAAGCCAATGCGAAAATGTAAAAAAAAAAAAAAAAAAAAAGGCAGTTAGGACAGCTCAAAAGATCTGGGGCCCATGCCCAGGTGGCCTGTCCTAATGACGCCCCTAATGATGGCCACAGAATATCTGTTAAGGAGGGAAAGATGGAATAGCAGCACAATTATAAGAACATAAAAAGGCCTATCTAGTTCAGAATTTTGTTCACACAGTGGCCATCCAGATGCTCCAATGGGATGTCCACAAGCAGGACATCAGTGCAATAGCACCTTCTTGCTCATGTTCCCTTGCACTGAAGGGAAAATATAGTTCACCATGACTAGTAGCCACTGATAGCCTTATCCTCCGCAAATTTGTCTAATCCATGTTTAAAGCCTTCCAAACTGGTGCCCGTTACTATAGGGCCGATCTACATTGCAACCACCATCGCAATGAATTCAGTGTCCCATCAGGTTAAACGCTCTCGCATTAAAACATGATTATTCACACTCACCCATTTTCCTTGTTGCCTTCATCGAATGCGCAAGCTTGGTTCACACTCAAGCGCTGTGCTGTTTTCCTGCGCGTGCTTGTCTGATCTCGGATGATAAGCGGGGTCGGCCCCGGTCAGTAGTTGGATGGGCGACCGCCTGGGAATCAGGCTTCCTGCACTGAGCAGGGGGTTGTTCTATCCCTTCAAATGAGACTAAGTTTTACCCCCTCCTATCCCCTGCTCAGGATGTTTTTTTTTAAAATTATGGCATTATCCTTGCAGAATTGGGGCTTCTCTGCGATGTTCTTTTTTTCTAATTCAGGCATGATCTTCGAAGCTTCCAAGTTGTGAAGCATGTCTTCTTGTCTTCTTCTGGCTAAACTTCAAAGCTTCAAAGAGCGTGCCTCAATTAGAAAAAAAAACATCACAGAGAAACCCTGATTCTGCAAGGATAACGCCTTAATTTTTTAAAAAAACATCTAGAGCAGGGGATAGGAGGGGGTAAAACTTAATCTCATTTGAAGGGATACAATAACCCCCTGCTCAGTGCAGGAAGCCTGATTCCCAGGCGGTCTCCCATCCAAGCACTGACAGGGACCAACCCCACTTAGTTTCCAAGATCAGACAAGCACGTGCACATCCAGCCCTCTGCTTGTTGCTGAGGGAACAGGGTCTGCTGAGGAAGCTATGCGATCCGTAGCCGGAAGAAGACATGGGGCCATCGAGAGCTGTGATTGGACAGGAGGGAAATACAAACACCGCTGCACATGGACAGGCGTGGGAGGGGACTACGACCGGATATGGTAGCGAAGGTGGAAAATCAGAGCACATTAAGGGGAAATACCGGGATATTAGGGAATTGAAAACGGGAGCACGGAAGTGGGAAATTAGGGTTCCAATTCGAGGCGGCTACTGCGTAGTGTGAAAGGTGGGTGGTGAAACCTCATTGGAAGCAAAAAAAGGCGGTAAGTGTAGATCCACCCTATGTCTTCGGGTAGCAAATTTCTATAGTTTAATTATACATGTTACCTCTCCTGAATCTTCCACTATTTTGCTCCGTTGGATAACTCTGGATTCTAGTACCAGTGGGTAAGGACAAGTTTTTCTCCCTCTAATTTCTCCACACCATGCATAATGTTTTACTCCTCTTTCATACACATTTCTTTTGACTGGTAGCACTAGGAGCCCTCTGTCTGGAAGCATTAGATTACATCATTCTTTGACTGGGGCAGGGTATACCTCCTTTCAAGGGACTTAAGTAAGGTCCAGATATGGAGAGCAATCAGCCAGCAATATGAGAAAATACGTACCTAAACATGTTACCACCGACTATTAAGTGAGTTTTAGCAGTCCTGGCTCCATTAAACTTCTATCCAAATCCCAGTCTTACAACACTGTTAATGTTCAGGAAATAGAATACTGCTCAGGGTCTGATAGTTTTGTATGTACCACCTCACGTAATTGTCTTATTTCGTTACTGGAAAGGGGGTTATTTTTTAACTTTGTGGCATAACTTCCTAAGTACATTTAGTTATTTAAGGAATTTGTATCCTGACTTTCAACATTTCCCCCAGGACAGCTAACACAATATCATAAAAACGGCAAGATAATAATAAAATACAAGTAAAAACAACTTCCCCTTCATGGATCACTGCCTTGTTGTGGGGAAGGGGCTTGCGTAACTCAGTGAAGCCATAAGCTATGCTGTGCAGGGCCACCCGAGACGGACAGGTCATGGCGGAGAGTTCTGACAAAATGTGGTCCACTGGAGAAGGAAATGGCAACCCACTCCAGTATCCTTGCCAAGAAAACACCATGGAACGTATCACAAGGCTAAAATATATGACGCCGGAAAATGAGACCCTTAGGTCGGAAGGTGTCCAATATACTACTGGGGAAGAGCAGAGGGTATTTCCAAGTAGCGTCAGAAAGAGTGAAGTGGCTGGGCCAAAGCCGAAAGGACACTCAGTTGTGGATGTGTCTGGTGGTGAAAAGAAAATCCGATGCTGTAAAGAACAATATTGTTTAGGAACCTGGAATGTCAGATCAATGAATCAAGGTAAGCTAGAGGTGGTCAAACATGAGATGGCAAGATTGAACATCGACATCTTGGGAATCAGCGAACTAAAATGGACAGGCATGGGCGAATTTAATTCAAGTGACCATCATATCTACTACTGTGGGCAAGAATCCCTTAGAAGAAATGGAGTAGCACTCATAGTCAACAAAAGGGTGGGAAAAGCAGTACTGGGGTACAATCTCAAAAACGATAGAATGATCCCAGTACGAATCCAAGGCAAACCATTCAACATCACAGTAATTCAAGTCTATGCCCCAACCACTGAGGCCGAAGAAGCTGAGGTTGATCGGTTCTACAACACCTTCTAGAACTAACACCAAAAAAAGATGTCCTCTTCATCATAGGGGATTGGGATGCTAAAGTAGGAAGTCAAGAAATCACTGGGATAACAGGCAGGCATGGCCTTGGTGCACAAAATGAAGCAGGACAAAAGCTAATAGAGTTTTGCCAAGAGAACATGCTGATCACAGCAAACACTCTTTTCCAACAACACAAGAGGCGACTCTACACATGGACATCACCAGATGGTCAATATCGAAATCAGATTGATTATGTCCTTTGCAGCCAAAGATGGAGAAGCTCCATACAGTCAGTAAAAACAAGACCTGGAGCTGACTGTGGCTCAGATCATGAGCTGCTTCTTGCAAAATTTCGGCTTAAATTGAAGAACGTAGGGAAAACCACTAAACCGTTCAGGTATGACCTAAATCATATCCCTGATGAATATACAGTGGAGGTGAGGAATAGATTTCAGGGATTAGACCTGATAGACAGAGTGCCTGAGGAACTATGGACGGAGGTCCGTCACATTGTTCAGGAGGCAGCAACTCAATCCATCCCAAAGAAAAAGAAATGCAAGAAAGCAAAGTGGCTGTCTGATGAGGCTTTACAAGTCGCTGAAGAAAGAAGGGAAGCGAAAAGCAAGGGAGAAAGGGGAAGATATATCCAACTGAATGCAGAGTTCCAGAGAATAGCAAGGAGAGACAAGAAGGCCTTCTTAAATGAACAATGCAAAGAAATCGAGGAAAACAACAGAATGGGAAAGACTAGAGATCTCTTTAAGAAAACCGGAGATCTCAAGGGAACGTTTTGTGCAAAGACGGGCATGATAAAGGACAAAGAAGGCAGGGACCTAACAGAAGCAGATGAGATTAAGAAGAGGTGGCAAGAATACACAGAAGAACTATACAGGAAAGATCTGAATGTCCCTGATAGCCATGATAGTGCGGTCACTGAACTTGAGCCGGACATCCTCGAGAGTGAAGTCAAGTGGGCCTTAGGAAACATTAGTAACAACAAAGCTAGCGGAGATGACAGTATTCCAGCCGAGTTATTTAAAATCCTAAAAGATGATGCTGTTAAAGTGCTGCATTCAATATGCCAACAAATTTGGAACACTCAACAATGGCCGCAAGACTGGAAAAGGTCAGTTTACATTCCAATTCCAAAGAAGGGCAACGCCAAAGAGTGTTCAAACTATCGCACAATTGCGCTCATTTCACATGCCAGCAAGGTGATGCTCCAAATCCTACAAGCTAGGCTTCAGCAGTATGCGAACCGAGAACTACCGGAAGTACAAGCTGGGTTTCGAAGAGGCAGAGGAACTAGAGATCAAATCGCCAACGTTGGCTGGATCATGGAGAAAGCAAGAGAATTCCAGAAAAACATCTATTTCTGCTTCATTGACTACGCTAAAGCCTTTGATTGTGTGGATCACAACAAACTGTGGCAAATTCTTAAAGTGATGGGAGTACCAGACCACCTTACCTGTCTCCTGAGAAACCTGTACGAGGGTCAAGAAGCAACAGTAAGAACCAGACATGGAACAACCGAGTGGTTCAAAATTGGGAAAGGAGTATGACAAGGCTGCATATTGTCACCCTGGTTATTTAACTTATATGCAGAGTACATCATGAGAAACGCCGGGTTGGATGAATCACAGGTCGGAATTAAGATTGCCGGGAGAATTATCAACAACCTCCGATATGCAGACGATACAACCCTAATGGCAGAAAATGAAGAGGATCTCAAGAGCCTCTTGTTGAGGGTGAAAGAGGAGAGTGCAAAAGCTGGTTTGAAAGTCAACATTAAAAAAACGAAGATCATGGCATCTGGCCCCATCACTTCCTGGCATATAGAAGGGGAAGAAATGGAAGCAGTGACAGATTTTACTTTCTTGGGCTCCAAGATCACCGCAGATGGTGACTATAGCCATGAAATTAAAAGACGCTTGCTCCTTGGGAGGAAAGCTATGGCAAACCTAGACAGCACAGTAAGAAGCAGAGACATCACCTTGCCGACAAAGGTCTGTCTAATCAAAGCTATGGTTTTCCCAGTAGTAATGTATGGCTGTGAGAGCTGGACTATAAGGAAGGCTGAGCGCCGAAGAATCGATGCTTTCAAACTGTGGTGCTGGAGAAGACTCTTACAAGTGCCCTGGACTGCAAGGAGGTCAAATCAGCCAATCCTAAAGGAAATCAACCCTGAGTGCTCATTGGAAGGTCAGATACTGAAGCTGAAGCTGAAATATTTTGGCCACCTAATGCGAAGAGAAAACTCTCTGGAAAAGACCCTGATGCTGGGAAAGACTGAAGGCAAAAGGAGAAGGGGACGACAGAAGATGAGATGGCTAGATAGCATCACCGATGCAATGAATATGAACTTGAGCACGCTCCGGGAGAGAGCGCAGGACAGGAAGGCCTGGCGTGCTATGGTCCATGGGGTCACGAAGAGTCGGACACGACTGAACAACAACAACAAAAACAACTTATAAACTTACAAGCAGCAATAAGACAGTAAAACACAATAAGCTCCCCCTAAAATGCTTTTCATGGCACCAAAATAGCAACATATTAGGTGCCAGGCGAGCATCTCTGGGAAGAGCATTCCATAGTCAGGGTACTACCACTGAGAGGGGCTGATCCCTGGTTATCATTCACTGTAACTTCAAAAATGGGCGCACTTGAAGAACAGCCTCTGACAATTCCCTCTTCCCAGAGGCAGGCTCATGTGGAACCAGGCAGTCCCTCAGATACCCAGTCCCAAATCGTGAAGGCCTTTAAAGGTAAGCACCAGCACCTTGAATCGGGCTTGGAAGCTGACTAGGAGCCAGTGCAATTTAAGCACGGGGAAATATGTCCCCAGTGCCTTGTCCCAGTTCCCTAATTTTATAAACATGTTAGCTTTAGCAACACTGAGTTTCAGAAGCTGAAGGGCATTAATAGTCTTAGGGGGTTGGCTAGAGCTGAGGAACTGCTGAGAGACTCAGAAAAGGAGTGAGGGCCTTTCACAGAGAAATCCCCCAATGGGTTTTTCCTTTGAGAGTAGTTTCCCTGGCTTCAGTCTTGAAGACCTGAACTGGTAGACCTCCCTGGCCTGGCTCCACCTTCCCAGGCTGGTCATTGGTTCCTCCTAGGCAGGAAGGAGTATAAAGGACTTCCTGTTGTAGCGGAACCTTGTTTGAGCAACAAGGTCTCCCTGAGCTCTAGTGTGTCTTGTGCTTCTGCTCTGGGTCTTAGCTTGTTCATCATTTCTGCATTCTGATTTGCACTTGGATTCTGATTGCTCTTTGGCTCTGGCTGTGTCCTGGCTCCTGACTTTCTTCAGACTGCTGCCTGTGGCCCAGTCCTGAGATAAGTCCCATACAGATGTTCTGAACCTGAATGCAGCAAACACATAACAAGAGGGAGTGCACTAGTCCCAGCCCTCTCCTTTGTCTCATCTGTTTCCCTTAATTTGTGCAGGGTGACTTTCTGAAGAGGAGAGCCTCCACAGATATAGGAGCCTCCTCTTTAGACAGTTGCCCTCCACAAGTCAAGGGCAACAAATGTGATGGGGGGGGGGGGTTGGAGCACTCCCTCTCATGCATTTGCTCTGTTCAAGTTCAGACCTGAAGACCTGAATAGGGCTATATTGTAAACAACGTCTGACCTTTGGGGTGGTCAATCGATGATCTTCCTTCATCAGTTGATCCCCTTGTTTGATCTTTCTCCAAACAGAAGCTGCTGAGGGCACTATTATGCCTGAAAAGTGTGCCAATGCACTTAGGGCTAAAAAAGGATTGTGCAGGACTCTGATTTATTTCCTTCTCTAAACTCTGTTGTTTACCTTTCCCACCAGTTCTCCAATTCCTGATTCTCATATGTATCTTTTCTGTTCAATGTTGTTTGATCTATCATTAAGTTATTGCAAGTATGTTTTAGTTTTGTAATTTGAATAGATCATTTTATTTTTCTGTCCTATATCAATAGCTTGACAGAACGTTTCTCCCCAGAGTTTCGCATACTTGGCACTTGATGAATATGGCATTGTTTGGAGATTGGCTTCCCCACAAAAATGGATAAAATATTTTGTATACTTTTTGTTTGCTTGAAATCATTTGGATTCTGTCGCTGTATAAATGACTGTTGCTGTGTACATTAGAGGCCTTTGAGGGAGGTCACCTAAACATGAGGTCTATTAAGAGGAATTGAAAGGCTGACTTTTCCGTCATATCCCAGACGGCATAGCCCCTAAACATGTTCCTGGTGTTGTCTTATCTTGTGCCTCCTTCCCTTCATACACGGCAGAGTTCCCTGCACAGAATCCAGGTTACCTTAGCAACAGACACTGTCATCTCTGCCTGAGGGAAGAATGGAGAAAGGGGGCTGGATAGAGTGACCAAATACAATATAATAAAGGTCAGGATCCCTGTGCAGAAGAGGGAATTTCAGCAAGTGCAGCTTTTCTCACCTTGTAGTGCCAAAATTCCCTTTTCTAGGCAACTATTAAAGGTACAGGAACAATACTTCTATTTTCTCCAATGGGTGTAGATACCTGGTGTTTTTTGAATTTGTATCTAATTCTAGAACTTACCTGTCATTTATAGAACTCTTCCTATTCATTTATTTGCTATCAAAGCATGCACCATCCTTTTCCCATTGTTCTAAATGCCCCAAAAGATTGCAGAGTAATTTAGGTGGCACAAAACTGTTTTGCCTTTCTAGAGAGCTGGGTCTGACAACTTTTCTACTATACTGAACTTTTAAAATTCTGACAACTTCAGTATTTCTCATGCAATATTGTGCCCAGATCTGTGTTAATGGGTATTTTGAATCATTCTTTTGTGGGGTCATGTTATCAGATCTTATTTTTTTCTTTTATTTTAGAATGCTCATCAAACTGTTTTCCATCAAAGCAGTCAACAAGGTTTAAAAGTGAGCAAAATGAATACAAATAAAGCAAATAACACTGGGAATCAGCCAGCCATAAAAATAGTAAAGCTTAGAATATTTGCCATATCACAAAATCCAGTCCACACACCTGATACGGGGGAGAGAGAAATAACTATACTGATGTGGCATCCCTACTCCCATGGGGGTGGGAGGCTTTCAAAAAGAAATTGCAATGGGTTCTGCTAAAACATCAACACAGGTTTTGAAGCCTCCTCTGGCTGGTTGGATTTGGGAGGATTAGGTTCAAATGCTTGCTCAGCCCTGATGTTCAATGGGCTGGCCAAATCACTGTATCTCGGTCCAGTCAATCTTTATAGGGTTGTAAGAATAACATGAGACAAAAGTATGTTATGATTTCCTTGGAACCCTTGAGCTAGGGCGGGGAAAACATCTAAATAAAGTTAATTACACTGTTGACTGTGCAAATTTAACACCATTAATCCAGAGATCTCTGGCTCCCATCGGTTAGGTATAGTAAACAAAAATCTGTTTACAATGCATCCAAAGAGATTTCAGTTTCCACCTTCCCTAGGTGTGTTCAACCTCAGCAAATCTAACAGGTATAAAGGCAGGAGGTGTGCATAGTTATTCAGACGGGAAGCATTAGTTGCATGTGTATGAAGATGGCAGCTGATGTAGTAATATTACTAAACAGAGCTGTGTTTTTAAAAGTGACTTGGTATGTACTCCTGTTCAGATTCAGAACATTAAATTAGAGCTGCTTCATAAACTTCCTCAGCACCCCACAAATAATATGCTTGTGAGATTCTAGTTCTCTCTCAAATATGAATCAGTATTGTGACCTTTCTACTTTGCTTGTTTAGTTTGTGATTCTTTCTTGCTTTCCCTAGGTTACTATTACCAGGAGCGTATATATATTTAAAACATTTTTTTTCTGAAGAGATTTGCTTGGCAGGAAGAGTGGCTGAACTGAATGTCGATGTTTTCTACAAATAACAAATAATGGCGTCCTTTTGTTTTGAAAGGCGTTCTTAACAAATTTTGATAGGCGTGTGTGCGTGCGCGTGCATGTGCTTTAATCTGATATCTCCCTTTCATCCCTTTTTAGGAGATCAGCAGGAAGATAAACTAGATAAAGTAGATAAACAATACTTTATCCTGCCAGAGCATGCCTTATTTTAGAACACTTGATATGGTTTTTTTAAAAAGAAATGAGCGAAAGACCAGCAAAGAATAAGCTGGCCAGCAATTTAGTGGCATGGATATAACCATTTCTACAACAATGATATTGATCTATTAAAGTTCCTCTTTTATTGTTGATGGGGCATTTTCTATGCTATTAAGTGTAGAACATTTGACTTGTTTTCTTTTTAAATCTGTGCTTGCTCCAGTTTCCTGGGGGAAAACCTGGGATTATTAAGCTCCAGGTAGGCAGTACCTTGACAGGGTGAGAAAGGATTGGAATGTGAGCCAGTGAGACTTTGCCCAATACCTGCTGTCTCTATATATTGTAGCTCCCAGCAGGATACCTGTTTGAATCCTTCATTGTCTGGGAAGGAAGGAGCAGGTGAGTAAAAGAAAATCTGAGCTCAGACTTTCAATTGTCTTTATGCTTTCATGGATATTTGTCTGCCAGATTATCCTCTGGCTGCTTGGTTGATGTAGCAGTCTGTGAATCTAATATGGGAAATCTGAAAAGAATATTGTGGAAGTTTTTTTAAAATTGTACACAAAGTGGGGCATTATAAACACAAAGTGGCATTTATAAATAGCAGTGCTGCATTAAGAAAGTTTTATTCCTAAAGACCAAGCATACTAAAAGTGGGGGGAAGTTCTTACTAATGAAGGTATCCACAGTAAGTAAAAGCAGTGCCTAAATGTTGGTTTTTATTATTTGTTTGTTTTTAAGAACCCTCTCCATTTATTTAAACCAAATGAGTGTGTGTGTGTGTTTTTAATTCACTAGGACATAGGCAGAGTATACCTCTCACTGCGTCTTCAGGCTAATTCATTAAAAAAAACATTTTCTGTGGCTAATTTGATTTGATGCACTGAGATAAACAGGTTACATTAGCCTAACACTGTTACTGGAATATATCCAGTAGACAGAACTCCACTGAGATCAAAGTAATGGAGTTCGGGCGTGGGTGGGAGGGAGATTTTTGTTAGATCTGAGTTCTGTGTTGATCATTATGTTTTCTTCCTTGGGATTCTTTACATGGGTTTGAATGTACTGTATTTTTTATTTCAAGTGCTCTTTGTATGGTCCCAAAGTGTAAGAGGGGGAAGAGCTAACATGATACTTTTAACTGGATTTTTATCTGCTGATGAGAGTTTGTAGGCTTTTGAACTTCTCAAATATCTTCTTTGATGATGCAGTTAGAGAGCTCAAAATCAGTACTTAATTTTGGAATATTGTACTTCCCCTCTCTTAGAGTTGTGGGGCTAAATTTAAATGCTGTCCACCTTAGAGGTAATCCCAGGATGTCACTGACTAGAGCAAGAAAAACTCGTTTTAGTTATTTTAAACTAGCATGAACACTTACTTAAAAGCATGACTTGTTCCATCATGCAGCATGTTGTACCATCACTGACATCGCTGGGGGTGCTGGGATGAAGGTGCCACTGAGAAAAGGAGCAAACAATTGCTAATTAATGATGAGAAACTTTTTTTAGTCTTTCACTCTGTTGTTACAATACTGAGACAGCTGAGTGAGGTTTTTATTTAGTATAAAGTTGCCTAGCCCTGGAACTTTACGTTGAACTATGCTGACTTGCACGATCTTTTTTTTTTTTTAATTTTGAGTTTGGGAACTTAAAATCATTTGTAGTCATATATATAACTCAGATTTATGTTTTGTCTGCTGCATTTTTGGAACTTAAATATTCTCTTATATTTTGAATTTTATTTGCCAGGTGCTATGCTCTTTTTATCTTAAGCTAGGTTGGTGGAGGGGATAGCAGATCAACTTTAGATTGTGAAGACTCTGATTCAAATCCCTACGTAGCCATGAAGTTCACTAGATGGCCATGAGTCAGTCTTTCTCTCTCTCCCTACTTTACAACATTGTTGTAATGATAAAATGGACAGGGGGGCACACAGTGTATGCTGCTTTAAGCTTAAATCCTCCTCACAAGAGCCTTGTGAGGTAAATTACTATTATTCCAATTTTATAGACAGGGAGCTGTGGCTGAAAGAGAATGACTTATCCAAGAGTGTGTGAAAGAGGTGGGACTTTAATATAGGTCTTCAGGCTGAGGTAAAATGACTTGCTTGCTGAACGTTGCTGGCTTTCGTATCAGTTCCCAGAAGGAGAATAACTGCTGTGCGCTAGATCAAAAAGCCCTTTGGGAAGTTGTTTCACAGACACAGGTTCTAATGAGAGACCATGGTGTAGTGGATAGTGTTAGACTTGGCCTCAGGCAACATAGGTTCAAATGCCTGCTCAGCCATGAAATTTGCTGGGTTAACCTTGGCCAAGGCACCATCATTCAACCTCACCCACCTCACAGAATTGTTCTGTTATTCTAGCAAATGGAGGCTTCACATTCAAAGTAAGGTCTCAAGAAATGCAAGGAACAATTTAAAAAGATGTAAATATCCCTTGTTAAACCAGTCAAAGAACAGCTGTGGATAGCTAGGGTAGCTATCAGTATTAGAAGTTCTCTCGGACAGAGACTGTTCTGTCTTTGCTTACATTTTCCATGTAAAGTGCCATATATACTGATGGTTCTATAGAAGTAATTAATAAGGAAAAATAACTTATCATTGTGATACAGAAGCAAATCTGGCCTGGCAATCTGCGTAAGATTCCCTTTTCTATAAAAAGAGATTTGCCCTTTCCCCCCCATGAGCCACGGAAAGCCATAATGGTTGTGCATGCAAAATATTTATTTTAATTGTGTGTATTTTTTATCCTGCTTTTTTCTTTTCTTTATTTACAAAAAATTCAAAATGACTAACAGTGTGGTAACAATAAACAAAATCAAAATAAATCAAGATATCAATAATATCCACATTTCAAAAAACCAAAGATAGTGGCATATAACTAACTGCCAGCTGAAAAACAGGGGTCGTCCTCTAACTCCCCACATAGCATCTGCAGCTTTACTTTGATCAATAGACCAGAAATAAGTCCTCAAGATAACTATAGCTCTTTAAAGCTAAGGAGGAAAAAAAAAAATAACCGAAACAGACACTGTCTAGTCAGTATTCCCCACAACCACTTCAAATCCTCCCTAAAAAGGCACCTTTAGATTAGGTGGCAAGAAAAAATTAAAGATGGGGGCATGTAGCCTTCCCTGGGAAGGGCTTTCACAAACAATGTTGGCACCATGACTGAGAACTAGGCTCTCATACTCATCTACAGCAAGGCTTCTGATGTTGATCTGATGGTTAGGGAGTGAATGTGAAGAAGAAGGCACGTACAGGAGGAAGCGGTCCTCAAAATACCCAGATCCCAAGCCATTAGAACCAGGATCTTGAATTGAGTCCAGAAATGAATAGGTAACCAATACATACCAAAGAGGACTGGAGTAATATGGACGGTCTGTCCAGCCCCAGATAATGGTATGGCAGTGGCATTTTGGACCAGTTAGATCAGCCTTCTCTAACCTTTCAGCCTCTAGATGTGTTGAGAGTGCAGCTCCCATCATTCCCAACATGTCCATTGACCATGTTGGCAGCAGATGATGGAAGTTGTAGTCCCATCATATTTGGAGGGTACCAGCGCTAGATCTACAGTAGTGCTTTTTATCGGTATTGAAGTGCACTGATAACTGTTGGGACACATTAGGCATTCTGTATACTGCTTTTCTAGCGTTATTTCCCGCTTTTTATTCTGTTCTATCCAAAATACTGCAACAGATGTCATTGTGTCTGCTGTGAGGTATAAATGTGAAAGAGGGATATAGCGTCGCCATTAAGGGATTGTATCGATACGACACGAGATGTAGATCTGGCCTAGGTTGGGGAAGGCTGAATGACATGCTTTTCAAGCCTATCTCCATGTAGAAAGCATTAAAATCTGGCGGGTTACTAAACCATGAATGTTGTTCAGCAAGTGTAAGGCCCCTATCACACATAAAGGTGGATCATTGATGTGGGAGTGGGTATGCATGCATATATGCATGCCTTCTGTTTTCTCATCCCTGGCCATGGGAAGTTAGTATGTATTAAAAGGTCTTGTAGCATTTCCAAAGGATGTTTAAGGCCAGGCTTTGAAACATCATGAAGCAAAACTGGTTCTGTAATTAAGGAGTAGTTCCATTCTTTGGTCATGCAAGGGTGTGACAGGACCTTGGGAAAGGGTTTAATACTGTAGTATTTATTTACTTTAAATAATTTAAACTTGCCTTTCATTGTGCACTGCCCTCACAAGGCAGCTTACAAGATTATAATACACAAGAAAATACAATTCAAAAAAAGAAGAAAACAAGCAGCTGAAATATTTTTTCTTGTGCCAAATGCAGACTAGAATAAATGTTTTAGTTTTCTTTAAAGCCTGCAGTAATGAAGTCACACACATCTCTCTTCCAAAGGTGTGTGGCCACTACTAAGAAATCCCTGTCCCTAGTAGCCACCATCGTAATAGTTGGGCAAATGGTAGAGCCCCAAACACTGATCTTAATGTTTGGGTAGGCTCATACAGGTACAGGAAGTCCTTCCGATAATATGGTCCCAACCTGTTTAGGGGTTTTAAAGGCCAAAATTAGTGCCTGAAATTGAGCCTGGAAATGAATAGGCAGCCAATATAACTGATACAGACTCGGTGTAATATGATCTGAGAGCCTAGCTCCCACAAACGTTCTGTACCAATTGTGTTCTGTACCAGTTGCAATTTTCAAACAGTCTTCAAGGGTAGCCTTGTGTAGGGTGCATTACACTGTCTAACCTGGACATAACCAGGTTTGTGTCATTGTGGCTTGGTTACCTTTCTCTAGGTAGGTCCACAGCTGCTGAACCAGCCTAAATTAGTAAAAAGCTCTCCTGGCAACTTGCCATCTACACCTCCATAGAAAGCCATGAGTTGAGGAGCACACCCAGAATGTGTAGGGGGAGTGTGACCCCATCCAGAGTCAAGTTTGAGCCTCCAGCCAGATTAACAGATTTCCCAACCCACTGTATTTCTCTCTGATCTGGATTAAGCTTCAGCTTGTTAGCCCTCATCCATTCCAATACTACTCCCCAGGCCCCAGTGCAGGTGCATCTACATTACACATATCCATACATACACAGAGAAATTCTACAGCACGATAAATATTATAATAAGCTAGATGTCATTTTGAGTATATGCTTTGGAAGAACAGGTAGCCGGCATAAAATGTCTCTTGTACTCCCAGTCTCTAGTCTCCGAGAAAACCTGAGAAAAATGTACGTGTATGAAAGTCTAACTGCTTGCTGAGTTAATAAGTAGTTGTATTTAAATGTTTCAGCTTTCCACAAAAATCACTCCTACCAGTTTCACTTCAATTTTACTTTGTCCATTCACCTGTAATTTTGGGTTTTCTAAATCAGGTTGCCTTACTGCACTCATTTCAGTACAGCTTGTTCTTTCATCCGCTGTCATGGATGGCAAGTTACAAACAAAGCACTGTAGTCACACACAAGTCAGTAGTTTATACCTCTTTGTGTTATGCTCAGCAGAGTACAAACACCAGCTCTTACAGAAGACCTGGGAAGTCCAGCCAAGGAACACTGACACTCACTGAGCCAATGGCAGCATATTGTGGGTTAATTAACCTATGATTTGCCACAGTGTGTGTCAGGTGCATTCCACAACCTTTTTGAATATTCAACCCCCGATCGGGGGTTGCTATGTGATGTCCGAACCTGGCCCTAACTAACTAACTAACTAACTAACCTAACTTTTTTAGAACAGAGAAAATGTGGCATTTAACTGTGAAAGTGAAAGAAAGTGCTATTTCCTCCTGTGGATTTGAACTTTTCCGCTATATCACAGTGCCACTTAGGGGTTATGTAGTGCAAAAGCAGGAACAGAAATGCACCTTGTGGAGTGCTCAGATCTCACTTCTGTGATGAAACCCAAAGTAGATACAGTGGATTAGCAGCTGATTAACAGCCTCATGTAGAAAAGCTTTAAGAGCTGAGGGAAGTAAGAACCAGGGACTCAAGCTAGGGCCATAGCCAGCCTCCCTCCCTCTTACTGTATTTCTAGTTGGGGTTTCAAAGAAGTGAATGGCGAATCAATTATTTTATCATAACCAGCAGAAGCTCCCATAGCCCTGTTGCTAACCCCAAGAGTAGACCTGCAAAATATGTAATAAATGTTAGTGAATTGTTAGTGTCAGAAACATATAAGTAGAATAAGATGAATAATTTTTATGTTCAGAAGCTTATACCTCCTTATAATGACCACAATCCTTAAATAACAACTTCTTACCCACTTTAAGCACCGTGCCATCTTTAAAGTGATAATACAGTTATAGTTTCTAAGAGGTGCGTGCTAGTGTGTGTGTTTTAGGATCACCAAAGGGTATTAGTGGTCTTGAAAAAGCTACCCTGAGCAAGGATGGATTTTGGGTGCTGCGTGGGTCAAATGAGTGGAGTTTGGAGTAATACCACTTGGAGGGGGGCGGGTTTGTCAGAGACTAGCTTTTTTTTTTTAAACCAGAAACTTTCCTATTCTAAAAATAATATTTCATTCTTTCATGGAAGTTGTCATGTAATTTCAAATTAAATAGTCTGTTTTTAGGTGGGGCTGACAAGTGCTCTAGGTTGGGCAATGCACTCACTGGCCCCACCCTACCTGTGTCCCTGGACTTAGGGTGGTACCTCATCCAGGAATGAGGGAACAGGTGGAAAAGATGTGGAGAAAGAGTAGTTTTCAAAATAACCAGAAAATCTTTGCTTGTGCAACTCTCACCCCAGTTACATATTGGATTTATTTGGACATAATGAATCCTCAGTAATGGGCAAGACTTGGTGTCTCCCCTCCCTTCTCTGGCGTGGCCACGAGGAAATTGGAAGCTTTCACTTCCATTATGAGCTAACCATGTTTTAGCAGTACATCCAAACCCTAAACTGTGGTTTATGAAGCTGGCTTGTTTCAATAAACCATTGTTAAAAGTAGGTTCGTTTTTGTTCACCTTGTCCCAATGCTTCCGCCTTGCATTGTCTTTGCTTTCCCACCTAATACATATTTTCCTTCCCTTGCATTGTAAATGCTGGATTTGCTTCTCTTTCTCTGCTTCCATCTTTATAATGTTTTTAAAAATCTCATAGTTGTGGTTTTAGGAACGCGAAGGCAGGGAAAAGGGGGCGTTCCCGGGGGAGGGGAGGAGACTGGGGCAGCTCTGATACAACATATCCTATGGCTGCCCCAGCTTCCTTCCTTCCCCCTCTGAGGTGCTACCGTTAGACGGGCAAAATTGCCCATGTAGCAGAAATGCAGGAAGACTGGAGTGTGGAGGCAAAGATCACCACCGCTGTCCTCCTGCCCTATATTGGATACTTGGCAACCTCCGAGGCTGCTGGCAATTCACATAGGATTGCACCCTAAGGCTGCAGTCCTGTACACACTTACCTGGGAGTAAGTCCCAGTGAACTCCATGGGACTTAATTTTGATTGCATAGGATTGTACTCTTAATGTATCTTTGGCTTTTGAACTCTTTTGAATGAGTGTACAGTCCTTGGGAAGTATAACAGGAATGGATAGCGGAGATATTTGCAATGCAGTTAGGTCAGCCACTTGTCCATAAATTGCCCTGCTGGATCAGACCAAGATCCATCTAGTCCACTATTCTGTTTCCAAGCACAGCCACTCAGGTACTTCTCGTTACTCACAAGCAGGGCATGAAGGCGATGGCCATCCTTTCTTTGTTGCAAAGCAACATTCTTCCATATTCATTTAATGATGGAATAATGAAGAACCCAAGAAAAATGAAAACTGCTATTAGAGCTGTTGTTTTCTATGAAAGCTAAAATAAATGAGTGAACATAAACAGCAGAATACTGTGCGTGTTTCCTCAGAGGTATGTTCTGCTGTATTCAATTGAGCTTACTCCCAGTAAGAATGCTTAGGGTTCCAGCCTGAAGCTATCCATATTTTGTTGACGCTTAAAAAGTTAAAAGGCTCCAGAATAAATGAAAGGATGCAAAAGAGGACAATGGGAGCAAACTATTCCTTTAATGATCCAGTATTTGCTAGATCAGAAACAAGCAGTTGTGCTGGTCCATTCAAACATTTATTAGAGTCAACCAAGATTTGTAATGAAGCATATGAAGTTTTGAAGCACACAGAACTCTTCCCCTGTTTGGTGATTTAAAACAAAAAATGTAAAAGAAAAAAAAGATGCTTCTGGTCGTGGCATGGTATTTCGCTAATAAATTGCCAGTGAAGAATCTTTAGAGAATGCATTAATTTATGAAGATATGTAGAGTTCATTCCCCTGACTTTATTTAATGAACCCTTTTGCTACTTTGGAGAGGTTTTGTATTGCCCTTTTGTTGATGCATCTTCTCTTCTCCACCCATCACTACTCCTGCTACAGGACATGGCTCCGTGGCCTGAACTAGAAGACACAGAGACCAACAAGTACATCGAAGAGTGTTGCTCCAGACAAAACGAGGCCATGTCTGAAAAAGAGAAGACCACCCCAAAAGGTAAAAATATAATCTACTCCCAACAGAACTTAAAATCTCTGCTCCTATATACGCTACATAAACATTTTTAGAAGCTTGCAAATTTTGTACTTGAGGATTGATGGTGAAACAATGATATTGACTTTCTTGCTTCTTCCATCAGATGAGGGAGTTTCATTAAAGAATCAGCTGGAACTTTTGCCTGCATATTCCACCATTGCTTTGGCAACTGAACCAGAGGAAGAAGAAGATCCATGGAGTATGCCAGTGCTCCAGAACACTGGAGTCAAATGGTCAGGTGAGTTGTAAAACCTGCATTTTATTTATACTTTTCCATCTTCTATCACCTTCGGATCTATTTGTGTTCCTCAAGTGTAAACTTTCTGGAGAAAGGCATACAAAAGCCCATTAGTAATGTGCTCTCTGTTTAGTTTGGTTTTAAAGTGGACAGCAGGTGTGAATGTAGACAAAATGGGAAATCAATGCAAAGGCTAATGAATGATAGCTCATTAAAGTTGTCCTGTTTCCTGTGCTAGGATTAGGAAACAGGGGAGTTCTTTTGAATTTTTCCCCCAGATCTAAAACCCTTTCCCATTAACGTGTCCCTGAAGGGTACGCAAAATGCTGCCAAGCAGCATATAGAACTATCTCTTAATTTTCTCATAATAGGTGAACTTTTAAATTTGATTATGGTTTACTTAACACACACCTTGCTGTTCTCTAGAGAGCTTGGAATAGCTTATATTGGTTCTCAGGTAGTCTTCCTTCTAGTCACCTTACAGGTTCTGGACTGCTTAGCTTTAACAGCAGAATAGTGTCCAAGAGGCCTTTAGTTATGGGGGTCAGATTCAAGGGCATTCTCTTGTTGCAAGCACATGAGACAGAAAAAGCCCTGCTGGGGCCTCTTCTGTTATGCAGACAAATGGAAGTTCAGCCTTGTGGGCATCTATGGAAGTGAGAAAAGTTCCTTCCTTACCCACCTCCCTGAAAGCCATATAACTGCTTCACACTTTACGCAGCACTTGGGTGCATTGATATTTAGCTGATATTTCCCATAGTCACACATAAATTATGGAACAGAGACATATATTTCCTGAATTGGTCATAGACACGATCCATGGAGCCATGCCTGCCCTCAGCTTACTGGCACATGACCACTAAATGTTTTGAGACATGCATCTCCCATTCAAGCTATGTAACTTGTAACCAAACCATAGCACAGCATATGCATAGCATAGTAACCTGCAAGTAGACCAGAGTCAGCTGGAGTTTTGTGACACCTCTACACAGGAGCAGAAGGCCCTATGCTGCCTGCTTCTTCAGTGCTACGTAGTTGCCTGCTTGTGGTGTATAGTCTAGAGACAAAACTCCAAAGTATGGAGAACCTCAGAGTTTGGGCTTGACTTATAGCACACTTGTCAAAAAGGTTGATCACGACTGATTTGCAGTCCTGGCGACTGCCTCAGGCAGCAGATGCGGCGGGTGGGGGTAGGCAGTGGTGGCAGCATCCCAGCTGTTCTTCATGTACTCTCCAGCTGTTGCCCTCTGTTGGAGGATGGAACTGTGTACACCCCACAACCTGTCTTGGGCTCAGTAAGTTGCCTCAAGTGGGGTGGAGGATGCTATCCTGTTGCCAGACTTGAAGTATGATTAAACTGCCAGCCCACCCAGGTTTTGTACATGAATTGGAGAGGGGCGCCATCTTGTCCTTCATCTCAGGCAGCAAAATGCAGTCTTCTGCCACCCCCGCTGATTTGTGTTTATAGTGACAAATGCGAGCAGAAGACTGATATACTCAGGCTGTCATATAAAGTGTGAAGCAGCTCTAAGCTACTGTTTTGGCTATGATTATTTGGTCCTGTGAATGGGGAAAAAGCTTGTGGTCTCTTTCAGTTCACAAAAGCACCCTTTCAGTCTAACCAGTTTCCCCATGTACCCATTTAAATTGTCAGCTATACGGATGAGACCATTGAAGCAGCTAGTTCTACTGAATTACTCTTCACTTTGTAAGAACATCAGGGAGAAAAATGGTTAACAGTGGCTGGATCTACACTTATCGCCTTTTTTCGCTTCCAATGAGGTTTCACTGCCCGCCTTTCACACTATGCAGTAGCCGCCTCGAATTGGAACCGGAATTTCCCACTTCTGTGCTCCCGCTTTCAATACCCTAATATCCCGGTATTTCTCCTTAATGTGCTCTGATTTTCCACCTTCGCTACCATATCCAGTCATAGTCCCCTCCCCCACCTGTCCATATGCGGCAGTGTTTGTATTTCCCTCCTGTCCAATCACAGCTCTCGATGGCCCCATGTCTTCTTCCGGCTACCGATCGCATAGCTTCCCCAGCAGCCCCCGTTTCCTCAGCAAAAAGCAAAGGGCTGGATGTGCACATGCTTGTCTGATCTCGGAAACGAAGTGTGGTCGGTCCGGGTCAGTGCTTGGATGGGAGTAGGGATGTCAGAGAAGTTCGCCACGGATCTCGGGGAGGCCGAATGCCAGTGCATTCGGCCCCCCGAAATCAGTGGCGGAATGGTCTGCCACCCCCCCCCCCGGGACGGGCCTTACCTTGGGCAGATCTTCCTGGCGGCGGCGGCTCCAGCGGCGGCTCGGCAGCGGCGGCCAGTCTTCCGACCGGCTGCCACTGCCGCCATTTGCAGTTAAAAAAACAAAAACAAAAACGTGATAGGCTACGTAAAGATTTACGTAGCCTATCACGGCTAGATTTTGAAAAAACACCGTGATAGGCTACGTAAATGTTTACATAGCCTATCACGGCTGTTTTAAAAGAGAAAAAAAAACTGCGTATGCAAATGGCGGCACCCATGGGTGCCGCCATTTGCGTTCCTTATTTTGGCACGTCTTAGTCTACGTAAACATTTATGTAGACTAAGACGGCGAAAATAAGGGGAACGCAAATAGCGTAGACACTACGCTATTTGCGTTCCCCTTATTTTCGCCGTCTTAGTCTACGTAAATGTTTACGTAGACTAAAATGTGCCAAAATAAGGAACACAAATGGCGGAGCCCATGGGTGCTGCCATTCGCGTACGTGTGTTTTTTCTTTTTTTCTTTTAAATCATTCGCATTTGCGTCCCTGCTAGCCAGCGGCCGGATGTCCGGCCGCTGGTGGAGCCGGCTGGTGGCTCCGCAGAATCCCTGTGGAGCGGAGCTGGCTGGCCAGGATTCCGGGGGGGGGGGAGGAATGGAGCGCCTCCCCCCCGGTGAGGATTCCGGGGGGAGGGACGGAACGCCTCCCCCACAACCATTAGCATAATCCCCGAAAGGTAAGTGATTTCCGTACATCCCTAGATGGGAGACCGCCTGGGAATCAGGTTTCCTGCATTGAGCAGGGGGTTGTTGTATCCCTTCAAATGAGATTAAGTTTTACCCCCTCCTATCCTCCGCTCTGGATGTTTTTTTAAAAAAAAATTAAGGCATTATCCTCGCAGAATCGGGGCTTCTCCGCGATGTTTTTTTTTCTAATTGAGGCATGATCTTCGAAGCTTCGATGTTGTGAAGCTTCACAACATCGAACATTAATCTCCTAATGGAGATTAAAACTGCTAGAATGGGTTTGTTGACTTTGAGATAAAATATTTCTCCCTGGTGCTGGAAGAAGAAACTCCTGGAAAATCTTGAGTTGGTAGTCTTATGCCATTTGGAGACATGTTGTGTCCCTGTCTTTCCTTTCTCATGCAATCTCACGTTTCTCCAGCCAAAGTCCAACATGCTAACTGCTACACTGTCCTTTGCCAGCTCACTATTCTATGACTGTCATCTGATCCTAATAAATTGGGTATTATGCAATATACTGCTGCTCTTTGGAGTGAGTTTATGTATACACAGGCATACATATAAACATATGGATCAGCACAGCTGCCTGCATTTTTGGACTCTCATTGGGGGTGTGGCAATGAGGACTGTCATGATGCGCACCAGCACTTCAAAATGTATGACTATGCCACTGCTTTAAGCTATAGACACATTTTAATACTGGAAACATTCCTTCTGGTTTATTATCCACGGAGTTCATAGCATTGACTTTGACTCCATGATCTCGCTGGAAAGTCATGCACTACTGAAAAATCAAGCCTTAGATTCACTGCTGTTTTATACGTAAAAGCTTGTTTTGTGTTTTGCAGAACTAGACGGGAAAGGCAAAATATTGTGTGTGTTAAAAGGCATAGGAAAGTTTATTGCCTTGCTTGGATTGCTCTACTTTTTTGTCTGTTCCTTGGATGTGCTCAGCTCAGCCTTCCAGTTAGTAGGAGGTAAGACAAGATTTTCAAAATATCACACTTAAGTCACGTACCAAGGCTCTTGTATTTAAGTCTTTAAAAATGAACTTGCTAAGCCTCCCATCTCGTGAAGAGCGCATTTCAAATAGATAAAATGCAAAGGGAAACCTCTGTAGTTAAAAACATAAGAAAAACTATGCTGGACCAGACCAGAGGCCTATCTAGTCCAGTATCCTGTTTCCAGAGTGGCCAACCAGATGGCAATGGGAATCCCGCAAGTGGGACATGAGCGCAATAGCATCCTCCGGCTTGTGTTCCCCAGCAACTGGTACTGAGAGGTATATTGCCCCTGATAGTGGAGGTAATATATAGCCATCATGAGTAGCAGCCATTGATAGCCTTATCTCCCATGAATGTTGACATCCCTTTATTTGCAAAGGTGTCCTTTGTTTCCAGAATTCCAAGGTGGTATTGACATTGGAGATTAGCAACAGTAACACCACCAGGCACCCTCTTGCTCCCCTCCACTAACTCACCCCGCTTTCAACTGCCTCCTCTCCAAGCTGCTTGTGCCGCAAAAATTAAAAAAGGGGAGTGCAGCAGAATACTATTACAAAGTGTTTATTCATTAAGCTACCTAAATACTTTTGAAACTTAACTTTTCTTTCCAAAAAAAAGGCAAACCATTGTACTTTAAACTGGTAATGAAGGAATATTAAGAAGAGGTGGAGAGCTACAAAATGGTTAAGTTTATTACCTCATGTCCAAGTTCTTTAGATATATAAAAAGTGTAATTTGCAAGCCTAGGCGTAAAACTCCCACTAGCTGGAAAACCACTGCCATAAAAGCACCAACCAATTGAAATGTAGTCACATGGCTATTCCAGTTGTGAACTCGGTTTCCAAACACCTTGTGTCCTGCCTTTTCACCAAGGAGTTCAGGGTGGTGGGTTACCCCATTTTATCCTCACAACAGGTGGGTTAAGTTGAGAGAATGTGACCTGCTGAAGGCTGCCCAGTGAACCTGAATCTCCCAAATCCACACTCAATGCACTAGTCTATTTTACATCATTCTGGCTCTTACTGGGTGCCAGATGCCCACCTGCTCATCTACTAAGGACCAATTCACTGGACTCTTAGGTGTGTGATAGAGATTTGACACATAGCTTCCTGTGGCTAGTATCCCTTCCTACAGGGCACAAAGAGAAGTTTGGGTTCCTGGGAGGGTGGGGAGGAAGTGACTACAGTTTAAATGTGTAAACATGCCTTAAAAGGAAAGGACGAAATTCAGAATTATGTATGTCTTTACCTGTTGGTCGACGTATGCTGCCTTTTTGATGGTACAAACTTGCGTCATATGCAAGCGCTTTTAATCTAGTAAAAGCACTTTAAAAAGCCACCAAATAAAAGGCCACCAAGTTTAGGGGGAGTAGGGATTTCCCCTTCCCCACAACCTTGGAGCTGCCTTCAGAAGGGGTAAAAAGAACAATGCCTCTCCTGTGTCCCTGTTAACGGTAGCCGGGCAACTCAGTGTTGGGCTGGTGGACAGGCTTTGCCCTCACTTCAACTTTCACCCCAACAGCAGTTCTTTACTTTTCCCTATAGAAATGAATGGCATTCATATATAGGAGGATGAAAAGGGGGCTCTTGGTGACTCTATTGGGTTCAGATTAAACCTTCTCTACCCTTGGTGAACCAAGAATCAATTAGCATACCCTTGTCCTGGGTTCTGCTTTTTGGACATGTTACAGCAGGAGTGGGCAACATGTGCTGCATGTGGCCCTTGAAAGTTGCTTGGGTGGCCCCCTGTGGGTCCCCTCCCCCCAGTCAAAGTTGCCTTTGAAGTTGTGGCTGGTGAAAGCACCACGGGGGGAGGGGGAGGAAGCAGCCACACTTCTCTCCTTTCACCTCCCCCCCACATAACCACAGTGGTTTTTCAGCTGCCATGCTTGTCTCCTCTCCTCCTCATTCCTCCACATCCAGCCAAACAGCCAAAGTCATCACAGCCTCATACCTCCTCTTCCCCCACCCTCTCCTTTCCTGAATCTCCATCCCTGTGAGAGATGCTCTGTTCTGTGCCTCACAGGGCTCTATGGTACAGGAGGATATTCTGTCACCCTCCTGCATCATAGAGCTGCCTATATTCAGGCACCATAGAGCTGCTGCTGCTGCCGTTGCCATGGCCCTGTTTCAGTAATGTAAGATCACTGGGGGGAGCAGGGAGGATTTACCCTGTGTGTGTGCTTGTGCACACATGTGTGTTTACGGCCCCTGGCCACCCACCCAACTTCTCATGCGGCCAACCAGGCCATACAAGATGCCCACCCCTGTGCTAAAGCATACCAGGATGAGACAGTGATAGAAATAATGTTATTTATCAAAGCAATTTATCTTTTCATAGGTAAAGCAGCAGGGGACATTTTCAAAGATGGCTCCGTGCTGTCGAATCCTGTTGCAGGCCTAGTGATTGGCGTTCTGGTGACAGTAATGGTGCAGAGCTCTAGCACCTCTTCGTCTATCATAGTCAGCATGGTGTCCTCTTCATGTAAGTTAACTGAAGGAATTTCAGATTTGTCCAGGTCAGTTTGAAAGCTGTCCACACAAAAACATGGGGAGTAAAGAAGGGAAATTGGAAAGAACTTTGCATTATGTCAAAAATAGCCTATGATAAACTATGGGCACATTGTTCTGGAAATAAGTAGGGCAATTCTGTGTTTCTCATCACAGTGCTGCAATGATGGGAAAAAGCACCCCTAGTGGAATTTTGCTCTTCTGTGTAGTTCTTTTAAGTTACAGGAGACCTCAAGGTCTGGACTTTGCAACCCTAAGTGGGAATGGACTCCTAGGAGCAATGCTGTGGTGAGAGCCGTAGTCAATCTGCAATTACACAATGAATGGGTTGTTTCCAGTGATAGTCCTACTTAGAGTGGACCCATTGAAGTGAGTGAGACTTAAGTTAGACTAACACTGAATAAAACCCTGTATTGCAGTAACTTAATCAAGAAAAAATGTGACAAGAAAAAGACAGCTCTTTCGGTCTAAGACCTAATTACTAATCACTTGGAAACTTGAATTTAATAGTATTGACAGATGTTTACTCAGAAGCAAATCCCACTGTGATCTTTTTCATATATATCGCAAGCACCATGGTCACTTGTTCCCATTTTGTTTGGGGTAAACGCTTGGTGTAAATGCTTCTGCCCATGTTGTTTGTTTAAAGGCATGTTTAGCATTCCAGACCCACGATGCCTGTGAGTTGCTTGTGTGGTATGTTAAACATGCATTTAGAAGAACCATATGGGGTAGGAGTCTTTGGAGAGATCCTGGACAGCTTGAAAGCAACCCCTCTGGATATTTGCAGGGGGCTCAGATCAATGGGACGTACTCCCAAGGAAATGTGCACCCTTTTAGGACCTAGAAATTCATCAATAAGTCAGCCACAACACCTTTAGTATTAGAATTCATTGCCCTGGTTTATAGCATCTTTAACTGAGAAATATCTTGACTATATATGTATATATTTCTGAAGTGTTGTGTTTTTATATAAGCTGCTTCAGCTGAACTTTAGAGAAGTAGCAGAACAACAGAGATACAGAGAAAGTCTATACAGTAACTGGAAGCTAAAAACAAATCATATTCTGATTAGTGCTTCATGCAAAACAAGCACGCTAGGCTTTCTGTTCCATAATACTTAATATTTGGCATTTGTGAATTTGTAACACCTGTCTTATGATTTTTTTAATTTCATGAGTGCTGGTTTTCTTGTGTAGTGATTGTCCAGGTTTGGATGATGAGCCCCAGGTTGCATATCCAATCCCTCTGGAAGATTGTCATGTCATGCAAACCCAATGAGAATGGGTTATGAGGGGGTTAAAATGGACCACGGGTTATGTGAGGGTTGTGTAACCCTCACATAACCCACGCTCACCAGGTTTACATGATATGGCAACACCTGAGCCGAGATTACATATTTAAACTGGGTGTGCTGCATGTACATGTGCTGCATGTACAGCAGCCTCACTGTGGGTTAAGTAACCCATGGTGGGCTGTCATGTCATGTGAACAGCCCCATTGTGTTAGCCTGATGTGTATTTGCATTGTAATTTTAATATTTGCCTGGATATGTTGCATATGACAGGTGGTATAAAATATTTCTGAATAAATAAAATAAAAATAAATAAATTAGTTAGTTCACATGCTAAATCCAGATCCCAAGGACATGGGGGCAAGGGGAATCCTAAATTCGTTCAGTATACTGTGAGTTTTAACACTTTCCATCCTTCCCCATTTTTAACTTCCTATTACTTTCTTATTTTGCAGTGTTGAGTGTTCAGCATGCTATTCCAATCATAATGGGAGCCAATATTGGTACCTCGGTCACAAACACCATTGTGGCACTCATGCAAGCTGGAGACAGGAATGAATTTAGAAGGTACTACCAGTGCTTTAATCTTAAACCATAATAAAAACAGGAGCAGATGCAACTATACAGGAAGAACATCAAAGAAGGAAAGGAGTACCAATATTATAAAGACATCTGTATAAACAAGAATATTTATATATAGTGCAATTAACCAATGCAGAAAAGGCTAACAATCAATATGCTTAGATGCTTAAACGTTCTAGAAGTCCATGCATCCAGATAAATAAAAAATATAGATATAATAATAATATTGGTCTATACAAGGACCAGTCCCAAAATGTATGCTAATATTGTTATAAATAGTATATACAGACCTATTTGCAATATCGGTGCTCCTTTGTATTCTTAATCTTTGATATTTTTTGGAGGTGGCTGTTCCTCTGCTCCTTGGCAATTGAGCTATGGGTTCTGCAGGATACCATCTTGTCCCTAGTGTTGTTTTACATGTAAATGAAGTCACTGGGAGCAATCAGTAGAGGATTTGGAGCAAAGTGCCATCAGTATGCTGATGACACACAGCTCTGTCTCCCTGTGACATCTGAATCAGGTAAGGCTTTAGAAGTCTTGGATCAGTGTCTGGACTCAGTGATGGGCTGGATGAGGGCCAATAAACTGAAGCTGAGTCCTGGCAAGACAGAGGCCTTGTGAGTGGTTCCAAGTCCAGGAGATAGGCTTATCCTAGAACAAGCCATGGGTTTAAGGGTAGTTTGTAAACCACCCCAGCCACCAAACCTCACTGGGTATGGATGATACAACAACTCGGGCCTGGCGAGGGTAATTATCCTAATTAGGCAACTCACCACCAGCACGTGCAGGGGAGGGAAAATAAGCCACCATGGCTGATTTTTCCTCCTCTGTGATCATGCAAACTGGCTGAATATGTCTCTTCCGTGCAGGTCTCTTCAACAGGTGGCTAGCCTGTATAATGCTTTTGTAGCTGAGTGTGACTCTTCAACACAGTTCTCTAAGTGCCCCCACACTTGATCTTTTCTGTTGAAAGAATGTTCATTTACCCTCTTACTGAATGTTCCTTGTTGTTTTTCATTATATGGATTTCCCTTGATTTTTCTGCAGGGCCTTTGCTGGAGCTACAGTACACGATTTCTTTAACTGGCTTTCAGTGTTTGTGCTGTTGCCCATTGAAGTTGCCTCAGGCTATCTTTATCACCTTACAAATGTTATAGTGAAATCATTTCAACTTGAAAGTGGAGAAAATGCTCCTGAGCTTCTGAAAGTCATCACTGATCCTTTTACAAAACTCATCATCCAGGTAGGTGCTTTGCTCAGTTAATATCTGCCAGAGCATCTTTGGGTAATCAGATCTGACTTGTCCCCCAATTATTAGAGCCTAATACTATTCTAGGTCTTATGATGGAAAAGCCTCTTAGGGTGCAATCCTACGCATGTTTAGAGAGAGAAAAGTCCTACAAGAGTTGTAAGATTTGTTTCTGTCTAAACATGCATAGGATTGTGCCCTTAGTATATTTTATTATTCTTCACATTTGTTAGAATCTTGTTCTTCAGAAAAACGCTACTGAGAGTGTACAAACAGCTCCCTTTCTAATGATGATAGCTTAACCCAGGGCTGTGAAGTTGTATACATGTAAATCATCTGTAGATTTGTTTAGATTCCAGTTATTGGACATTACACATGAAATCCTCACAGCATACAAGAGAGTTATGAAGTTGGAAGGGGTCTTGTAGGCCATCTAGTCCAACTTCTGTTCAGTGCAGAAGATCCAGAGCTTGAGCATGCCCAACAGATGGCTATCCAGCCTCTACTAGAAAATTTCCAGGAGGAGAGAGACCAGCACCCTCTCAGTAATTGGTTCCATAGTTGAACTTCTCTTACCATTAAAAAGTTTCTCCTGATGTTCAGCTGAAATGTACCCTCCTGGAACTTAAGCCTGTTAGATCTAGTCCTGCCTTCTGCAACAGCAGAGAACAAATCTTTTCCCTCTTCTGTGTGACAGCCCTTCAGGTATCTGAAGTGTGCTATCATGTTTCCCCCAGCGTCTTCTCTTCTCCTAGCTAAACAGACTTCAGTCTTCAACTCTTGCTTATAGGATTTGTTTTCCATACCCTCTGACCATCTTTGTTGCCCTCCTCTGAAGATAGTCATGGATATGGAAAACAAGTCCTATGAGGAGATGTTGAAAGGATTACATACTGCTATAATGTTGATCCAGTTGGTTTTAATCCAATGCCATGATCATTGTTCCAGTCTGGCACTCAGCTTCTGTGGTGCTAGATATATTTTCTGTTGACATCGCAGGAAGAAACTCGATGAATGTGTGGAAGTACAATACAGAGATGCCCCAAATATTGCAGTGGCACAATGCATGTTCTGTGTGGGACACAATGTGCACTCTGTATGCAGGGACATATGATATTATGCTCCCCATGGGATCTCCTCTCAGCAGATCCCCTCTTAGCAGTATCTAGATCACCTTGTGTCACAAGTATTCCCCAGTGCCTCATCTTTTACCACAGGAATCAATAGCACCCATTTGTATCTATGGGAGAATATAAAGGGGTATACTCAGGGAGTTAGTTGGTATGAGGAACTAATTTTGTTCTGTCTCTCTTCCTGACAAAACCACTTTCAAGGGTGAGGCTGCTTTTCAAGAGTGAGGCTGCAAAGATTATTTGCAGCTAATTGATTTGCTTTACTTCACACAAGGGGAGGAAACCATTGAAAAGTTAGAACCAAGCCTATTCCTATCTGTAGAGTTTGCCTTGGATCCCATTATTTAGTTATGCTAGCATGTGACAAAGAGATGGAACTTGGGAACTATAGTTGTGGAGGCTACAGTGCAATTTACTTTGCAGTGAAAGTAAGATTATTAGCGAAATAAGTTTATTAGTAAAAGTAAGATTAGTGGAGATTATTAGCAGAGGGGCTGCAACCAAGGAATCTCCAGCAAAATCAGACATATCTTTTCCTAAGAACTCATATCTTTTTTTTAGATGTTATTAATATATTGCTGTTTTCAAATTAAATTGTTGTAAATTCTATTTTATTTTGTTTGGAATTTATCTTTTATATTTTTTGATGCAAGGCAGCATAGAAGTAAACTATAACCTAATCTAACCTACATATTCTTGTATGATACAATAATAAATCCTCTTTTTTGTTTGGTTTGATTAATAGCTTGATAAATCAGTGATAAATGAAATTGCTTTAGGAGATGAATCGGCAAAAAACAAAAGCCTAGTGAAAATTTGGTGCAAAACTAAAACTAACGTGGTAAGTACCATGTTAAGATGTCATTGAATACAGATAAGATATTGCTTTAAATTGATTCATGTACTTTATTAACCTGGCAAGGGAGGTAATTATGATTAGCTTCCGTAACAGAATACCTTTTATCATGATGGGTGGGGGAGGGAGGCGAGAGAGAGTCCATATATTGACAGTTTCATAATTTTCACTGTTGTGATGGATTCTTTATTGTAGTGCTTTTAAATTGCAGACGAACTGCAATAGCTCATAAGTGAACAGGATAGTAGTGATTTCATTGGCCTTCTTTACATGTCAATGCCTAGACTGCACTGAATACCACCATCCCATCATCTGAAAATTGCACATCTCCAGACCTTTGCTGGACTAATGGAAGCTTGACCTGGACCATCAAAAATGTATCCCGTACAGAATATATTAAAAAATGTAAGGAAAATGCCACATTTGGTACTTTGAGGGTTTTATAATGCATATCTTCCTTTTTGGAGCGAGGGGATTACACCTCATAAGAAAAAAATGAGTAAAAGGAAGGTTGGGAACTGCAATGAGTATATATTATTCTCCACAATCTGAAAGAAAAATAATGTATACCGGGACTCTTTCCTTGTCCAGATCAATACACTATAGAGCCCTGCTGCCTAACTGCCACCATCACCTTTGCTGAGAGATTTTCCAGCAGTTAGAGACCAGAACGGCCATCACAGTGCTCAACTTGTGGCGCACCCCTGGGGAGTAATAGATTAGGGATAGGCAGCACATCAAAGAGAATCAAATAAATTCACATCACGTCCTGTTTTTGGCAGTGGGCTTCACAACACATCTAGCTACTGGGTAAAATGCAACAATACTGAGGGCTAGTTCAAATATTGCCACCCCTGGGTATGTGCTGCCAAAAAGTTCTTCCCTTGTGGTAACGTCTAAAACATGGGCATTGAACCTCTTCCAGTCTGAGGGCGAATCCTGTTTCAGAGAACCTATTTCCTCCTCCCCCACACACACATGCACACATGACCCTCTTCTACTCTCCCCCCTCCCCCAACTCCTGCCATGCTCATTGGCTGATCTGCGTTAGGCGTTGGGAGGGAAGGAAAGATGGTGGTGGTGGCAGCAGCAGGGGCAGGAGGAAGGAAAGGTTGTGGTGGTGGCACATGTGGGGGCACAAACAGGTTCAAGAAAGGGAGGAATGGGAAGAAAGGGTCTGGGGTCCAGTGGGCGCATTTAGAGGTCCTGGAGGTTGCCAGTGTGCCCGTGGATGCCATCTTGCCACTCCCTGTTTTAGCATGAGGTAAAAAACACACAAGCTGGGAAACCACCAAACAGTTGGCAAAGAGGGGGAAGGTGTGAGTCCAGGGGGAGGGGGCATGGCCATCTGGGGACCCCAGGCAGGCCATATTTGCCCTGTCAGCCTGAGCTTCAATGTCCCCAATCTAAAATGTTTGTATTGTATGTGTTTCCCTAAATTCATGTGACATCTGCATGCCAGAACCAAACAATCCAGGGAAATGGAGTACTGATGTATTTTGGGTTTATATCTGCAGTAAGGAACTTTTTGGTATCATTACTTCCATGCAGAACATCACACTATGGGTAAAAGCTATTTGGTGGAACTTCCATAGGGGGATGATATTTGAATGTACAAAGAGGAATCTGGAGTGGGGTTGGTGGGAAGGAAGCAAGCACAGACTTTTCTCACCACAATAGGAAACATGTATAAGCAACTCTCAAAACAACTAACAATTCCCGAATGACAAGTTAATTTAATTCACCCTTACCTTTTGTATAGGTCAACACATTTTTGTAGGAACAAGTCTCCCAGATCTGGCCGTCGGTCTCATCCTGCTTGCATTTTCCTTGGTTGTTTTGTGCACCTGCTTGATACTTATAGTTAAGCTGCTGAATTCTGTACTTAAAGGACAAGTAGCAAGAGTTATCAAGAAGACACTCAACACCGGTAACGATCTCCTATGTTTGTTTTTTTTAAGCATAGCAACTAAAACATTTACTAATACTGAGTACAATCTACCTAGAACATTTCTAGTATAAACTCCAGTAAAATTAACAGGAGGTGAATACATACCCAGTGGATTGTGCTTCCCCCACCATACCTGTGTATCAGTGAAAAGAAGAGGGGAAAAAAAACACTGCTAGACTGCATACAGGTAAAACAGTTAAAAACTAAAAAATTTGTCTCCTCCCATACACGCACATCAAATTGCGTGGAAGCTACTTACTGTTCCTATTCCATGTGGGTGTGTCTGTGTGTGAATACCACAACCATATGGGTGAGGCCAATCAAGTGGTTTCTCCATCCAATCAGCATTCAGCAGCCTTCTGGCAAGGTGGGAAAGATCCACCTGTTTGGCCCTGCCCATGTGCTTCCTTTATTCAAACACATCATTGGGGAGATACTCCAAGTTTTGAGACTTTTTGAGAGGAGTTTGTTTGCCTGAGTGTGTGCTATGTTCTTTGACCTGCTGAATCCAAATCTGTCTGTACCGAATCAGCTTCATACTTGACTCTAAAGCCAATGGAGGCAGCCAAGATGGCGGATGCCAGCTCCTCAGCAGCCCATACTTGCCCTTGGAGCCTTCGCAGCAACTTGGAGGAATCGTATTTGCCCAGTGATTAGGAACAAAGTGAGCTGCCTTGCTGTCCATGTGTAGCTGTAGCTTAGATTGTCTACTCTGACTGACCATGGCTCTTCAGGGTCTTCGGCTGAGGCCTTTCACATCACCTGCTCCCTAATCCTTTTTAACTGGAGATTCCTGGCCTTTCTTCTTGCAAAACATGTGTTCTACCACTGAATTAGGGTCCTTCCCCATGGATTAAGTTTTATTTATTTATTTATATATATATATATATATATATATAATTTTTTTAAGGCATATGAAAGCGAAGTGGGAATACCAAATTTCTCTGGCCAAATAATTGTTCTCAGGTTAGCACTGATAGATTCTCACCTATAGTATCCATACTTCTTACATTTCTGCGGCAGCAGCTGCTATATCTCCCATCCTTTTCCTCTCAGTCCTCTCTCTTTCCCTGCCTGCAAAAGGATAATGTTGCCCCACAGCAGGCAAGGTGGGAGGGAGGACAAAAGGACCAGTGGAAGAATGAGGTAGAAGGCGTAGTGGCTGCTGCGTTACTTAGTGCTTTGAACTTTGAAAACTAAACACCGTCTATCATAAGACAGAGTGGTAAGTAGGAAAAGCCAGCAACTGAACTTTGAACTTTCCAAACACTAAACTCATCTATGAGGGGAAATGTACCTAGATGAAGTCCCCTAGGGAAGTCACAGTTACCTTTAGCTTTTTATTTCAGAATAAGACCAAGTGACTTTAAAGCTGTCTGGCCAAACTCTGGAAGCAGGGCACCTTAGCTTTACTGTTTAGCTAAACAGATGTGCCAATTTCCTCTATGCCCACATTTTTGGAGACTGGGTGCATTTATCTCCCATTTTGTCCCCAATTATTTGAAGATCTGTGTTGCCACTGCTATTACCATTGCTCACTATAAAGGCAGTCTTAACAAAAAAGCTAGTTCTGCACATTATTTAAGTCAGAATCTTCTGCCTGCCTCTAATGCCTCTCTCTTCTGTTTTCTAGATTTTCCTTTTCCATTTTCTTGGGTGACAGGATATTTGGCTATGCTAGTGGGAGCTGGCATGACCTTCATTGTTCAAAGCAGTTCAGTGTTCACATCTGCTATTACTCCACTTGTTGGTAAGTTTTACATGGAAGTATTTTAAGTAAGGGGTGTTTTTTTTGTTTTTGGTGGGAGAATATTTGTCTGGTTTTCATCTCCAGGATTTCAGTGAGAAGGGAGTAATTTGTTTTTATATCTGAACATATTTATTGCTCCAGTATCTTTTTAAAACAAAAAGAAAAACCAGTCCTGTATTGGAAAGAACTGGAAACATCTTCCTCTCCCCTCCACCCCCCATTCTGACTCATTGAGCCAGTGCGCACAATCACTGTTGGCTTAAACAAGCCATAGGGGTTTGTTTAAGGCGCGATGCATGCTGGGCACCATTTGCCTAATCATCCCCCCAAGTGTGGCTTGTCGTGTTGTCTGAACCTGGGTGGCATGTCTTGTTGGAGGGGGAAACAACCTGCAAATAACCCATAGACCCTGTTGTTGGGTTATTTGAGGTTTGTTTCCCCTCCAACAACCCTGCGAACCAGGTAATTGATTTGGATCAACAGTCCATTGGAACATAGGTTATGTATCCAAAACTGAGGCTTGTAAGCAATGGATTCTACATGCTGTACTGTATAATAACACAATACAAATATTCTATAAGAATACAGTGCTGATGTAGTATAACTGTGTGCTTTCTAAGTAGCCTTACGAAAACCACTATCTCTTAGTCTTATAGTTGCAGGGCTGTACAAATTACACATTTGCAATTTGTAATTACAAATGTGAGATGATGTATGTGAAGCACTTTGAATGCTATATCACCATATGAATGATGATGCAATTAATTCTTGTTTCTTCCTATCAGGAATTGGTGTTATAAGCATTGAACGGGCATACCCCCTAACACTGGGATCCAACATTGGTACAACTACAACAGCTATTCTTGCTGCTTTAGCTAGTCCAGGAAGGAGACTGAAGTATTCCTTACAGGTTAGCCCTGATTTCTGCTTGTAATAATTGTAAACATAAGGTCTGAATTAGAAAAGCTGGACTTTTTATACACTTTGCCTGAACTAGGGCTGCAAGCTTCATTGGTGGAATGTTGAAGTGGGAGGGGATGCTTAATCCTTTTCCTTCCAGCTGTTTTCGCGTTCAGCATGGTTCCTCCATACTGCAAAATTGTGTTTCTTGGTGAGATGGAAAATAGATGTCCATGCTATTTGAACACATTGCAGAGCGCAGATAGTTGGAAGGCATAAAATATAACCATTTTGAAGGTTATAACAGGTGGGATAGTAGGAGAGGGTCCAGTGACAAGGAGAACAAAAAGCATTACTAACATCTAAAACCATAAGCAATTGTACATAAGTCATGCATTGTTTGAAAATTATGCTGCCATTTTCATTTTCCTTTACTGTGTTTGTTTTCAGATTGCTCTGTGCCACTTCTTTTTCAATATATCTGGGATTCTCCTCTGGTACCCAATCCCTTTCATGCGCCTCCCAATTCGCTTGTCCAAGGGCTTGGGGAACATAACCGCCAAGTACAGATGGTTTGCCATTTTTTACCTTCTCCTCTGCTTCTTCCTGATCCCTTTGGCTGTCTTTGGCCTGTCAGTGGCTGGCTGGCAGTACCTCGTGGGCATTGCTATCCCCATCTTGGCTGTCTTGATTGCTGCAGTCATCATCAACATTCTGCAAAGGAAGCGGCCACACTTGCTGCCTCGCAAGCTCAGAAACTGGGACTTCCTCCCCAGGTGGATGCACTCCCTGAAGCCCTGGGATAATGTTGTTACTGTTGTAAGCTCTGCCTGTGGGAAATACTGTTGCTGCTGTTGCAAATGTTGTAGCGGCAAAAAAGATGAGCAAACGGCGAAAGAAAAGCCATCCAAAGCTATGGAAGTTCATGAAAACCCAGTGTCACTGGCCGACGAAGAAAATGGTCTTTCAAAGGCACATCAGGCAACTGAAACGAACCAAATGGACTCGACTATCACAGCCTTATAGCAGACAAAGGGTTGAGGTCTCAAGGACAAAAAGCTGAAAGGAAAATATAAAGGGAGCAGAGGGGAAAATGTATGCCCACTTCTTGCATCCAGTGAAAAGAATGCACCAGTGGTGACTAACTGTTTGGGAAGCAGGCCGCAAGTCAAGTCCAAACTATTTGATGCACATTAAGAATATGTGCAGTCCCAGATGCCTTGTGTGGTCTTCCCACTGATCTGCTGAATCAGGAAGCAGGCAGTAGCATAGTGGTGGAGTACAGGTCTGACTCAGTGCTATAACCAGGCCTACCGGACTTTCTGCTCCTGTGCAATACTGCTGCAAACCACAGTTGCCTCTGCCACTTATGGTCAAACATGTATTACTCAAAGGTTCTTCACTAGTGTATCCCAAAGTGAGGCGCACAGCAGCCTAAGGGGTCTATTACATGATTAGTAGAGTCAAGTTTCTAAGAAGAACTTTGAAACAGTAGCCCCTCCCTCTAATCCAATGAAAGTTAAGGCTCATGTCATTGGAACAAAATCTAAGAAGTAACATAAGGCACACTTCTCCATAACAGAAAGCTTCAACTGAACTAATATTTTATAATAGAAAAAGAAGAACCGGGGGTGGTGGTGGGGAGGAATTTATATATATATATTTAGCGTTGTAGTTCCTGTTATTTGTGTCTTTTTGCTAGAAGCCATAATGTAGATATTAACTTCCTACAGCACTTGTCTTTCCCAGTCTTAAATGTGTTAGAAGGCTGAGTTTAGAAAGAGAACCATTGCAGGTTCTAGCCATTATAGTCTTAGCTATCTGCGTGCAGCATACTATATGGGTGGTATTGTCTAAGCTAGCCTCCCTGCATCCTGGCACTCCACAGATGTGTTGGACTACATCCCCCGTCATTCCCCCATAGGCATGGTAGCTGAGGATGAAGGAAGTTGTAATCAACACATCTGGAGGTGCCAGGTTGGGGGAGGCTAGTTGAGCTTTCACCTCTGGAGATGTACCAGTAAAAATGGAAAAGTTATATCTGCATGATTCAGTCAAAGGTGAAGGACTCTTAAGTCCTGTTATTCAAAATGGGATATACTTGAATCTCTCCTGTTGAAATCAGTGGGACTTAAATGTGCTCAGCTATGGCTGGATCATCCCCCCCCCCTTTTTTTTTTAACATCAGTGCAAAAGAAAGTTACCTCAGCTAGGTAGTGCATGGTGGGGGATGGAATGCTAGCTAAAAATAGGAACCTGCAAAAGTTACATATTTTTAAGTCCCATTATTTATGATGGGAGAGTTAAGCACTTGCTTGAATCCTTCCCATTGAAATCATTAAGATTTAAAAGTGCTTATATTTGTCTAGAATCTAAATCCTCTGCATCCTCTTTTTCTTCTTTAAAGTTTACAATGAAAGAAATCATATAGCCCAATCCTATGCAAGTTTACTCAGAAGTAACTCCCACTGAGTTCAATGAAGCTTAATCCCAAGTACATTTGAATTGAAAATCAGTATTTTAAAATGTTGTTAATAAATAAAGGTTGTAGGCTTTGTCCAGTTTGACAATCTTATAAGTAATGTTGTTTGCACTATCTTACTAAAAGGAAATGAATCTATATCACGTAGTTCCAGTAATGATTGGGTTTAGGTGGTACAGTATGAATTTTACGTAGCTAAACATTCATCCATTTTATATAGGCAAAAATGCTATGACTTTAACAACAGCTTATTCCTGGCACAAAGGGCATGATCCACCCAACATGAAGCACTTTTATCCCATTTATTTCAATGGGAGATTTAAGCATATGCTTAAATCTCTCCCATTGAATTTGATGGGGCTTAACTCCATCATGCCTGTATCTTCTTTTGTGATAACATTTTGTATTGCTTGTTTTTGGTGGGAAATATTGACTTCATACTTAATTGTTATTAGTTTATGGAATGTATTTATCAACTAGAATGTTGACAAACTTTTAAAAGTGAACTTATTTTCCTTAATAATTCTGGAAGAAATAGACTAATATATTCGTTGTCTGCCTCTCTCATTACTGCTTAAGGGAGCAGTCCTTTGGCCCCTAGATGGCATCTGGGGGGCCATAGATTCTTCGGATTCCTGGATCCAAGGACCCAGGTATCCACGCTCTCCGTCCCCGCCCCCTCGCAGGCAGCATGGAGAGATCCGCATCAGCTGCCTTTCCTTTGCAAAAGCAACCTCGGAGAGGAGGTAAAGGGGGGTATTCCAGTGGGCAGGGTGGGGAGGGGGCTGGAGAAGCTGGCTTATGGGGTATCCTGAGGCCTCCGCACCCTCCTTCCGTCCCCCTCCAAGATGCCCAGCTAGACTGGTAAAAAAGACTGTCTAACTGAAATGCAGAATGAGAAGCATGGCAGAGGCAAAGATTGCCTCTGCTGCACCTTCTGCTCTTCATTGGATGTTTGTAAGCCTCTGAGTTCAAAGGCTTATGAACATCTAGGGCACGCTGAGTTAATCGTAGGCTACATGATTTTAACATTATCTACCTCCTTTTCTTTTCAGCTATTTTAGTCTTTAGAGCAAGGATGGGGAACCAGATGTTGCTGTATTCCAACTCCCATCAGCCCAAGCCAGCATGCCCAGTAGTCAGGGATGATGGTGGTTGTAGTCCAAGAATATCTGGGGACACACAGGTTTAGAGAATTTACCCATAAAACCTCATGAAACAGGAAGTGTTCTCGAACCCCATATTTACTCATTATCAAAGTATCTGTTTTTTGAGGTTAGTGTACATAAAATTAGGCAGGGGCCCCGGCTAAAAGATATGGACTAGACTGGGCAAAGGAAAAATAATATTACTGTGTTTAAGTATAGTTTGAATGTTTTATTTTTCTTCCTACTTTATGGATGCAATATTGTTCCTACACAGAGCTTTTTAATTTGAGAGCTGAATGGGAACACTGATTAGTAGATTGTGTATTTGGGGCTATTTTGGACTTAAAGCCAGTTTATACAAGTGGCAGAATCAAGTGATAGAACTTTTACTGGAACGAAACACTTCAGGGTGGGTGGGTGATTGTACGTGATATCTCCCTTACAGAAAGGTATCTCTACACGTAGAAAAATAGCATGCAATAGAGAAAGTAGTCTAGGTCCAACTAAATTTGATAGTATTGTATCCATGTATTTAAACCCTCATCTCTTGCAATAATGTAGAAAGTGGGGTGGATGAGTCAAATGTTAGGAGCAAAAAGAGCATGCAGGTGAGGGTGGAACCCACCACCACCTGTAGCTTACCCCCCCCCCCCACACACACACACAGACACACAGTGTGTCCCCCAATAACACTTAGGGCGCAATCCTATGCGGGTTTAGACAGAAAGAAGTCCTACAACTCCCAGCATCCCCCAGCCAGCTATGATGGCTGGGGAATGCTGGGAGCTGTATGACTTTTTTCTGTCTAAACCTGCATAGGATTGCACCCTTAACCTCCCAGCTGGCTCCCATACTAGAAGTGAGCCGAGTTGAGGGGAAAACCTTTGGGGAGAGAGGCTGCCAGAAAATAGTCTGAGTGGTGGGGAGGGTTCTGTATTCCTCAGCTGTACAGTCCTTTTTTGCCTAAAACTGGGGTTCCCACCATCTTCTTTCTCAAAAATTACTGCAGATCCAGGTTCCAACAAAGAGATTTGCTATTGCTGTGTCTACTTTGGCCCTAAACCCTTCCCCCTGGACTGCTGGTTTTGTATGTTGTTATTTTGGTGGGAGAGCATGCAAACATGCAGTCTGAAGTGGTGCAATTTAGGAAAAGCTTCATCACTTAGAATCATAGAATCATAGAATAGTGGGGTTGGAAGGGGTCTACAAGGCCATTGAGTCCAACCCCCTGCTCAATGCAGGAATCCAAGTCAGAGCATCCCAGACAGATGGCTGTCCAGCCTCGTCTTGAGTGCCTCCAGTGTGGGAGAGCCCACCCTTAGGGAATTGGTTCCATTGTTGTATTGCTCTAACAGCCGGGAAGTTTTTCCTGATGTTCAGCCGGAATCTGGCTTCCTGTAACTTGAGCCCATTATTCTGTGCCCTGCACTCTGGGATGATGGAGAAGAGATCCTGGCCTTCTTCTCTGTGACAACCTTTCAAGTACTTGAAGAGCGCTATCATATCTCCCCTCAGTCTTCTCTTCTCAAGGTGAAATATGCCCAGTTTCAGTCTCTCTTCATAGGGCTTTGTTTCCAGTCCCTTGATCATATTCGTTGCCCTCCTCTGAACCCTCTCCAGTTTGTCTGCATCCTTCTTAAAGTGTGGAGCCCAGAAGTGGACACAGTACTCCAGATGAGGCCTAACCAGCGCTGAGTAGAGGGGAACTAATACTTCCTGGGATTTGGAAGCTATGCTTCTATTAATGCAGCCCAAAATAGCATTTGCCTTTTTTGCAGCCACATCACATTGTTGGCTCATCTTCAGCTTGTGATCGACAACAATTCCAAGATCACTTGTAGTGTTGTTGAGCCACGTATCCCCCCATCTTGTAACTGTGCCTTTGGTTTCTTTTTCCTAGGTGCAGAACTTGGCATTTATCCCTATTAAATGTCATTCTGTTGTTTTCTGCCCAGCGCTCCAGTCTATCAAGATCACTTTGAATTTTGTTTCTGTCTTCCAGGGTATTAGCTATCCCGCTCAGTTTTGTGTCATCTGCAAATCTGATCAGCATTCCCTGCACCTCCTCCTCCAAGTCATTCATACAAATGTGGAAGAGCACTGGGCCCAGGACTGAGCCCTGCGGTACCCCGCTCGTGACCTCTCCCCAGTTTGACAAGATCCCATTGATAAGCACTCTTTGAGTCCGATTCTGTAGCCAGCTGTGGATCCACCGGATCGTTGTTTCATCTAGCCCACTTTGAGCTAGTTGGCTCATCAGGATATCATGGGGCACTTTGTCGAAAGCTTTGCTGAAGTCAAGGTATATTATGTCTACAGCATTCCCACGGTCTACAAGGGAGGTTACTTGATCAAAAAATGAGATCAGATTTGTCTGGCAGGATTTGTTCTTGACTACTTCATTGTACTGTTTTATTCAGCTGACTGCACAATAAGACACAAGGCCTGATTTACCAAAAAAAAAAAAAAAAAAGCCTGGTGTTCAGAAGGGGCTCATTTCTCTACTTTAGCCTAAATAGGAACTGTGTTTGCATAGACTATCACCCCTGTCCCACTAGGGGCACTACACATGGAAACAGGCTTCCGCGTGTGTGTCTTCTGCCATATTTGGAATTGCGTGTGTGGAAATGGTTGTGTGAGTGAGTGAGAGTGAGTTAGCAAGCTCCTTTCTGTGGCTGAATGGAGCCCATTCAAAATTTACATTTCCACAGATCAGCTGTTCAGGAAGGGGGCAGGGAGGGCATAAACTCATCTCCCCCATTTCTCCTGCCTTGCCAAATGTCTCATGGGGAAATTTTAGCCCTGTGCAGAAGCAGCACTGGCTCCTGTAGACCTATTTGGGCATTTATTTGATTACAGTCGCATGAGGGGGAGAATGGGGCTGTGCTCACTCGCCCCACCCCATCCATCTGTTGTATTCTCACTGGCCCAGCTCTGCCACTGTTCATACACTGGAGGGGAAGGACTGAAGAGGGGAGCCCACTCTACATGTGTAGGCTTCCCACATGATTTAGAACCCGGGTTGCACATTGGATTCCCCATTTTCTTCAGTCCTGAGTGCTTCATACATTAAGTTCTCCCTGTCTTGTGGTGAGAAAGTCTTTGCTTTCTGTGGAAATCTATGTGCCCTTCAGAGTCCCATGTGGAAACTTTCCATCATGGCATATATTTTAGCTTTTTACACTATTTATAATTGTTTTTACCATGACGTTTTTCAGAAGTTCTATAAGGAACATCTTACAAGATCTGGTTTTTATATTGCACATTCCAATATGTTGCACTGTTCATTAAGAATTTTTTTTTAAAAGAAAATGTATTTTGTAATACAGCTTTTTAAATGGTGTTTGTATGTCTGTATACTTTATGTAAAGAGAAGTGTTGGTGGCAATATAATTTAGTTTTTAATGAGATTTGCTGAAAAAGCAAAATCAAAGTTCTTAAAAGAAAGTTGAGAGTATGTAATGCATTAAAATACTGAACTATTTTTTTATCCACTCTTCAGTTTTTGCTGTGAATTCCTCCTTTTTGTGTGTGTAACAAGGTTTCTTCATAAACTGAGGAGAAAACTATGTATGAACAGCACTGAAAATATGATTTTATAATCTGACATTGTTCTTTATCTTACTGGAAAAGGAATTCAGGACATTGAATGCAAAATTAAAGATTTTTAAAACAATATAAAGTGTGAAACTATTTTACATTTTTACAAAAAGTAGTGGCCATAAACGTTGTGAAATATTTCTACTCTTCAGGCATTCTCACTGCATGGGCAGCAAGGGTTCAGTTTCTTTTGGCTGAGATAGCACTGGGGACTTCTGGTGTTTCTGTAATCCGCTTTTATTGACAAACGTACAAGCAGGATACATTGGAGGCAGAAAGGCTCCTATAACAGGCAGCAAAACCACCAATCCTATATCAGATTTGAAGACAGCAACGTAATGTCTATAGCCTTTCAGCACAGGTAAACTCACAGCTGTATTGCCTCAGCTTTCTGCTTTTGATTGTCTAAATTCAACACCACTTGTGTTTGCTCCATACATTAGCTGAAGGAGATTTTAACTTTTTACGTAAAATGCAAGGACAGAAGTGATTAAAGCCTTGTTCCCTATTGGGCAGAAATTGGCATTGTGGTGATTAAAGGTGTGCAGGCTATCCTCCCTTCTCAAATATTCATGTTCAACATGTGCATATTGGGGGTGGGACAGGGTCATAGAGCTGTGTAACTTCAGAGGTGGTACCAGGTGTGGCCCCACTACCCCTTTAATTGCATAGAGACATTTCACAATGTATTAAGGGAGCTAGAGACTAGAGTATTAAAGAAACTTAATTCTAAACCTATGTAAGCAACAGCAAAATGGCTATTCTAGGTGTCTTAAGAGTATCTCCTAGAACTGCTTCTCTCTGAACCACTGTTCCCACTTTATGCTGCTATCACTACAAGATTTGTTTCAATAGGGCTGATTTCTAAGAAAATATGTTTACAATCTTTGTAAAGATCTGCCCAACATATAAACCACCAAGCTGGCCACAGTCCAGAAGCCTGCCAGATACATGGCCACCATACGTTTGGGCTTTGTTTGGCTTGGTTGACAAAGAGATGTAAATTAAGAGTGTTGTGCTTCAAACTGCCAAACCTCATGGGGACCAAAGTGAGACCACCTGGAGTTATTTTGATTCTGTAGTGTAGGGACCAGCGGCAATTGTTACAGGGATCTGCTTCAGACCCTGAGCTCAATGTCTGCATTTTCCCTCATGCACAGAAACACACTAGTTTCATAACTTAGGAGTACTCATCTAGTCACTAGATTCTAGTGCCTTCTGTTTCTGCCACTTGCCTGACCTCAGAAGAAAGAGGAAATGTGCCTGGTTCTAAATGGAGCTTATGTACTTTTAAAAACTGTTGTAGGAAGAAATGTTGCAGCTAGAAATTGTCGTGCTACTGTCCACAGTCGTGATGATGGCATATGTTGTATCTAGTGAATGTTGTCACAGCATGTATAGGTTTAGAAGCCCTCTTTGGACCAGGAGCTGGGAATCCTAATTAGTGTGGCACTGACTTATAATAATTAGCATTTACACAGCTCATTATACATAATCTCATTAATTCTTTAAAATATCCTGCAAAGTCAGCTAATGTTATTAATCCCATGCTATAGATAGTAAGAGGGATTGAGGATAATATATTGAAGCTTGCCTATGCTTAATCAGAAGTTAAGTCAAGTTGAGTTGGAGTAAGCATACATACAAGTGCAGCTCTAGTGATTTTGTAGCTAGACTAAACTTGAGCTGGGAACTACTGGAGTGGTTGTAACATGATGACATATAACAAACCGCACTTCAAATATAAACTCTCTGGGTGGCAACCCATTGCCTCAGCTTCAGTTCCCCAGCTGTGGTATGAGTGTTAAAAAAGAGTAGCTGACTTTACATGGCTGTTGTAAGACTATTATTGAAATAATATACATTAAGCATTTAGGGAAAGTGCTGTATAAATCCTAAGTCTTAGTGTTACTGTGCATTGTTAGGTTATAGCACCCTTCCCCAACCTTGTGCCCTCCAGATGTGTCAGACTGCAACCCCCAGCTTTCCTAGCCAGCATGCCCAGTGGTATCTTTCCTAGCCATTAGCCATATTGGCTCAGAATGATGAGAGTTGCAGTCCCAACACATATGTGGGGGCACCAGGTTGGGGAAGGGGGGGTTAATAGGTTTCCAAACACACTCTGATAGGAAAATGTGGGTGTGGTGAAGGTAAAATGCGAAGAAAACCTTTGCATAAATGCATCATAGATATAGGTAAAGTTCTAAGCTAGCCCATGTGTTATTCATTCCTACAGATTTCCCAGAACAAATCACTGTAATTTCCACTTAATTACACAGGCATGCATATCTGGGATATGTGTTAGTGCCCAGAGTTCAAATTCCTTTGGCAGAGACAATCATTGTAATTACATGATTGTAAAAGATCCTGCTTGGCTGTTGTTTCATCACTGGGGAACTGTGAAGTGCCCAGTACATGATGTGTATTGCTAATAATAAATAAACTAAGACAGAACGCTTTCCTTTATGAGGATAATGCTTCTCTCAGACATAGCACCAGATGTGATGTGGGGAGAAGCCATAGCTGAGTTGGTAGACCACATGCTTTGCCTGCAGAAGGAACCAAGTTCAATCCCTGGCATCTCCAGGTAAGGCTGGAACAACTCCTGCCTGAAACCCTGGAGAGCTGCTGCCATCAGTGTCAACAATACTGGTCTTAGATGGACCAAGGCTCTGACTCGGTTTAAGGCAGCTTCCTATGGTCCTATATTTCCATCCACATGGGGTTGGCTTTGGTCCAGGGGGATGGCCAGGTAGGTAGATGCAGTAGGCTTGAGCTCAGGCAATAGAGAGGACAAGTGCACAGTCTCCAATGTATTTATTTAAGACTGCTTGTACCATCTGTTTTGGCTTTAAAAAGCCCTTAAGGCAGTTCATAAAATAGAATCAACAGCAACAACAAAAATGCACAAGCAAAAACATCAATTAAAAATCATAAATAAGCAGCAGATAAAGGCAGCAAATAAAAGCAGCAGACAAAAGGTGGAAAATAAGCAGAAAAGCAGATGCAAATTCATGGTCAGAGCTGGCCTAAGACATTGTTCTGCCTGAGGCAGAGCAGCAAATTATGTCCCTGCCCCTCCCCCCTCTCCCCAGTCAAGGTGTACCCAAGGCCAGTATCCAAGGCCAGGCCAGTTATTTTGGCACTGGAGGCAAAAAAAGAAAAGAAAAACTCCCACAAGTGCCTCTCCTGCCTGCTTTCCAGTAAAAATAGAACAATAATTAAATAGCCAACAATAATTTGCTGCCCTTCCAAGATCCCTTAAATCTGTTGCTTGAGCGGGCTGCCTCACTTGGCCTAATGGTAGGGCCAGGGAACATGGTGTAGGGAGGGACTAGTGGTGTGTCTGGCTGTGATCTCCCAGGCATCAGTCATTAAGTGCCCATAACACTAACCTATGGCTGCGAGAGCTGGACCATAAGGAAGGCTGAGCGAGGGAAGATAGATGCTTTTGAACTGTGGTGCTGGAGGAAAATTCTGAGAGTGCCTTGGACTGCAAGAAGATCAAACCAGTCCATACTCCAGGAAAGAAAGCCAGACTGCTCACTTGAGGGAATGATATTAAAGGCAAAACTGAAGTACTCTGGCCACATAATGAGAAGACAGGATACCCTGGAGAAGATGCTGATGCTAGGGAAGTGGAAGGCAAAAGGAAGAGGGGCCGACCAAGGGCAAGATGGATGGATGGTATTCTGGAGGTGACGGAATCAACCTTGGGGGAGCTGGGGGTGGCGACGGCTGACAGGAAGCTCTGGTGTGGGCTGGTCCATGAAGTCACGAAGAGTTGGAAGCGACTGAACAAATAAACAACACTAACATCACCTCAGAGATTGCCTTCTCCCATATGCTTTTCCTCAGTCTTGAAGATCTGTATATGTAGCCCAAAGAAAGAGTTATTGAAAACGAGATTTCTTTCTGCATTTATAACATCTGGGAGATTAAGTACGGTTGTACAATGTGATCCTATACATATTTACTCAGCAGTTAGTTCCATTATCTTCAACAAGAATTTCTCCCATGAATGTGCTTAGATTGCAGCCTTACACCGCAATCCACTGTTTTCAGCAGGGTTACTCCCAAGTATGTGTACACAGGATTGCAGCCTCCAAGTCTGTATGAAGTAAGTCCCACTGAACTTCCCTGGCAGTTTCCTATGTGAGGATTATTCTTGAACTTCTGGCTTGGACTTTAACACTAGTGTTTCTGTTCCTTAACTACGTTGGTGCTCCTAGCACAACAAACAGAGCAAGGAGCAATCACATGGCCAGAGCCATGTCAGATAATCTTCCTTCCCAGAATGTCTCTGTCAACTGAACACTAAGCTTGTTCTTTCAAACAAAAGAGATTCATCTCTTATCTTATTTTTTTCTTGAAATATTGATTCCCATCCTACCCATCTTGCTGTGTCCATGCTGTGCCCACGTGCATTTATATTACTCTCCTTGAAACCAGACCAAGACACAGTGTGATAACATTACTAGATAAATTCCCTCAAAGAAAAGGCCAATTGGATGTCAGTTTAGTGGTTATATAAAGGAAGGCCTCTGCTTTTTCTCCATTATCTAACAAAGATTGAAATGGGATATGGTTGCTGTGATCTTGAAGAGTTGTTTATCTTTTCCTAAACTAGGAATTATTGTTTCCTGGTCAAAAATACATTTCAGAAATTGCAGTCACAGAACATCTTTTTGGGGAGTAGCTGACAACACAATCTTTGATAAAATGGAGTAGGTAATATATTATTCACACCAATTAAACTGATTTAAATTATTCACCTTCTCTAGTGACCCTGGAAGCAGTACAACCTCAAGAGTGGTGGGGGTAGGGATATCAAACAGACAGTTCTCAACACCCTCAACAAACTACAGTTCCTAGGATTCCTTGGGGGATCAATGTCAGTTCAACAGGTATAACATTAATATGCATTTATAATGTAGATTGCAATCCTATACATATACTTACCTGGGACTGGGAGGTAGTCTGATTGAATTCAATTGGATCTGCTGCTGAGTTCACTGTTAGGTATATCAGCGAAGGGAAAGCAGTTTCTAAGTCAAATTGCTTTGAATATATCTTTGTTCCAATGTGGGAACGGTTTTTGAGAATTCAACTATACAGTTCAAATTGTGGAATTTCTCCCTGCCCCCACTGGATTAAATGTCAAGCTACTGAGAGAGAGAGAGAGAGAGAGAGAGAGAGAGAGACTTGTCAATCCAAATTCCGGTTTGGACCCATACCATGAGCCTCAACTCCTACTCCCTGTTCATCTGCAATCATCTCTTATGTGTTGGCTGCCTTTGAAAACAGTCCTGGAATTTCAGTTGGTGCAAAATTCTGCTGCCAGATTGTTATTTGATGCTCAGAAATGGGAGCATATAACTCTGATCTTATTCCATTTGCACTGGAATAAGATCAACCCATTTATTTCTGGGCTTGAATTAAAGTGTTGGTGTTGACTTTTAAAGACCTAAGAGTGCAACCTTATGCATTAGACAGAAAAAAGTCCTACAGCTCCCAGCATGCCCCAAACAGCATGGCTGGCTAGGGAATGCTGGGAGCTGTTGGGACTTTTCTGTGTCTAAATGCGCATAAGATTGCATCCTAAATGGCTTAGGACCACCTGCATTCCTCTGAACCTGTCTGGCCTTAAGATGGGCTCAGGGGTTGTGCTTTCTGTGCTGCCTATATGTGAGATAAGGTTGTTGTTGTTCAGTCGTTCAGTCGTGTCCGACTCTTTGTGACCCCATGGACCATAGCACGCCAGGCCTTCCTGTCCTGCGCACTCTCCCGGAGCGTGCTCAAGTTCATTACAGCATTGGATTTTCTTTTCACCACCAGACACATCCACAGCTGAGTGTCCTTTCGGCTTTGGCCCAGCCGCTTCACTCTTTCTGGCGCTACTTGGAAATACCCTCTGCTCTTCCCCAGTAGTATATTGGACACCTTCCGACCTGAGGGGCTCATCTTCCGGCGTCATCTCTTTTAGCCTTGTGATATGTTCCATGGGGTTTTCTTGGCAAGAATACTGGAGTGGGTTGCCATTTCCTTCTCCAGTGGACCACATTTTGTCAGAACTCTCTGCCATGACCTGTCCGTCTTGGGTGGCCCTGCACGGCATAGCTTATGGCTTCACTGAGTTACGCAAGCCCCTTCGCCACAACAAGGCAGTGATCCATGAAGGGGGTGAGATAAGGTAGACTGGTACAAAAGGCAGGTCCTTCTCAATGTCATAATTGTGGAACTCCCTCGCTCTTTGTTCTCGCTCTTTCCATGTTTAGATGGTTAATGAAGATTTTCTATCTCTCTATCATCTATCTGTCTATGTCCTGATAACTTTCAAATTTTAGCACCGCTATATTTTTAAACATGCTACCTGCTGTCATTTTACTGTTAATGATAAAGATAATAATAATAACTTTGGTATAGCACTTTCAGTTGTTCAAAGCTGATTATTTGGGTTATCTAACTGTAATACAACAACTCTATTAGGAATGTAACCCCAATTGATGTGATGCTCTCAGTTTTATATCAAGATTTGGCTGGATCCAGTTTATACTCCCACCTGAACTAACAAAACACAACATGAACTTTGAAATAACTTAATAAACAGCAAATATAAATGAGCAGAGTTAAATATTTACAGATGAAGGACTAACAGAGCAACTACTATATACAATTAACATATAGGAACACACAAAATATAAGAGTACGCGAAGGGAAGAAAAAGTTAAAAGTACCCCTCAAGGGAAAATAATTTCATAAATGATAAATCTAGAAACAGAGGAATGCACAAGGTTGTGGTAATTCACAAGGTTACTGTAATCAACCAGTTCCCTTCTCCAAAACCTCCAGTCTCCTCACTTGTTCCCGTTTCTTTCTCCCCACTCCACAACTTCATTCAGCTTCACCAAGTGCAAGTCTAAGATTTTGTGCTCACGTTCCCCCCTCCAACTCTGATAGTATGTTTGCTGACAGGCCTTGCAGGTACATCAGTATTGTTTGTTTGTTTGTTTGTTTGTTTAAAATATCTCTAGGACGCCTTTCAGGGCAGGAGCCCTCCCAAGGTGGTTTACAACAATAAAATACACTAATACAATTTCATAAAAGCAATAATCTAAACAACAACAGAAACAACACACACACACACACACACACACACACACTGAGGAGAAGGCCAAAGTAAACAAGTAGGTTTCAGGGCCTTCCTAAGAGCCTGCAATATTGGGGCCTGACCCTGATGGACCCTTAATGGCAACCCATTCCAGAGGTGTGGGGCCACTGCAGAAAAGGCCCTCTCTCATGTACTTGCCCACCTAACTGCCCTCAAAGGTGGGCAAATGAGAAGGGCCTCTCTTTCTGTTCTTAAAGTGCGGGCAGGCTGATATGGGTGAAGGCAGCCCTGCAAGTAATTTGGTCCCAATGTAACCAGTGCAGGTTGTGCAAAATAAGCAATATGTGATCTGACCACCTCGACCCTACCAATACTCAGGTGACTGCATTCTGCACCAACATCCTAATTCCTAGACAAGAGAACCACCTATCCACAGTGCCTCAGGATTCAGCCTCAGCTTATTAGCCATCATCCAGCTCACCACTGCATCCAGACACTGGTCCATGGCCTGCACAACTTCTCCTGACTCAGATGATACAGATAAATACACTTTACTAATGACCACCCTCGGCAGCTTCATACAGATGTTGTATTGGGGACAGAATGGACCCCACAGCTTAATTGCCATGGGCCTGAAGTATGGTCACTTAGTGCTATCCTCTGCAGACAACCCTGCAAGATGGGGAAGAACCATGGTAACACCATGCCCCCAACTCACAGAGCTGGTCCAGATGGATTCCCTGGTGAATAATATCAAAGGCTGCTGTGAGATCAAGGAAATCAACAGGGTCACACTCCCCCTGTCTCTCTCCTGATTAAAGGTCATCTGTTAGGGTGACCACGCCAGGCTGATTCAGCCCCCAAACCAAGCCTGAACACAGACTGGAAAGGGTCTAGGTAATCTGTTTCTTCCAAGAGTGTTCGCAGTTGCATGGCCATCCCCATCCCGAGCACCTTCCCTAGGAAAGGGATATTAGTGACTGAGTGGTAGTTATTAAGAACTTCTGGGTCTAGTGTGGGTTTCTTGAGAAGTGAGCACACCACCGCCTCTTTGAAGGCATCAGGCATTTTGTTATCTTTTCTAAGAAGGCCGATTATTAGCCAGTAGAAAAGTGGGATATAAATAGTGAACTAAACTACAGACAAGAATATCACTTTGGTGGTTGTACTCCCTACCAGGAGTTCAGCACCTGGCATTCTTGCTGATGCTTGTCCTGGGCTCTCTTAATTGTGTGTGGCTTGGCACTATGAGCAGTGCCAAGCAGCTGGATTTAGCCGCCGTTTTAATTTCCCAGAATGGCCTGGACCTAGTATCACACTGGAGCACTGTGGGAAATTAAATGGACAGCTAGTCCAGTCTGCCCAGTGGAGTTCTGAGTGTACCAGTGCTGCCGGGGCCACTGACAGAAAAGCCCCCGCCCCTCCACCAACCGCCAGGGGATACTTTGACCAGATCTCCCTCGGTTAAGCTGGAGCCAACCCTGCTCCCCACTCTTGTGGTTAAGAACCAAATCATGCAATCAGCAATGAGGGCAGTTAAACTGGTTGCTGAAAAAAGAAAGAAAAAAACTCCAGAGGTCTGTAAGAGGTTGGGGAAAGGCAAAGGAAAGGTAGTGATGGGAATGCCAATGACTGCTTGCACTCTAGACCATGAGGAACAAAACAAACGTTACTTTAAATCTATGTCTGGCAGCCACAACATTTTTACTCTAGAGAAGGTGCCCTCCAATCTGGATTGGGACCCTTGTGCAGCAAGTAGCGGAGCTGTGAAGATCCAGCTTGGGGTTCCTGCACCTAATCTAACGTAAATATGGAAAGGGGGGGAAAACGTAGCTTATAGACAAAGATTTAAAGTCATGTCTGTTTAAGCCCTCCAAAGTAATAATACACTATATCTGAGCAGATGCAGGACACTTTCCTTTTATCAGCCAGTATCCATACCTAGCATTCACAGATCTAAATTCACACGGGCCTCCAGTTCAGCAGAGGTGGGCATCAGCCTCAGCCTCCCTCTGTCTAGCTCTCATCCACTAAGGGGCACTTAAGCTAAAGGTTTGTTTATCTTATTAGCCTGTTTTTATTACTCCAGTCCAATCAAAGAACTGCTTGCATGGTGTTTTCCATCTCGAATATCTACAATTTGACATCACTATTGTCGTCATAGTGGCTTTCCATACATCAGCAGGTGTTTATTATGGCAATTTCTACAAATACAGATTTAATTCCATTTCTCACTAGTGCAAATTTGCCCTTAAAGTCCCAGCAGTCATGCAATCGCATTTTGAATATGCCCAGTGGAAACAATATTTGATAATAAATATGGCAGATGTCACATGACCACATAATAGGCACAATAAAATGGAAGATAAATTGGCTGTTTTGATTGTCAGGACCTCTTCTCCACTCCCATGAAGGGGAATCATGGTTCACTTATGGTCATTTCCAGTTACGAAGCACTAGTTCATAAGTTAGTCAAAGGCATTGAACGTAGGAATACCTGAAGTTTGCAGGTAGCCGTCTCACCAACTCAGCCCGCAGTTACCCTCCGTTTGTTGCCTGCAGTTGTTGCATTTGTTATAATGGACCCCATGTGATCTGTGCTTTTCTATTCTCTGATGCTAGCACGTATAGTTTCTATTCTTGTTACCCAGGAGTGGTCTGGGATGGAAATACAGGAACATATCACCCCTTTTGCTCCTCTGCAACAAAATGTGGATCTTTGCCCATTAGGCAGAATGATATGGCCGCCTCAGGCAGCTAACTTTGGGTGTCATGAAGGGGCAGAAAATTGTTAGCTATTTAATTTATTGTATTTTTACTAGTACTGGGCTTAACATTTCTTCCACATTTTTTCAGTTTTCCACATTCTTAATCAGTTTGACAGAAATTACTTTCAAAAAGAAATTCAAAGGAAACGATAATTTCAGAGAAATTCTCATGGGTTGGGTTTGGGCTTCTTGTGCTTACAGTACTTCTGAGGTGGCGGAGGAGTGTGCATGAGTGCCCTGTCTTTCATTGTGCAATCCTCTTTCTGGCAGCATGTAGCCTCCTATTTCTTCCCCCCACCCCAGCTTTTTAAAGTATACATAAATGGATTTGTATATATCCATAGCAATGAATACGTATGAAATGCATATATGGAAAAACAACTTTCAAGCAATAAGCTTCAACAAAAGTGGACCAGATATCCAAATGAGTAACCATTCGAAGGTGGCATCTATATGGCCCCCATTCAAATATGGAAAGCATTGTAAGTCCTGCTGCGTGCTGAGTGCCTGAAAGCTGAGTTGTCCTCCTTGTTAAAAGGCCTTTTAACAACAACAAAACAAAATATGCCTCATGTGGCTTTCAAGCACTCCGCAGGGAACAGCACTGGAAAGCCCCGAGAGAAGAAGTCCTGATTAAGTTCTCTAGGGGGCTTTTCAAAAAGTTCAAGCAGCCACAGATGCTGCAAGGACAGAACAGGATAATAATGATAAAATAGAGTGTACACACACACACACACACACCCATCAGCCTCATCCTTACAGTACGGTAAGCAGTGAAGTGCTGCACACAGAAACTCTCCAAAATTCTCAAAATCCCCAAAGAGGCAGAAAAATGACTGCCTCTTTCGCAGGGAAACTGAAGAGGTTGTGAAAGGCCCAGTGGAGTTTCAGCACAGCACCCTTAGCCACCTCACAGTAAGCTCAAAAGTTATGCTCAAGAACACCACCCACATAAATTCAAAATAAATTATAAAATACTCTGGGAATGAGGCAGAAACATGGAAGCCTCTTTCATGCGGGAAGAAAACTTTCAGGAAATTGGAGGGCAGATTTTGGCACAGCACTAGCTCTGCCTTTTCCCTGGAGCTGAACACACCTGCATTGTGGAGGATGCAAAATGGGGACTAGGTTGCCAACACAGTAGAGGCTGTTGCCACTTGCAGTGACGGTGCAAACAAACAAAAACCTTTAGGAAAAACAAGCTATGCTACAACTCCTGCCAATGGTAAGCTCTACCTGTGAGAAACTGTTGGGGAATTTCTCTTCCCTCTAGAGACATTTTCCTCCCAATTTCTCTGCCCACAAAAAGAGTGATTTTTGAAAGGCCATTTGTGCACAGCTCTAATTTTTACTGCCATGGTCGGTGGTTGTGGAATTTTCTGCCTCAGGTCCCAAAACAACCTGGTCAGCCTTAGGTACTGTGCACTTTGACTTGGCAGGGGTGGGGGTGGGGGGCACCATTTGCTGTTATCTGCCTCAGGCAGTAAAATGTCTCGTGCTGGCCCTGGCTCAAAGTGAAAGGGAGGAAGGCAGGAAGGTGCAGAGCACTTCTTCTGTCCTTTATGAGGCAAACAAACATCAGAAACCCATGTTGAGGTCAGATGAGGCTTTTATCGTGCCATTGCCTTATGTCATTCATGGAATTTTATGGGGTCCAGGTGATGTCATTCCCACTGTTTCTTCCATCATTTCTTTCCAGAAAATCTGTTGAGAAAAAGTTGTAATAGCTGCACAATGCCTTCTAACTGGCAGCACTAGGAATCTGGAAGTACTCCCAATGTGAGGAAGGAAGGGATGGGAGAAACAGATGGATATGTCTTTCTAGAACTCAAGCAGGTCCATGGCTTTCTTAGAGAAAACTCATACAGCCTCAAGGGAACAGATCACACTGCTCAACAGAAAGAAAGCCTTCTCTCCCTGACACAATGGTGTGAAAGGACAGTCTGGCTGAGGAAGGAGGCATATCTTACCGACTTCTACTGACGCAGCCCCTGCTGCATTGACAGGGAACCCACAAGTGAGAGGCAATATACTAGATTCCCTCTAGATTCTAGAGCCGTGATGGCGAACCTATGACACGCGTGTCAGCACTGACACGCGTAGCCATTTTCAATGACACGCGGCCGCATGCGGTCGCATGCAGAGAAGTATGGGGCCGCATGCCGAGAAGGACGTTTCATCCTCGGCTACTGCATGGCCAGGTGCAGTAGCCGAGGATGAAACATTTGCTGTAGTGTAGTCTAGACACTCTGTGCCGGAGGTCTGTAGGCCAAAACAACAGAACTCCGGCACAGAGCGTCTAGTTCTGGGACTTCCGGTTAGGCCGTTAGGGGATCTTTGACCTCACTTCCGGCCGGCGGAGCAGGGAGCAGCGGAATGCCGCGCGGGACGCATCTCTGGGGGCCCTGTGATCGCTATTACCAGCAACCACATAACCACAGCAACCATCATCCAATCTACTGTTCTGGGGTGTCATGGATTTCTAATTGACCATCATTACTGAGATAAGTGAGGGGGAGGCTGGGAGAGGTGAGGGCCTGTGCTATGGGTGCCGTTTCCCGCCATTAGAAATAGCGGCAGCCATCTTAATTTATATAAGGAACACCATTTTGCAGCATACTACAGACTCCATTTCACCACTATTACTGTTGTGCATCCTTATTAACCCCTATTTCTGCTTATTAACCCTGCCCTTTCCTAAAAGACAGTTACATGTGCCATCTTGTGGTCAGTTAGGCTAGTTAACCCCTAATTGCCTGCTGGGCTAACAGGCTATCTATCATTCTATCTTCTGTCACTGCCCCCCTGATGGAGAACCCAAAAAATAAAAAACCAAGGTTAAGTAAAGGAAGTGGTAGTAGCAGTAGCCGACCCTTTCCAGAGACATGGACCGAGATGTATGGCATTACAGAAAAAAATGGCAGATCATTTTGCGTTCTATGTACTGAAACGGTAGTAAGCAGAACGAATATAAATAGACATTTTGAAACTAATCATTCCCAGCTCTTGAAAAAAAGTGAGGATGAAAGGAAGGAATACATTTCCAGGCAGCTACACCTTTATAAGAGCCAATCTAATTCCATCCTTAAATTTATAAAAGGCTCTACAAATTTAACATCTGCAAGTTTGAGCATTGCTCACTCCATAGCTCAGCATGGAAAAGCACTCAGTGAAGGAGAATTTATTAAAGAAACTCTCCTAAGATGTGCACCAGTTCTATTTCACGATATGCAGAATAAAGATGCAATTATTAAGAGAATATCTGAGTTACCACTCAGTAGAAATATCATAAAAGACCGAATAATGAGACTGAACACAAACATACAACATCAATTAAAGAGAGACATAAGTAATTGTAAATATTTTTCGATCTCTCTTGATGAAACTACTGATGTCACATCACATGCTCAGTTGGCCATTATTGGTCGATATTCTGATGGTCTCACAATGAGAGAAGAGTTGATAAAGTTAGTAAAGTTAGTGCCAACAAGTACATCAAGAAGCGAAATATGTAAGGTTGTTATACAAACATTCCGTGACCTAAGCATTGATATCTCTAAAGTTGTGTCAGTGACGACAGATGGGGTACCAAACATGGTGGGGAAAAAAGTCGGATTTGTCAAATTGTTTACGGAAGCTATTGGACATCCGATTGTGCCTTTTCATTGTATTATCCATCAGAAGGTTTTATGTGCCAAGGCAGGATTCACTGACTTAAACGACTTAATGTCAGTTGTTACAAAAATAGTTAATTTAATAGCTGCTCGCCCCCTTCACAAGCGAGAATTTTCTGCACTTTTACTGGAGGTTGATTCCACCTACAGTGGACTGCTGATGTACAATAATGTAAGATGGCTGAGCCGAGGCAAAGTTCTTGAGCGCTTTGTGGAGTGCTTTGAAGAAATTAAGGTATTTCTTGAGGATAAGGATGTGGGAAACTTTTCTCAGCTCAATGATGATAAGTGGGTCAACACCCTGATATTTTTTACAGATCTCTCTGTTCATATTAATGAACTGAACTTAAAGTTACAAGGGTTTGGCAAAAGTATTGACGTTATGTTTGGATACATAAAAGCTTTTGAAAGTAAACTTAAAATTTTCAAGCGAGATGTAGAAACTAAAACTTATAAGTATTTTCCTCGAGTAACGAAGTATTTTGAGAAGGCCAGTGCAGCTGTACAAAATGAAATGGAACCCTTGCATATAAAGTACCAGCATGTTTTAGACTCGTTACTTGACCAGTTCAGTGATAGATTTAATCAATTTAGAAGCCTAGAACAGACCATAAAAATAATTAAGTATCCTGATGTAGTAGTCTACAGTAGTTTGGAATTAAATGGTTTCCAATGGATGCAAATTGATGATTTGGAGATGCAACTTGCAGAATTTCAAGACAGCATCTGGGCTCAGCTGTTTGTCGACTTGAGGTCAAAGCTTGAGAATCTGGAAAGGTGCTGCTTGGAGAATCAAGAGGAGTGCCACTACGAACAGGAAATTTGGAGTGCCTGGAACCGATTACCAGACACTTTTAGCACCCTGAAAAATATAGCAATGGCTTTACTCACAATTTTTCCCTCTACGTACTTTTGTGAGACCAAAACCAACAAAAGAAACAGATTGACAGATGAAGTTAGTAGTGCTTGCTTGGGCTTGAAGTGTACAAAATACCAACCTTCAATTGAAGGTTTAGCCAATGAAATTCAGCAACAAAAAAGTCACTAATAGGCAGGTTAGTTAAAGAATTCCCCCTCCCCCACACTTATCTTAGTTCACGGCACCCCACACAAGTTAAATAATATCAAGACCAACAAAAGAAACCGACTGACAGATGAACAAAGAAGTCACTAAGCAGGTAAGTTAAATAATTGGTTTTTGGTTAATTAAATACAGCTATATATTACAATTATACATTTTTGTTATTTAAACTATAAATATCGCGAAATTATGGTTTTTTTCTCGAAGTGACACACCACCCGAGTTATGCTCGGTTTTTTGGCAAATTTTGACACACCAAGCTCAAAAGGTTGCCCATCATTGTTCTAGAGGGAAGCTGAAAGGGACAGCATGAACCATGCTAATAGAAACTTGATATCAGCTCTTCCCCTGCCCCCATCTACCCAATCTCTGCTGACTAATAGAGGAGTCTCTGCATAATATGCATTGCCGCCTCCCACTGAGTTCCAGGTTACAGGATGACTAGAAGGACAAGCCCAGCACAAGACCAAATACCACGCTTTCCCCCTCACCCTGCAGTTGTGTTCTGGGGCTTTGCAGAGAGAAGGCAACACGCACACATTTACCCCTCCTAAAGTTTCTTATCTCTTTGTTGCCAAAAGGCAAACAAAAACCAGCAACAGCGGGGCCAGCTCTACTATTAGGTGGTGGCTGCCTCAGGCAGCTGATTTTGGGTATCATGAAAGGGCAACATATCATTAGTTATTGTAATATTGTCTCACATAGCAAAATCTCTTGGACTGGCCCAGATCGGGCATAATTCGTGCAAGGTGTTATGCCTGATCAGACCTCTTTGCCTTGCAACATCAGGGACCTGAACCTTCAAGGCCCTATCATACTGACTAGCACTTAGCTAATAGGAAAAAAAGAGTACAGTGCTACCTTGTAGGGAAAAAAAAGAGAGTTTAGAGCCAAGTTTCCTTCCTCAGGTAATTCTAAAAACATAAGTAAAAACACATAAAATGCCAAAAGCCCTAAACAACTGGGGACCAGGATAACTGAGAGAGTGCCTTCTCAAATATCAACCTGCCCTGGCACTGAGGTCATCAGAGGGCATGCTCCTGGTTGTTCTCCATGGACCTATGGCCTGATTGGAGTCCACTCGGAGAAGAGCCTTCAGTGTGGTGGCCTCCTTCCTATGAAATTCCCTGCCTCTGGAGGTCAAGCAGGCACCAAGATTGTCTTGTTTTCGACACCTCCTGAAAACATCTTTATTTCAAGAAGCTTTCCTTGATTGACCAGCCATGGTTTTTATTGGTACAGTTTAAAATAAATAAATAAATAAATAAATAAATAAGTTTTATTCTTTTTATCTTTTATGTTCACTGCTCTGGAATCTGTTTAGATGTGGAGTGGTGTATATATATGTTGTAAATAAATATATACATTTTAGAAAAGAACCACTAAAAAACTATTTGCATCAAACCATTTTCTTTTAAGAATAACCGGTATAGGAATGTAACATAGCTAAGGGGTGTTTATACCCACTAGTTAACATCCATAGTATTTTAAAACAATAAGAATTGAAAACAAATAATAATTTATGAGAATTAAACTGAACTCACTCAAAACTCCAAATTGTTGGAAACTATGAACTAAAATTTCCAAAATGGTATCTTCTAGATACAACTGTAATCTCTTAGTTTCTATAAAGGCACATCAGATCCTTCTCATTCTTAGTCTGTTTAACCAGTGAGAAAGCTAAGAAGTTCTTTTGCTGGTTGCTAGTAAGAAGGTTTTGGAAGTCGCTCTTTTCTCCTTTTTTTGGAGAGTACTTTGCAGAGAACAGGGTCTGAGACAGAGCATCTTGGCCTTCTGATTTGATGTTGCTAGAGTGATAGCAAGTCTGGTTATATGGGTATCTGAGAGGAAACCAGTCTCTTAGCAAAGACATAGTTGTTTGTCTTGTGGGTTGGTAAGTTCCATTCCTGATGTCAGTGGTCTAGTCAGTAAACCAGAAAATTACTTAGCGGCTGTACCCACCTTCTTAACAATGCCAAGCTTATGTCTAAAAAGAACCAGCTGGTTCCAACCCAGTGGGATACTATGAAAAAGAGATTACTATACAAATGTTTATTAGAGAACAAAATATAAGATTTGGCCTATTTAGGCTTCCCAGAAGGGTGCTAAAACATAGACACTCCAGGGGGCACTGTTGAGCTACATCAGAATATAAGAGTTTGTCACAAGTACTCTGAAGACCAGAGAGCCAGTGTGGTCTAGTGGTTAGAGTGTTGGACTGGGACTCGGGAGATCTGGGTTCTAGTCCCCACTTGGCCATCAAGGTCACTGCATGACTTTGGCCAGTCACTGACCGTTAGCCTAACCTACCTCCCAGGGTTGTTGTGAGGATAAAATGGAGAGGAGTAGGGCCATGTAAGCCACACTGGGTTCCTTCAAGAGGAAAAAAGGTTGGGTATAAATGTAATAATAAATCAAAGTACAGGCAATCGCCTGGGAGGTCAACATACAGGGCTGCCTGCCCCAGCTATGTCAGGTGCCTTGGTCAGGCGAGAGAGATGCTGCCTGCCCTGTTGGAGGAGGTAAGCAGAGATAGGTTATCAATTTGACAGCAGCATGATATCCCTCTGTTCCAGCCCTCTGGCCTCCACCAGCTGTCTAGTGCATAGACATAGTTGTAAAGGAAAGGAAATAAAGAAGTGACCAACACTAAAAGAGTAAGAAAACTCTTGATCATTAAATATTCTCACCCATGATGGTCCGCCAACAAGCTCAGGTGTTCCTGGTCAGTCAATCCTGCAGCTGTTTTCCAGCTGACCCTCTTGCGCCCTATTCCCAATTGTAGCTTCCTTAGTAAGGAATGAGGGGTAGATACTGCTAGTTATATAAAACTTTACTGACAGCAGGGCTGGCTCAAAGTTTGTTGCTGGCTGCTCTCCCCTGGAAAATTAAAATGTTGCTCCCCCTTTGTTTCTTAGCAAATGCTGAGCAGCATAATAATCAGCACAATAATATCAAACTCTCCTGAACAATGGGATGATTGGCTTCAATAGAAAGGGTTGGGATGAAAGGCCAACTTACTGCAGTAAACATAACAAAAATACAAGTGAGACCATTCATTTATAGCAGAAGAAAAGTAAGTTTATTGACAATTGTGTATAAAGCAGAGCAAGGGGGATTTATTTGAAAACCAGCTGAAGACAGATAATGACCTTCTTGCGTACCAGATGCAGGGGAGTGAATGTTTTGCCAGGCTGGAGGTTTAAGCAGCAGGATTGTGGTCCAATTCTAAGAGCTCATGAATGAGCACATGAACTTACAGCAGTAGGTTCTTCTTACGAAGAACATGTAAAATTGAAACAGTGCAATAGAGAATGTTCAAAGTGCTTCACGTAAATTATCTTCATAATCATTAAAACAGCCCCATAAAGTAGGACAGTATTATCACCGTCATCATCCCCATATTGCAAAGCGGAACGATGGTGGCTTCTTCCATCTTTTTTTCTTTTCACCAGACAAAATCTGTTAAGCAGGAAAGGATCTCAAAGGCTAAAATGAGACTGCTGTATGCTTTGACTGATTGCCTGGGTAAGTCCTTATTCCCCAGACTCGGTAAATCAATGCTCTTAAATGAAAATAGAAACCTTATTAATTTTAAATGAACAGAAATCTCTTTCCCTATGGTAAGCTATAACTGATTATGATCCAAGTTTACGCCAGAATATCTGAATCTGAAAATAAAGTACCTTGGTTTCTGCATGCCACTTCTCTACATTTGAAGGCTCTTCCTCTTAGAATCAGTCTATCCCCTTGCTGACCAGATTTTGGATGAAGCCCTCAAGGCTGCACCAAGCTCAATCATGTGAGACGTGAAGGACTTCATTGGCATCAGGTCCTGCACCTATAGTGGAAGTGGATCCCAACAAAAAGGGGCATTTTGCAACTGGCTTAGAAATGAATGTTTTGTCTTCTGAAGGCAACACTTGTTGAGGAACTTATGTCTCAGCTGCTAGAAAAGGGTCGTTGAGGATTTAAGCCATGCTCTTCCATATTATTTGTAACAATATGTTCTTCGTGCTCTGCTGATCTGGTCTCAGTAGTGATTTCGTCTGTGGAAGAATGTTCGGGTTGAACCTGTTCAGGCACTGACGATATACGGGAACAAACAACTGTTGGAAGCACAATAAAATACAGAAGATAAAAGAAAAAGTATATCTATATAGGTATAGTTATGTAGGGCCACATATGGAAATGGATGATGACTTTAAAGAGCCTACAGTTCAAAGACAATGAAGTTAGCATCTGGTCATTAATCTAAAAATCCCTAATGTGTAGATAGAGGATTTCTATGTGCATATCCCCTAACTAGGTGGCCTGTTTTAACTAGAGATGGGGGAGAATTTTGTTTGGTCCACATTTTTAAACAACCTAACTTACACTTCTCCGACTACAGATCGGACCATAGTTATCTTTCAGTTTACGCAGTTCTCCAAATTTTGTGTTGCTGTTCTTGGCTCAAACACTGCATACAAAAATACATGTATTAGGGAAACTTGAGACAAAAATGTGTACTTTAGGGAAAGTTGCGTACAAAAATACGTATTTTAGGGTAAGTTGTGTACCAAATTAAATGCGAACTTCCAGGTTTTGGGGAGAAAAATCACAGACCAATGTAGAAACTGGATGGAACAGACTTATGACTGAATACATGTGAAAATGAGGCAGACCAGAAATAGACTGATTTGTCCATCCCTCGTTTCATCTAGCTATCACTTGTGCCAGAGAAAGGGCAGACACAGGGCAGATTCAGTCCCCCCATGCTTGAAACAGGCAATTGATAGTTTATAAGCTTCCATTGCCACCATCTAGCAGGGGATGCATATGCAGATCCAATTCAGCATGGAGGACTGTGTCCACAGCCCCAGATACTGAATGCATCCTTTTGTGAATATGAGACCTGATCCAGCAAGCAGATCCACACAGAACACCCTCCTCCATTCCCCATGCAGACTGCCTTGGTTGCATTACGTTGTACTGGGCAGCACCTAGACTGATTTAACTCTTGGCCACAATCCAGCCCAGAAGAGCCCTTGCACAGTTTCCACTCCTTTAAAATGTTTCGCACAGGAGAACTTCAGGTGCATTTAGCCATTTGTAATGTCTGGATCCCCTTTGCATATATAAATGAAATATAAAAAGTAAAGGTAAAGGTGTCCCCAACCAGTCGTGTTCGACTCTAGGGTACGGTGCTCATCCCCGTTTCTAAGCCGAAGAGCCAGCGCTGTCCGAAGACGCTTCCATGGTCATGTGGCCGGCATGACTGAACACCGAGGTGCATGGAACGCTGTTACCTTTCCCGCTGAGGTGGTACCTATTTAAAGGTAAAGGTGTCCCCAACCAGTCGTGTCTGACTCTAGGGTGCGGTGCTCATCCCCGTTTCTAAGCCGAAGAGCCAGCGCTGTCCGAAGACGCTTCCGTGGTCATGTGGCCGGCATGACTGAACACCGAGGTGCAAGGAACGCTGTTACCTTTCCCGCCGAGGCAGTACCTATTTATCTACTTGCAATTTCTTGCTTTCGAACTGCTAGGTTGGCAGAAGCTGGGACTGAAGACGGGAGCTCACTCCGTCACGCGGCACTCGGGTCTCAAACTGCTGACCTGCCGACCTTCCAGTCTGCAGTTCAGCGTCTTAACCACTAAGCCACCGCGGCCCCCCTGATGAAATATAATGAAATATAGCCATTCTTAAATGGCTATATTTAAGCCATTTAAATATATACTGTCACACTCGATTGAATGGCCTGTAAAATAACTTTATCTTTTGTACAGACTGAGTTTTGGCAACGTTCCCCTTTGTGTTATTGTGTTCTGTAAAATACAGGGACAACCGAAGTTCTTAAAAAAATTGGGGTGCTGTTTATGTAGATTTCCCAGGAACATATGAAGCTCTCTTAAAGTCAGGCCACTGGCTCATTTAACCTACTGCTGTTTGCTCTATCAGTTGCTGTCCAGGGTCTTGCACAATGCCGGTCCTACCATTAGGTAGAGGGATGTGGCTGCTTCCCACAGCAGATGCTGAAGATGGGGAGCAATGCTGGAGGACAGAGGAAGGTGTGCAACACGGCCTGCCCTATGACCCCTATGCTAGCCTGCTGCCCATTTGAGGATGCTGTTCCATCGCAAGTGCTGAAACTATTCAGTTGCCAATCAGAGTAGCTTTTACACATGGGGATTGATCCACATTTAAGCTGGACCAACTGCGCTGGTAGAAATCTACTTTCCTGCCCTCTCCTTCCCGTGGCAGTCGCTCCAGCCCCCTGAAAATGCTACACAGAGAGTCAGAAGACTTTACAGAATGGAATGAGCTGTAGGGTGTGTGTGTGTGTGGGGGGGAGGGATCCCAAAAATCAGGCAGAGGAACCTTCCACAAGAGAAGCCCTTCCTCTCAAGGAAGTCAGATCCTGGATCCAATCCATGGAATGAGTGGGAGGGCAACATTTGTCCTTCGCCTCAGGCAGCAAAACGTCTTGGGCCAGCCCTGCACACAAGGGTCTTTTTCATTCTTGCTGCCCAGTATCCTTCACTTGGAGGAGATGCCACTGATCCTTGGGCTTTCTGTAAGCAGGGCACTTGGTCTAACATGGTGCAGAAGGCAGAGATTAAATATGGACAACCCGGAATTTCAGATATACACAGTTCACATAGGCTACACTCCTGTACCTATTTACCTGGGAGTAAGTTCCACTGAACGCAATGGGACTTACTTCTGAGTAGACATGTTACACTGTTACTGAAGTTTCTGCTGTAGGAATTTCCACCGTTTTATAGCAGCCTTCATAATATGACGGGGCACTAACGTTTAAATAATTTTTTAGTCATTATAGTGACTAAATTATATAGTGACTATATAATTTTTCTGCTTTGCTCATTGGAGTAATTAAGGCTAACATTAATGGCAAAATCTAGTAAATGCTAGGCACAACTCATGTTCCACTGAAAGCTATGGAATAGGGACTCCTATTGTTATCAATGGGTAAAGTGCACCCAACATGCAGAGTAGCCCTATGCATGTTTACTCAGAAGTAAGACCCACTGTGTTCAATGGAGCTTGCTCCCAGTTACATGTGCACAGGACTTTAGGATTAGTGTTGAATTGTGGCCTAAGTGGTCCACAAAAATGAGATGTTCACCTCCCAAATTTACTGCTATGGTCAGAACACCTATCACAGTGTGGCTACATATTTCCTCTTTAGTTCACTCAGGTGCCTTCATGAATACCATTTTTGAAAACAAATTTTATTAGGTTTTCACCTGGATGAACTCCAGTCTTCTTATTTTGTTGTTGTTTATTCGTTCAGTTGCTTCTGACTCTTCGTGACTTCATGGACCAGCCCACACCAGAGCTTCCTGTCGGCCTTCACCACCCCCAGCGCCCCCAAGGTCGAGTCCGTCACCTCCAGAATATCATCCATCCATCTTGCCCTTGGGCGGCCCCTCTTCCTTTTGCCTTCCACTTTCCCTAGCATCAGCATTTTCTCCAAGGTATCCTGTCTTTTCATTATGTGGCCAAAGTACTTCAGTTTTGCCTTTAATATCATTCCCTCAAGTGAGCAGTCTGGCTTTCTTTCCTGGAGTATGGACTGGTTTGATCTTCTTGCAGTCCAAGGCACTTTCAGAATTTTCCTGCAACACCACAGTTCAAAAGCATCTATCTTCCCTCGCTCAGCCTTCCTTATGGTCCAGCTCTCGCAGCCATAGGTTACTACGGGGAATACCATTGCTTTAACTATGCGGACCTTTTTTGTCAGTGTGATGTCTCTGCTCTTCACTATTTTATCAAGATTGGTCTCTCCTCCCAAGAAGTAAACGTCTTCTGATTTCCTGGCTGCAGTCAGCATCTACAGTAATCTTTGCACCTAGAAATACAAAGTCTGTCACTGCCTCCACGTTTTCTCCCTCTATTTGCCAGTTATCAATCAAGCTGGTTGCCATAATCTTGGGGTTTTTTTTAGGTTTAACTGCAACCTAGCTTTTGCACTTTCTTCTTTCACCTTCGTCATAAGGTTCCTCAGCTCCTCCTCACTTTCAGCCATCAAAGTGGTATCATCTGCATATCTGAGATTGTTAATGTTTCTTCCAGCGATTTCAACTCCAGCCTTGTATTCATCAAGCCCAGCATGTCGCATGATGTGTTCTGCATACAGGTTGAATAGGTAGGGTGAGAGTATACAACCCTGCGGTACTCCTTTCCCAATCTTAAACCAGTCTGTTGTTCCATGGTCTGTTCTTACCGTTGCTACTTGGTCATTATACAGATTCCTCAGGAGGCAGACAAGATGATTTGGTATCCCCATACCACCAAGAACTTGCTACAATTCATTATGATCCACACAGTCAAAGGCTTTAGAATAGTCAGTAAAACAGAAGTAGATGTTTTTCTGAAACTCCCTGGCTTTCTCCATTACCCACTGGATATTGGCAATTTGGTCTCTAGTTCCTCTGCCTTTTCTAAACCTAGCTTGTACATCTGGCAATACTCGTTGCATGAATTGCTGGAGTCTACCTTGCAAGATCTTGAGCATTACCTTACTGGCATGTGAAATAAGTGCCACTATTTGATAGTTTAACATTATTTAGTGTTTCCCTTTTTTGGTATGGGGATATAAGTTGATTTTTTCCAATCTGGTGGCCATTCTTGTATAGCTTTGAACACTTTGCTTTTACAGCCCTCCTCACCTCATTTGGGGACTGATGTTTCATCTCTTATTAGGCAATAATTTTTCCTCTCTGGACTAGTCAGTTGTTGTTTTTTTACATTGTAGAATTAAGTTAAACCTGACAAAGTAAGGTAACCATTAAATTAAAGATAAGATTCCAAGTTCTTATGCAAGGTGGTATGTGGCTGAAGAAGCTGTCTCTCTTCTCTCTGTATGACATTTCAATGCAATTCAGGAATAAGCTCCATTGATCTGAATGGAACTTCCTTCAAGGCAGATAAGGCAGATAACCTTAAATGACACTGTAAAACCATCAGCTGGATAATATGGCTATTCAGACAGTGCCAGAAGGCGAGAAACATGAGAGCTGTAAAAGAAATTATCTCTTCTTGCTACCCATTATCTTGCCTTGTTAATATTCTACTAGGAATCCTTTTTATATTTTAACCTAGTGGAATGCTTTAGTTGGCTACTGCCTAGAAACAGGTTGAAACCAGTTGTCTATGCTACTCAGATTTTTCATACTCACAGAGAACCTTAACCTCAAGTTAGCATTTCTTCTTAACATTAAAATTTCAGGTAAAATGGCACAAATTTTTAAAATAGCAACACCCATACCAATAAACTCTTCTGCAATCCCAGCCTCCTTTTCAAGGATTTTGATGAGGGTTCAAGAATTGCTGAACAATGGAACTTAAAAAAACTTGAGATAGCTGTGTCATGCTTGCATCACCCCCTGCCCCCAACACATTGTCCCAACTTAGGCCATAAAGAAACTGAAGGTGGTTTGAAGGAGGGATCAGTGCTTGTAATATGGACATTCTTACTGCTTTAGGGCCTGGGTCAAAAACAATGTGTGTGTAACACCACTGGAAGCGAAGCCTCTCTCAAACCACTTTTAACCATTTTAAAAATGATTGTTTTTTATTGAGCCTGGAGAAGAGATGATTAAGAGCCAATATGATTGCCATCTTCAAATATCTGAAAGGCTGTCACACAGATGATGGAGCACATTTGTTCTCTGTTGCTCCAGAGGGTAGGATATGAACAACGGTTTCCAATGACCAGAAAGGGGATTCTGACTAAAGATGAAGAACTTCTTGATGGTACGAGATGACTGACAGGGAACACAGACTGCCTCATAAGGTGGTGGACTCGCCTTTGTTAGACGAGAACAAAGCTGGATGGCCACCTATCAGGGATGCTGTAGCAGCAGATTTCCTTAATCAGCAGGGGATGGGATTACTAGATGACGGAGGGAGCAATCTTATGGGGATCGACGGTCGTTTCCGACCCCGGGTGCAGCCGCCTATTCATTGCAGGGTCGGAGGAGTGGCGAGGAGTGCATCTCCTCTGCTCTCCCGCCACCCTGCTCTCGCGGCTAGGCAGCTGATTTCAGCTGTCCAGCCATGGGACCTCGGAGTGCAGGGTGGGGAGGCCGAAAGACATATAGGAAGTGTCGTACTGGCACTTCCAACCTCCCCTCCCCAGCCCGCCCCCAGGAACGCCCCGTTTCCCCCGCTTTGCACTGCTCTTACGAGTGCGGGGCTGAACTGCGCTGCCTATGAAGTGGCATGGGAGGGGGTGGAGCACGAGCTCCAAGGTCGGTTCCTGGGAACTGACCAATCCTATGGCTGTCTAGCCACTGACTAGCGGCCACAGGATTGTACCCTAAATTTTGCATTGCACACCCGATTATTTATATATATATATATATATATATATGCACATACACACACACACTTCTATTTTTCAGTTTTATAGTGATGCTAAATACTTACCCAACAGAGCCCGAAAACAGTGAGTTACAAATACAACCAATGCAGAGAGAAACAAGGAGCCCAGGAAGTAAATCTGCAATGAATTCAGAAGTTGATATTAGTTAGAGCCACAAAACTCCAGGTGTTTACTCAAAGGGTAATGGACTCATTACATACCAGACTAGACTGCAAAGTATTCTCCCAGAAAATACTCAGGTGAAGGTAAAGCAAAGCTAATGTGCATGGACTAATTGATTCTTCAGTGCTAAGATTCCAACACCTGTGGACAATAGTTAAAATATATTCATATATAAATATAAAAAGCTGGTTCTTAACATTCCGTCACACTCTAGGGTGATCAGGAACAGGCGCAAATCTTAATTCGGGTCATCAGGGTCACACTCTAGAGTGACCGCCCTCCATGGGTTCATTGGTGTCAGGGAGCATGGCTACTTCCCCCCGACATCATTTGGTCCTCAGTCGATGCACTGAATGAGGGTTCAGCTGCTGCTCCCCTGGGAGGAACCCTCTTGTTATCTCCAATCTGTCATTAGAGATAACAAGGGGATTCCCCTTCATGCCACTTGCCCATTTGGAGGGGGAGCAGCATACACTCTAAATCTGCTTGGAGATAATAAGGGGTTTCCTTTCCCCACCTCCTCCCCAAGCTCCTGGTAACATCAGGCCAGGGGGTGGGACTTGGGGAGAGGAGTGGGTGGGGTCCATGGAGGGAGCACAGGCCTCCATAGGTCAGATAAGCAACCTCCATGGGCCAGATTAGGCCCATAGGTCAGAGGTTGCCCACCCATGATCTAATATATACACCACAGTTCAATTTAACACTTCAAGCAACAATACTATACATGCTTATTTTCAGGTCGCACTGAACTCAAAGGCACTTAACTTTGAACAAACATGCTTAGACACCTGTTTGAGGTTCTGCCCTTTTGAAAAATGAGATTTTGCCTTCTCAGTGGCAGTGGCATAGTGACAGAAGCTTCCTTCAAGCAATGATGGTTGCGTGGAGGAAGGGAACGAGGCTATGCCTACTGGCCCCACGCCTGCATCCCTGCACCACTCCTGTGGGGTATGTGTGTGTGAGAAGGTGTGACTGGGGAGCCTGCTCTATATGTGCAGAGCCTAGTATAACCCAGATTCTAAATCAGGGGGGAGCTGACGCACATAGAGTGGTCTCCCCTCTTCAGAGTTTCCCTCCAGATTCATTCATTCATTCATTCACTCATTCCATTTATATCCTGCCTTTTTTCCTCCTTAAGGAACCCAAGGTGCCGTACATAATCCCGCTCCATTTTAGCCTCACATCAACAAACCTGTGTGGTGGGTTGGGCTGAGAGTCTGTGACTGGCCCAAAGTCACCCAGTGAGCTTCCATGGCTGAGTGGGGACTAGAACCCAGATTTCTCAGCTCCTAGTCCAACACTCTCACCACTACACCACAGTGGCTCTCAGATGTGTGGGTTGTAGGCAACAAGCAGGGATGTAATGGCACGAGTGGAGCCGGCAGACATGGTCCTGCTCTCTTCCTTCACGTGATTATGATTATGTGGCAGAGAATGCCTGAAAGGGCCCTGAATTACCTTGGAAGAGAGATCCAACAAGTCACTTGTAGCTTGTGAAATCTTTGTGCATTGCAAAAGAATCTGGCACATGTTCTAGGGCATATTATCAGTTCACAATGGGTGAAGGTCAGTTCTGAATTTATTTAATTGCATGTTACTTTTATTGTTATTGTTTTATACTCTATACCATTTTTAGTCTGACCTTGTACATCATTTTCAGTATTGATAAAAGGCGGCAAATGATTTAAACAACAAAATAAGATAGGACTTTTCAAGTCTAAACTCTCAATGTCTAAGGGGAAATCAAAACATACTTTGAATGATGTAAATACTTTATTTCTTAAAAAAGGGGGGGCACTGATGAAGAAGAACAAGAACAGCCTCACCTTTCATAAAGCTCCTGACGGAGGGTCGTATTGCTGGAGTGGGTGGCCCTGTTGATTTTTAAAAGATCCAAAATACGACTGGGGATGGAATAACCTTCTTCCAGAAGAAGGGCCAAATTAAAAAATCCCTGTAACATGTAAATAATTAACATGTATTAATTTACAGTACTGCTAGCTTCAGATTGAAAGCCTACAGTTTGTCTTCGCAGCATCTCTATTGATCTCACTTCACACATGAAGAACAGAAGCTGAGAGTGTGTGCAACTTGCGCGATGCATGTGTTTGACTCTAATGCATCCCTGCTTCCCGTCTTTACTTAATATACAGAGACACAGCTTTGCCAAGGCATTATGTTTTTCTATTGCTTTATGCCAGGGGTTGGGAGCCTTTTCCTTGTTGAGGTCCACATTACATCACTGGGTGTGGCCAGCACCAAAAGTGGACAGGACCAGAGCCTGCAGTGGGAGGAGTTACAGATTGTCTCTTACCACTGTTCAGTTCACAATGGAAAAAAAGACATTTACACCCAGGCATGCTCATTTTCCAACTTGTGTAAGGTTTGCTCCATCAGTTTTATAACTGGGGGAAATTGCAGGACAGAGTAAATAGGATCTATAATCTGGAGCTAGAGAATGGGGAAATGGGGCATGGGCTGGGAGAGTCGGGATATCTGGGTTGAGAGGCCTGGAGGGCCACATTTGGGCCATAGGCTGGAGGTTGCTCACTCCGCTTTAAGGATAAAAAACGTGCCCTCATTTGATGAACAGGGGGAGCACACAATCCTCAAAAGAAAAAGGACATGGATAGGGTTGGAAAAATAGCAATCTGTCAGGTAGCAACCTAGACAGTGAAACAGAGAGCAGTGGGCCAGGAAAGCCAGTGGCACAGATTAAGGAAGCACTGAGGCTGACAACTAGGAATAACCTGAGACAGAAACCCTCAGAGACTGCAGCCCTTGAGCACAATGCCACTGAGGGGCTGGTATGCTCACTTCCCCAGGGGCTCCTGCTCCACAGGAGTTGAAGGGACTTTGCTACACTAGGCAGGGCAAGGGAGGGAGGGAGGGAGGGAGGGAGGGAGGGAGGGAGGGAGGGAGAACTGTGTCCTAAAGCCCATGTGCAGTCTGGGGCCCAGATGTAATTTGCAAAGGAAGGTGCCCATGCTAGAAGCAGCATGAGTACCAAAACAGACATGTGGTTTCAGGTATGTCATGCAACTCAATGATGCTCCTTCAGGCAGTCACCCAGCCTACCTGTGCGATCAAGCCAGTCTTGAGAGCGGAGCTGACTGTAACAACAAATACAACTTTTTCATAATGGGGTTTTATCGCTCTATAGCAGCTTCTATGCTAGTGCAGCAAAGAATGTGAGGGTCTTCTGTATCCTTGGTAATGTAAATGCTTTTCTGAGAAATGTTAAAGATGTCACGTATAGCAAAGCTGTCAAACTCAAGTAAGCTAGAGAGCCAAATTCCCCAGGGAGCATATGTTCGAGAGCTCCATGCACAATGCTTCACTGCACGATGTTAATTCCACCAAGGGCTAAACAGGAGGTGGTACTTGTCATGCAGTTTGCCCTTACACAGCTTTCTCATAATGGTGTAGGGGTGAGGGCAAGCTGGGTCAAGACTATGGCAAAGGATTAAAGCCCCCCTCCCCACTACCATATTCATGATCCAGCTCCCACCTGCCCCTCCATGCCACCTAGTTGTTAAGGAAAAAAACTACACAAGGACAAACTATATCCCAAACATCACATGCACTTTGCCCCAACACCAAACTATCAATTGAATCTCTATTAGACACCAAGAATGCAATCCTATGCATGTTTAGACAGAAAAAGGTCCTACAACTCCCAGCATTCCCCAGCCAGCTATAGCATAGGATTGCACCCTAAAATGGGAAAACTAGAAATGGCAACTGTGGCAAGGCACCTGTTCTTAACCACTTTATAGCATCAATATAACAAAGTCATACTGGCCAGAATCCAATGGAGAGGTAGGGTTAAGTGCTCTCACCTCTCATGGGACTATTTCATACTTCACTGTGGCATGCAATATCAGCCTCAAGTGCATCAGCCCCATTGCTCTGAAAGTCATCAACTTCCAAGCCCTGTACACGTTTCAGTCATATGGAATGTGGTATAGATTACAAACCACTCTATGGATCTAAAAGGCCTCAACACCCCCCGCCCCCCGACTGAGACTATGGCTTTCTTCACATGGAACTTTTTTCCTGCTATTGAGATGGCTCTCCCATGGAAGCTTGTGAGCTCTTTAGATGACGCCGTGAACCTCCAGGGAGTCTCCTGCACTAAAAGACCTTTATTTAGTTTTAAAATAGATTGGAGATAATGAGCTATCAAATTACCCCGTTGTGTTCCACTTGAGTTCCCTCCATGAAAAGAAGAAACGCAGCAAGAAGAGGAGTGAGATCAATGAAAGTTATGGAAGACTAAGGTATGGAGAAGGAGCGGGAAAGGGGAGGGAGAAAAGGAAGCGAGTGAAAAAGGGAGTTGTCGTGATCCTGCATTTAAAATGGAAAGCCCTGTTTTAAATGCAGAATTTTAGGCTGGTGTAGTGATGCTCTATACCACCATCTACCTGCGCATCTCCATGTAATGCTGCTTGTGCATACATCTGTACTGACATGTCCAAGTTTCTGGATTGGTTCCAATATCCATAGTAGTAGAAGTCTCCCACCTTCAAATAAGCTATGAAAAGAACAGACACACTAAAGACTGTGAGATTAGTTATTTTCATACTCTGCTCAAGTTAAGACACAAATCACAGTGTCTTCGTGTAGCCACCAGCTCCCAAAAGGCATTAATTAAATAACTGACCAATTGATGAATTACTGCTTACCATCAACTGCCTAGTTATGCAAAAACAGCTAGAAGGAGGCCATTCTTCACCAAAGAGCATGCAAACAACATTATCTTTAACACATTTTTATACATACCAAATGAGGGTGCATTGCTCTGAGAAACTGCAAAATTATAGTATCTCCAAACACAGTCCGTAGCCAAGTATCTTTTTGCCAGATTCTGGGGGAGGGTGGGGAAAAGAACGGCTCAGTGTGTTTTCCAAGCAAAATAGTTAACAATTCAAAATGACAAGAGGTTGTGAAGAGACTTCCTTACTGGTCTCTCTTCACAGAGATGTGCCAGATTTGTCTGTGAGACCTCAATTCCAGTCTCTGCTGACAGAATGTAATACAGCAGGGCTTCATGCCTAAAATTGGAGAGGAGTGAGAGAAACAAAAAAATGGGCCAGGACACTTGTTCACTCCAGAGTAAGAGAACAAATTGCTTCCAATAGCTCCTGACAAAGGAAGGAAACCTTCCGAAACGTGTTAAGCGTAATAAATATTGTTTTTGTGAGCACCGGAGCTGGTCTCCTCATTTTTCACCGAGCACTCCATGTGATCAGAGTGTGCACCCTAAAACATCCCCCAGAATCATCTACGGCACACAGATGTTCCTGGGAAGACATCTGTGTAGAAAGTGGTCCATGAAGGCAGAAAATTGGTTTAAATATCCACATTAATAGGGGCCAAAGTTAAGATGGCAATGGCATAACCAAATTCAGGTCATGCAGAATTCACAGAAAATGGTGGTGGGGTGTGGACCATTTAAAGTGCCAACATATGTGGGTAGGATGAAGGATCTGAACCTATCTCCACCCCCTCCTCCGGACACATAAACCAACCCCTTCTCCTCAGCATTTTTTTTTTTTTTGACCAGTGGAGATAATTTCTGGTCACAAAGCCCCACCAAGAAAAAAAACTGGCCACAGAGAAGCCATCTTGTGAGGGAACGTTCGGGGCGGAATAGGGATTCCAATTTCCCTTCCTGCCAGTCCATGCTGTTTTTTATATGGCCCTAACCCTGCCCTGTTCATATGAATTTGGCGATTCATATGAAGCCATGACAAACTACTTATAATGTTAAATGTATCACACCGCTGTGTGAAACTTTAAAAACTGTAAATAGCAGCTGTCTGGGCCCCCACGCAGGATTAGGACCAGGGTTTTTTTTAACACCCTGCCATGTCCCCCCCCCTCAAAGCTGCTAGTAACCACAGGATGGAAGCTTCCATTGGTGCATCCCTCTAGCGCCAATTTGTGGGTTTTAGTGCATAGGGCTCAGGAAGAAAGAATAGCTCTCCAAAGCAACAGCTCCATCTACTGGTCGGAAGAAAGGATGTTAGCTGGTTTAAGCTGCATTCACACAGATACTTTCTACAGGAGGCTGTGCGAAGCCCTACATGTATTGTGCCTGTACAATGCTTTGACAGAATTCCTAGATGTAACCGCATGGATTGAGACATGCTGGATTTGGGCTACCATTAAAAGGACAGGAAACTAACTGTCAAAGATTTTGTTTATTATGGCATTTGTGCCACCATGCAAGATTTTCTGCTTTGGACACCAAAATATCTTGGGCTGTTTCAGAGCCGAACTAGAAAGACAATGGAGGTCCGTGATCAGATCTTCATCTCTTTAAATTTTAGCAAATAGTATCCCCAAGGTGTGTTGCTCCCTAATTCAAACTGCACCAGCCGCACAAGGAGGAGGATGACCCTTTTCCCCTGCACTGTTTTCCTAATGAAAATTGTTCACCCAGAACTGCTATTTGCCACATTACAGAAAACCTAACAGACTGGAGATCTGATAACAGATGCCAAATGTCTTACCTAGTTTGGCTCTAAATTTCTAGGTCATATTGGGCTAATGGTCTGTCATGAACTGAAACCTCTGACAGATCTGTTGGGAGTAACAGAATTAAGAAAGGGATATATCAGTAATCAATTTAGCTACCGTTCGTTGGCCAGCTCTCACGATAAACTATAGAATTTGTATTTCTTCCCCCACCCCTTTTTCTTTTTTGCTCTCATCTATGACAAGAACGAGGTACTGGGAAGGCACAGAGTTATTTCACCATATCAGTAAAAACACATCATGCATATAGAAAAGCTAACATTCAGTAACAGAATGCCAAGAACAGGGTGCCCAAGGAGATCCAGTGTGGTGTAATAGTTAGAATGATGTATTGGGACTGGGATTCGGGAGACTTCGGTTTAAGTCCCACTCAGCCATGAAGCTCATTGGGTGACTCTGAGCCAGTCAATGACTCTCAGCCTAAGCCATCTCACAGGGTTCTTGTAAGGATAAAATGGAGAGGAGGAGGATCATGTACGCCGCCTTGGAGGAAAAGGTGGTATATAAATGTAACAAACAAACAAATAAAAAACAGCACAAGGGCACCAAACCTACCAAGACAATTCAAGGTAAGAATTGAGTGCTTTTCGGATGACATGACCTAAGTAGCCATTCTTTTCTGCCACGTATTTTGCCCAGCTGTAAATCAAAACAATAACATTAGAACTAGAGGCCTGCAGCCAACATTATGGCTGGCAAATATCTAAACACACCACAGCCCAATCAGCGGTCCATGGGAGAATCTCCTCTGCCAGTTGGGCCCAGACATGGGCTGCCAGTCTATATCCAGGCCTGATTCAAAGTGTTGGTATTAACATTCAAAGCCCTTAACGGCTTTTGGATCAAGCTAGCTGAAGATCGTCTCCTCTCATATATACCTGTCCGGACCCTAAGTTCATCCTCAGCGGTCCTTCTCTGGGAACCCACACCAAAGGAAGTGAGGTGGTTGGCTACTAAGAAGAGGGCCTTTTCTGCTGGGGCATCCCAGTTGCGGAATGAACTTCCCAGAGAGGCTCGCCTGGCACCTACAAGGTGCTCTTTTCAGCATAAGGTGAAGACCTTATTTTCCCAAGATTTTTAGTCATTCAGTTTCTGTTATTATAAATTTGTTATTATATTTTAAATCTTTGCACTGCTGCTAGGTTTTATATTGGGTTTTTTAAATTTTTATTTTATACTGTAGTTTTAAACCCTTAAACTTTTGTATTGTATTTTATTGTGTTGTTTGTATGGTTTTAATTGTTGTGAACCATCCAGAGACCTTCAGCTAATGGCGATATAGAAATGTAATAAGTAAGTAAGTAAATAAATAAATTCCCCAGCATGCTGTTCCTCACGCTTGTCTTGCCTGCTACCTCCTCACCCACCTCTGCAAGGGTTGACACTTTGGCAGCAGCCCTCAGGTTGTGAAGGCATGGGAAGATGTCCCTCACCTCCACCATGTACCTCAGAGACTGTTCGAGGTGGGCACTTTGCAGCGATGCCCAATCGCATGGAGGTCTCGCTCAGGCCATTTCTTCCCTTCTTCTTCCCATCCCAGTACTGACAGAGGGGAATCACGCAAGCTGGGCTTCTGCATGAGCAGAGCGGGAGACGCCAACTCGCACATTCATGGAGGGGAAGACGGTTCATGGAGGACAGTTGCCTTCATTACCATTGTAAGAACTGAGGCTCCCTCTCTCCCTCCTTAAAACATGCAATTAAAGCTTCACAAGTGAAAATCCTCTCAGCTCATGGGGAGACACAACAAGCAGGGTACAAAAAGAAGAACCCAGTGTAGAGTACATTCATTCATGTATATGTATATGTATACACACACACACACACATATATACATATACCGCCCAACAGCTGAAGCTCTCTGGGCGGTTCACAAAAATTAAAACCAAACAGCACACAATAAATTTTTTTATAATATATAGAACATTAAAACCGCAATATAACAATACAACCACAATAAAACCTACATTAAAGTCACCTACACACACACACACACACACACACACACTCATAATTAGAATTTTGCTCTTTCTAACATTTAGCATTACTTACATTACTGCCTTTTCAGGGTCCCTGGGAAAGCTTGGTAAATTCCCTGTAATATAATATTGAGAACACCGCAATGTCCCTTCCATGTGTCCGCTTTCTGCTGCTTTATAGAAATAGTTAGCAGCAATAGTCTGCAAAGAAAAAAGGGTAGAAAAATATAAACTGATCTTGTTTGTTTATTTATTTACTCATTTATTACAGTTATTTATAGACCACCTCTCATCATAAAAGATAACAAAGTGGTTTACAAAACAAAACTAATACAGTAAAAAGGCAGTCAAACATGCAACGAATACTCAGAAATCAATAAAGCCAGTACTAAAAATGTTTGTTTTCACTTCCACTAGTTTTAATAGCCTATACATATGGGGAAAACATAAGTTTTAAACAAAGGTAATTAGCTACATTTTTGTACACCAAATAAAATGGCCATGTCTCTATTATACACTCGAGAAACCAGATAGGAAAACATTGATAAATACTGAATCCATGTTAGAATGTCACCAACAGTAAGGTTAATCCATTTGTGACACTTGTCCAGAAGGCTGCCTCATTTGAGACTGGAGACCAAGAATAGATTTTGAGAGAGCTAAAAGTGATTTGAGAAGGCATCACTTCTCACAGTGCACGTACATATTTCTTTTGCTCCACTACCACCTCTGGCTAAACAGATTTTGCAGGTTTTTTAAACAATCAAAACCCCTGCTGAAATTCTTTGATCAGAGGTGAAAGTGAGATGAGCGTATACACCATGGGCATTTCTACACCAGCCTAAAATCCTGCATTTAAAACAGGGCTTCCTGCCTGTTTTAGATGCAGGATCACCACTGACTCCCATTACATGCGCTCCCCCCTGCCCATATCTGAGTCTCCCATTATCTTTCATTGATCTCGCTCCTCTTCTTGCCGCTTTAACTCTTTTCACAGAGGAAACTGAAGCGGAACACAACGGGGTAATGTGATAGCTCATTATCTGTGATCTATTTAAAAACAGAATAAAGGGCATTGAGTGCAGGAGGGTCATGGCAGAAAGAGCCCGCAAACTTCCGTGAAGGAGTGATCTCAGTCACAGGATAAAAGCTCAGTATGATGAAGCCCCGTGAGCAGTGTTCTCTTCATTAAACTAACTTCAGTTGTATGAAAAAGCTATGGTCTGTCTCAAGCCTTAAAGCAAGGGTAGGCAACTTCTGTGGTCCAATCTGCCAACACCCAGAAATCACCAAGGGCTACAACCCTTCTGCGCTGAAGGTGGCCAATAAATATTTTAAATAAATAAAAATAAATCCTCCATGTCGCTACAATTGCCACCGTCGCTGGTGGATCTGCTGCTGAAATGTGGAGGCAGCAGCAAAAAAGCAGCGCTTTCTCTTTAAACCAAGGTGTGTAGAAGCACTGTCCTTGTTTTAAAGCAAAATTGCACTCCTGGAAGCCTCCTTCACTGTGCAGCAAAGGGCCTCAGATTTGGGGACCCATTTAGTATATTGGTCTCTCTCTTGCTCTAGGCCGATTGACTTCTTGAGCACATCAGCTAGGGTTGGAGATCCTTTTATACAGCTTTAATAAAGGACACCAGAAAATAAAAGCACCAAAAATTTCGTACAGGGCTTTTTCAGTTTCAGTACCCAGGTTGTAGGATTCCCTATCCAGGGGACCCCCAATCCCCCCGCCCAGGCCTTCACTGGAGTTTCAGCATGCTAAATCCTTTTTGTCTTGCTGTGTCTTCTCATTTTTAGTGTTGTTTTATGGATTGTATCTTGTTTTAACTCAGGTTTTGAATTACTCTGGGGGCAATTAAAATATTATCAATAAATTAATATGTATACTCACATGGTTTCTACCAGTCACTCCTGGATAAATTCCATCTAAATACAGGACACCAAGATTGAAAGATGCCTCAGGATTGCCCATAGCTTCAGCTTTTAACCAGTATTTGGCTGCTTCTGCATAGTCCCTTTTAAAGTTATGATAATACCAGCCCAGGCCATTCACTGCCTGAGGCAGTCCCTGTAGGTAAAAAGTGGACAATCTTAAAATCAGTCAGGTTGTGCAGAATGTTTCAGTCCCCACGCTCCCTTGCTAGAGGACACAACAGCTAACAGAGACATCGGGCCAATCAAAGGCTATACAGGGCACAAGGTTGTCTGAGCATATTTTTTAAAGTATTCATTAAACACAACCATTTTGATTACAAACTGCCCAAGAGAGTGTGCAGGATAGCTTTATGGTTCCACTCCTATGTGGACAGCTGCTTTCAGAAGGTGGTGCTGGAGGATTTCTGCTGGACCCCTTGGCATTTATGCTTTGGGCTCCCCAGTGCTATTGAACATTTACATGAAACTGCTGAGTGTGCGGCCATCCAGAGATTTCGAGTGCAGAGTCATCAGTATACCCAGCCCTATTTCTCTTTTTCATCAGATCCTGGTGAGGTATTGGAAGTGGTTAATCAGTGGCTGACTGTGGTAATGGAATGGATGAGGGCAAAAAAAACAAGCTCAATCCAGATGAGATGGAGGTGCTGTTGATGGGTGGCTCATCTATCCAGGGTAATGGTGTTCAACCTGTTCTGGAAGAGGTTGCACTCCCCCTAAAGGATCAAGTTTATAATTTGGGGATCTATCTCTGTTACTACAGGCACAAATGTCCTCTGTGGCATGGGGAGACTTCTACCAGCTTAGGCTGGTACACCAACTATGTCCCTACCTAGATGGTGATTGCCTGGTCTTGGTGATCCATGACCTGGTAACCTGTTTCTTAGATTATTGGTCAAGAAGCAACAGTAAGAACCAGACATGGAACAACCGAGTGGTTCAAAATTGGGAAAGGAGTACGACAAGGCTGCATATTGTCACCCTGCTTATTTAACTTATATGCAGAGTACATCATGAGAAACGCCGGGTTGGATGAACCACAGGTCGGAATTAAGATTGCCGGAGAATTATCAACAACCTCCGATATGCAGACGATACCACCCTAATGGCAGAAAGCGAAGAGGATCTCAAGAGCCTCTTGTTGAGGGTGAAAGAGGAGAGTGCAAAAGCTGGTTTGAAACTCAACATTAAAAAAACGAAGATCATGGCATCTGGCCCCATCACTTCCTGGCATATAGAAGGGGAAGAAATGGAAGCAGTGAAAGTTTTTACTTTCTTGGGCTCCAAGATCACCGCAGACAGTGCCTGTAGCCATGAAATTAAAAAACGCTTGCTCCTTGGGAGGAAAGCTATGGCAAACCTAGACAGCATAGTAAGAAGCAGAGACATCACCCTGCCGACAAAGGTCCGTCTAATCAAAGCTATGGTTTTCCCAGTAGTAATGTATGGCTGTGAGAGCTGGACTATAAGGAAGGCTGAGCGCCGAAGAATTGATGCTTTCGAACTGTGGTGCTGGAGAAGACTCTTACAAGTCCCCTGGCTGCAAGGAGGTGAAATCAGTCAATCCTAAAGGAAATCAACCCTGAGTGCTCATTGGAAGGTCAGATACTGAAGCTGAAGATCAAATATTTTGGCCACCTAATGCGAAGAGAAAACTCTCTGGAAAAGACCCTGATGCTGGGAAAGACTGAAGGCAAAAGGAGAAGGGGACCACAGAGGATGAGATGGCTAGATAGCATCACTGATGCAATGAATATGAACTTGAGCACACTCCGGGAGAGAGCGCAGGACAGGAAGGCCTGGCGTGCTATGGTCCATGGGGTCACGAAGAGTCGGACATGACTGAACAACTGAACAACAACAACAACAACAAATCCCCAGAGTATGGGCGGGGGGTCAGACGATTGCAGGGGGAAAAGAAGCCACCATGGCTTCTCCCCACACACGTGTATGTTATGTGCATGCCCGTTGCTTACATAATTACCTGGGCTACAGCGTGGGTTGGTGTGTCGTTCGAACCCAGCGTGTGGTGCAGCGGATGTGGCTTTGTGCAACACCTACTGCAGGGCATGGGTTGTAGGGTGGACACAAAGCCAAAGTGGTTTTCAGTGTATAAAGCCCTTCATGTCTTAGGGCCTCAGTATCAGAAGGACCAACTCTGCTCTAAAATGGTGGGTGGCTACAAGTGAATGGCCTTTTTAGTGGTAGTTCTCCATAAGTGGAATGCCCTCCCCAGAGGACTTCCATCTGGCTCCTACTTTGTTGATTTTTTAGCACCAAGCAAAGACCTTTTTATTTTCTTGGGTGTTTTAACTTGCTACACTTTACTTCCTAGTTGTATCTTAAAGATGAGTTTTAGAGCTGTTTTATCTCTGTGGATATTTTTTGATCTTTTTAGTTGCTTTTGCTACTTTAGTCTTTACTACTTTAAATTCTGTTTGTAAGTATTTTAGAAATAATTGTATTGTATTTAGCTCATTTTTTGTATTGTGCCACATTTTTCCTGGTCTAAAAAACTTGGTGAAAGTGCTGGTTGGACACAGAAGCGAAACTGGAGGGTCATGACGTCATCTAGATAACCTGTAAACAACCGTGAATAGGAAATGACAAGCGCACGACAAATGCCTCATATAGAAAAGCCCTTTATCAGAGGAGAGATGGAGAGAGAGAATTATCTGAGCTGGCTAGTGCACAATCTCTTGGCCTATATAAACTGTTACCTTTGATGCAGCTTTTCTCATCAGATGTAGAGCAAGTCTTCTGTTCTTTTTCACACCTTGACCCTAAGCAATGACAAAGGTCAGTTTTAGAAATGTGCAAAGCCCTCTTATTTCAACCTCATTGAAAAATGACATTCCCTGTTTGGAACATTAATTAAAAATGGATACGTAATTTTTTGCAAGGGTAGGATTTTCCAAAGCAAAAATGGTGTCTTAGCAAAAATGTGCTTTGTTCCCTATTCAGGTGCTGACTGGCTTGCTAATGCCTTACAAGATCAACGTATTGCGTATCTGCCTACATTCTGTGAAAGCGCCTTAATTGCACAACAGCTTGTGCAACCAGTCATTTTTTTTCCTTTGAAGATGTGCAATAATTCTTCAGAAGCCTGCTACTCTATTAAGGTCACAGATACAGAACTGCCAGTATGTGATTTTTCTTTTGTGAATCAATAACACAGGCATTTATTCCATGCATATTAAATTGTTTATTTTTCTATTTTATTGTAAACTACACAATCATTTCTTTTCTTTATTTAGCAAATTGCTAAGATCATTTTTGCTTGGAACTGGAAATCAGTGCTAATTCCAACAACCGCAGAATGGTTGAAAAGGATGATGGAAATCTCAGGAATCTCAGAAATGAGTATACTTAAGGACAAAATATACCAAAGCAATGTATCCACGGTCTTGGTTGAATTGGGAGAAAAATGGAAACCATTTATGTTGCAATATTTATTTTTGAAAGGATTGGAAAGGATTTTTTTCTGCAATGCCGTAACACGATAAAAAGGGAGAATATTCTATTGCTGTTAATGTTTAAAAACTCATCTTACCTTGAATAAAACAATGGAATAATCATATATGGATACTAGGTCTCCAGTTTCCAAGGCACCCTTTGCATACCACTCCACGGCTGCTTTGGGATTTTTTCCCACTCCTTGCTGGCCCCAGAAAAGCATCTGTCCAAGACGTTGCTGAAACACGACTAAAATGTCAATACATCTCAAGTGTGAAATCTAAAGATTAAATACAGATGTCCACACAAATGTATGCAAGTTTTAATAGGGCCAAGAGAAGTGCTTTAAGGAATCAAAAAAGACAACTAGATGAGGGCTCTTTGACAGTGTAGATGAATTCATACATTACTGTACTAATGAGGGTGTGTATTTGAATCCATTTCTACCTGGTTTGGAATGCAGGGTGGAAATGCACATCCTCGACAACTGTCCCAGACTGCATACGTGAGATTTGTGCATATCTGGATGAAGGTGCATTGTGTCTGTGAGATATACAGTGCAACCTTGTATACTGTTTTTGGCTAAGTGAAAGCACATAGTACTTAATATAATTCAGGTCATACCGAAAAAACAATGAAAGGTGAAATATACTAATGTACACTTTACCTGTGCGGCTGCATCTCCTCTTGTTGCTTCATGTTTCAACCACATGAAGATGTCGCCATTTTCTTTGGTTTGTGCTTTCAATAATTCATCATCCTTAAGCCTGATTTCTTCTACAAATGCCTAAAATAAAAGAAAGAAAACATTTAAAAATGTAAGTGAGAAAGATCTCATTCATACCACTGAAAGTGTTGTGTTTTCGAGTGTTCTTCTGCTCTGTTCTAGTGCTCAGAGCTCTTACAGTTTGCCTTTTAGACTGTGCTACGTTGACCAAAAGGGGCTACTGTTAGCCGGTACACCACTGAGTTACATGCACAAGGCCCTGGCATCTCCTATTAAAGCAAAGCTTTCCCAACCTGGTGCCTTCCAGAGGTATTGGAATGCAAGTCCTACCATCCCCATGGCTGGGGACAATGGGAGTTGTAGTCCAAGACATCTGGAGGACACCTCAGACATGGGAGCTGCTGCCAGTCAGAGTAAACAATACTGGGATGGATGTATGGATGTGCTGGCTCAGCTTAAAGAAGCTTTGTCTGTATAAGCTGCAGTTAATACCAGGAGCACCATTTCAAATTCTGGGCGGATGGGGGGAGATTCAAAGCAAGGGTCAAAGCGAAGGTCAAAGCAGCGATGCAGGCGGGAAATTGTTCACTTTTAGAAATGCATTGTTTAATAAATTTAATTAGTAACATAATGAATGAACACAGTATCAGTCAAACTGGAAAACTGGAATGGGTATAACATTGGTGAAATCTAAAATCAAAGTTGCAATCAACTTTTTTTCAGATGACTATCCCTCGGAAGCACATATATGTATGTACACAGCTCTTCAGGCTCACTAAAATGAATATATTGTTTTCAGGGCCTCTATTTCTGAAAATAAAAATCTAAATAATCTAAGGGAGAAGACAGCCATAGGATACGTCGGTTTCCAGCAACTGACCTTCTCTCCCTCCCGCGCTGTCTCTCAGGCAGCTCAGAACGGCCCCATGCTCAGAAGAGGAGTGCAGAGTGATGAAAACGGGGCGTTCTGGGGTGGGGAAGGAGGAAATGCTGGTATGGCATATCCTATGTGTCATTCTGGCAGCCACTTCCCCCACTCCACCTTCCCACAGCTAGACAACCAAAATCGTCTGTCTAGCCACAAATGCAGGGCAGCTGAAGTGCAGAGGGGACGCTCCCCTCCACAGTTCTTCGGCCCTGCATTGGAGAGGCGGTTGCCTCTGAGTTTGGAGGCGGCCGCCTATCCCCATAGGATTGCGCTCTTAGAAAAGTAAATGGCACTGAGTTGTCATGTCTTTAAATATTTACAAATATGCCAATAAAAATAATTTCCAAGTAAAGCTTTGAATTTGTTTGAATATAACATTTAAACTACATGAGAAGTGCCCTTCATTGAATTTTCTTCCTTAATTATTTCAGTCCAGCTACTTTTGGCAATTGGAAAAAAAATCTCAGATATTTGTGCACTTTGCAAAATTAGCATTACATACTTTTAATGTTTATTTATACTCATTGTAAGTCAAATAAACATGCTAAATCAGATCTCCATCAAACAGAGCAGAGGAAAATTTTCTGATTCAAAATTGTCTGGAAAACCCACATCATGGGTGCAACGGCTTGCTGTGAATATATCAAAGATTAAACTGAAAAACAGCAGGATGTCTTAAAAGCAGTTGTTGTGCTTTTTTAAAAAAAATTAATGCATTAAAATGCTCAGACACAGAATAAATCCCGATAGCACAGTTCTTTTACCTGATCTCTGTCCGTAGTATGTTGATCGCGCTGCGTCTTTACAGCGACATCACTATAGTAAGCATATGCCACCTCCAGATCTCGTGGGTAACTATTAATGCCTTGGTAATGCTTATATCCAAGGTTCATCAAGGCCAGCCTATCACCTCCCTGGGCTGCAACCAAACTGTACAGCAGCCCCTGGGAGCAATTAACAAATAGGAGAGTAAATTCAATAAAGGCCAACAAAATCTTTCATGCAGCCCCCCCAGGGATGTGCTCAGTACTTTGCAAATACTAGATCAGGTTCAAAAGATAACAGCAAGAACACAGTCATGAACTCTTGTCTTTTATATGGCCATTCATGTATTGAAGGAATAAGGACTAGAGACAGGCAAATGAGAAAATAGTTTTTAAGAGGTTTGGAAGTGATGTGAGAGAGACTTTGCTTCCCATGGTATATACAAACATTTCTCTTGCCCAACCTAGTGCCCAGGGCTGGCCTTAGGGGTGGGCTAGCTGGGTGGTCACCCAGGGTGCTTTGCTGAGAGAAATGCCAAGCTGAGTGGCTGTGCTTTCAAATATACTGTTTGCAGGGAGCTAGGGTGGCAAAAAGCAAGGGTCTGTAACCTTTCTTTCAAGGTTCTACAGGTTGTTTGGGTACCAGCTACAAATGTGATCTTCCTTCAATTAGCTTTAAAGTATGTTTCTTTTTCAATTTCCACTTTGATGTCATTTACGTTAGGTAAAAACAGTGGAACACAGGTTTACTTTGAGGCAATGTTACTGAGCATTTAACGCTTCAAATACTGTAAACACTATTAGCAGTTTAGCACTATATAAATAATAATAAAATAAAGCTGTAAGCTATAAGAGGTCAGCTGGATAACTTTTTTATTTAGAACTTTATTAATGTTAAAGATAAAAATAATGGATATTATAAAATGAGGAATGTTTACCAAATGATAGGAACTGCTACAAAACAAAACACATTTTAAGTAAAACTTGTGATAGTTCTGTTGTGTTGCAAAGTGCACTGCCACTGCTCAGTTCGGCTTGTGCAAGCTGTAGCACGGTGGCTGAGAGGACAAGGTTTTGAGCAATGTCATTTCCAATGGACATCACACCTGCACCAGGCCCCATAAATCCTCTGGGTGGTCCTGCAAAACCTGACTACAGAGTGGGGTACACCAAAGGCGCTCCTCGCTCAGGGCGCTATTTATCCTGCTAGTGCTCTCCAGATATTTTGAACTACAACTCATATCTACCTATCAGAGCCACTAGCCTGGCGAGCACTAGGGACAGCGTTTTTTCAGAGGTGGCCTCACACTTTTGGAACTCCCACCCCAGACAGCTATGTACGGCCGCATCATTAATGGCTTTTAAAACAACAAGCCAAGGACACATATATTCTAGTCTGCTTTTGGTAATTAAAAGTCATTAGCTGCTACTGCGTGTGTGCATGAGATTGTAATTTGTATGTTTGTAATTTGTAGGCCCTGAATGCCACTTTTTGGTAGAAAGGTGGGGTACAAGTAAAAAACAAACAAACACATTTTTGTAATACTGTAAGCCACCTTGTGAGGACACCTTGTGCATCTTGAAAGAAGTTAAAAATCTTTTAAATAAATAAATAAACTCCTATCACCACAGCCCTCATGGCCAATGGTCAGGGGGTTTGGAAGTTGTTCTTGAAAATATATGGAGGACACCAGGTTGGGAAAGGTTGCTCATGTCCCTCTGTCATCTGTGGACAAATACAAAAATATGCCAAACCTGTTGATCTGAGGTGAAAGTGAGATGAGTGGAAACACTGCAAACAGTGATCCCTCTTTTAAACCACCTTCAGCTCTGAAAAACTGTATCCAGCTTAAGAATGAAATACGGCTGTGAGATGGCAAATATTGCAAATGTTCGTTCTCAAGTAACCCTTGGGCAAAAGTGAGACATCCAAATTCTTACCTGAGCTGGGTCTGCAGGCATACCCAGTCCTATTTCAAAGATAACACCAAGAGCATAGGAAGCTCTGTGATATCCACTACAGCTGGAATCCATCAGGGACAAGACAGACGAGTTTATATAATGTAGGCCATCAGCCCCGGATAGATTTTGAGCAGCTATCTCAAATAACCTGCGTCCAATTTCTAACACTTTGTCCTTTTGGCCTTCAGGTGCTAAAACCATAAGACATAATGTACAATTAAATTCCTGACCTGTGGAAACAGATAAGTTCTGATTAGGTAGCTTCAGTTTTCCCACAGCCTTATTATTGAATAGGTTCAGGGACTATTCTTATGTTATTGTAATAGAATGGTGGATGCTTCCATGCAGTTGGGTCTTATACTGTGCCAGTGACATAACAAAGAGATCCCTACGGGTTCAGGCGTATTATACCTCCCAGGGAATTACTGGGGGAAGTAGCCACATCTGCCACAACAATAAATATAAGAATAGGCCCGTGTCCCTTAAGCCGTAATTCTTAAACTGTGGCCCAGGTACAACCAGTTGTCCTTAGTGCATTCAGGTGGCCCCTAGACCACAATGAAAATGAGAGGAGTATATGCTGAAGAGCCAGAGATTTCTTGCAAAAGTGCAGGAACTGCTAATGGAAAGAAAATAAAAATTAAACTGCCCAATTAACAATGTAAGAACACAAGAAGAGCTCTGCTGGATCAGACCAAAAGCCCATTAAGTCCAGAATCCTATTCCTGCAGCAGCCAATCAGATGCCAATGGGATGCCCACAAGTGGGACATGGGCACAATAGCACCCTCCCACTTGTGTTCCCCAGCAACTGGTACAGAGAAGCATACTGCCCCTGATACTGGAGGTAGTACCTAGCCATCATGACTAGTAGCCATTGATTGCCTTATCCTCCAGGAATTTGTGTAATCCTCTTTGAAAGCTGCCCAATTTGGCAGACACAATTCATTTTGTGGTTTAAAATATCCATGCTTTAACTATGTGTTGTGTGAAAAAGCACATTACCTTCTGACAAATGTAGATCTGTCTCCTGAAACTGTTTGAACATGCTGGGGTATTTGTCCCTTAGTTCTTTCGCCCAAATGAAGCCAGCACACTTGAGGTTCCCTCCGTATTTGTTGCTCATTTCCAAATAATAGTTTTCATGAAGGCCTGAAGAAAATGAAAGTGAATCATCCCAGCAGTATTTGAGAAACCTCTCACATACATATGCTAGTATGTTTTTCAAATATTTTGATGCCATAAAACCACCCCCAAATAGCTCCCTTCTGGTTTAATATAGTGCTGCCCTAAGTTCATCTTAGGTTGCTTGAGGATAAGACAGTAGGCACCTTATATACTACAGACATTCAGCATGATCCTATGCATACTCAAAGGTAAAGCCCAATCTGAATTAAATGGAACTTACTCCCCAATAAGCGTGCTTTGGATTGTAGCCTTAAACTGGTTTACAAATAATTTCCTCTTCCTGTAGAATTGAAGTCCTGCAAGAGAGTCTGTCTAAAGAGCTCTAACACAGAATGCTCAGAACTCTTAACAAAATATAACTCCCAGGATTGCTTGGGGAAACCATGATAGCTACAGTCATTAAAAAAACAATATAGACTTGTAGTGTAGATATGCCCAATCAGTAAAGGAATGTAATATAGATATATGAAGCCACATTTTAGCATTTGTGGTATATTAGCCCACATCCCAGTGAGAAAAAAACAGAATGAACTCTCGTCCATATATAATGGATGGGATATTGCCATGGGGGGAGAGGAAGAATATTCAAAGACTGTAGCTCAGGACCATACTATAGGGGTGCTGTATGTTTTACCCTGTGGGGGGCAATTTATTAGTAGCTTTTGGAGGAAGCAATTTAAACAGGAAAACAGTGTGGTAAGAAGGGTTGCACCCCTTTCCCAGTGCCACATCCACCATCTGAATTGTTCCTCCCAACAGCGGCTTTTAAATTAAAAACACCCCCCCGCCCCCCAATGATAGGAGATCATGTCTTCCACATCATGTCTCTTTTGGCTACTTACACTTTTGTGCTTCTTCAACTTGTTTCAGTGAGAATCCGTACTTGGATGCTGTGCTCTGGATATCTAAGCATTTTTGATAGTACAGGTCAATTCTTTCCAAAATGTCTTTGTTGAAGAAAGGATTTGAAATCTGGAAAAAATGTATACTTGTTTGACAATACTGGCAACTAAAATAGTAACCACATGCATTTTCTAGGTCTGTGTATTAATGGTTAAGACTTTATGTATTAATGGTTAAAATGCAGGTGCACGTTTTATTCTCACTACAGATAAATAAGTACAAAGCTGGTTCAAAGAGGAAGAAGCACTAGACAGTAAGGCTTTCTGTGCTCAGTTCTCTGGAATGAACTCTTGGACAGTGACTCTTCCTTGTTCATTAGTCAATAAAGTCGTTCTGTGATTATAGCAAAGTCTGTGTTCCAAAAATGGTTAGCAGTGTATGGAAATATGCTTTACATCATCTTTAACAATGCTACAAATCCTGATACTGTTAATTAGGGGCTATTCTGTATGGGTTCCAACTGATGAAACGGGGGGATTAATTACTTTCCTTGCTAGCAAGAAAGCACGTGGCGAAGATGGCATCTCATCTGAACTCTTCAAAGGCCTTTTGGAGTGGTGGGCCTTTGAAGAGTTCAGTGGTGGGTCTCAGTTACTGCCAAACCTTTGATTCAGTTTATTAACCTTATAGATTGGAATCTCTTTGAAAGGAATATTAATTAAACATTTGCATCTACAAGAAGGGCAACAAACACCATCCTAGTAATTACCAACCCATCAGCCTAATTGATATTGTGGCTAAACAGTATACAACCGGCCTGTTTGCACGATCACAGTGGGGAAATAAGCCACAGTGGTTATTTCCCTCAGCAGCGTGGCTTGTCATGTAGAATGAACCTGGCTAGGGTGGTTTGTTGCTGTGGTTAACAAGCTACTCAAGCATCCTAGAACAGCCCATGGGTTCAGGGCGGCTTGTTAACCATGGCAACAAGCCACTGTTGCCATGTGCAGAACACGGAAAGCTGCGTCGGCGAGGGTAATTACGCAAATCCCCCTGGCACCCAACCAGCATGTGCAGTGGGGGAAATAAGCCACTGTGGCTTATTTCCCCCGCTGTGATCATGCGAACCCAGTCAAAATCTTTACAATGAAGATGGGAGGAAGATGGGAGACAGGAAAAACATGTCCACTCATAAACAAGCCAGTTTAGAGGCAGGCTTTTCAACTGTGGACAGCTACTTTACCCTGGCCCATTCAGTTGATAAACACTTCAGTCTTAACTTATACATATTCCAAAACAGAAAGCATCAGTTTTGCTTTATGCAGACAAAATAGTTTTATTTTCACATGCCCATCAGAATGTCTTCTGATGACTTAGAGAACCATTGTAAACAGTTATCGTACATCGAGTTGAAGCTGGTGTGCTTTGGCAGGAGACACAAAGCCCACATGTGCCATATTAATCATTTCACAAAACAGGAGGCTAAATGCCACTATGGCCATCCGTTTTTTTGAAATGTGCAGTTCAGAAGTACACTTTCAATGTGTTAGATTGAAGGCAAAACAGATTATTAATGGAATCCTATAGTTCTGGAGAAATAATATGGTAAAACAGAAGGGCCAAGGGTGAACTACATTCTGAGATCTTATATGAAACAGAAGTTTGGGGCCACTCTGACCTCACTGGAACTGGAATTGTTAGAGTTGTTTTAATGGTCCCAAAGAATATCCTTGGGTTCTTACTGATCCGAAAGAGAAATGCTTGCTATGGTTATAAGCTTCCATGTTTGGTTTTAGATGGTCATTATAGGGGCATTATAACTTAAGATCTTCCATTTGGGAGGAGGATGTAGAGTTGAGGTTCTACCCTGCCGTATACAGAGTCGCCCTATCTAAAGGAAGTTAGATGCAGATACCTGGAACAGCTTCTTGCTGGCACTTATTTTTGGTTAAACCAACTGAATAATTTCTACTAGCCCAATGCCATAGCTATATAAACAGAAAATATTGCTTAATATGCCTTTGCAGTGGAGCATGCATATCAAAGAGTCTTTTCTCTTGCGAATGTGGTAGAGTGTTTTAATCCGTGACTATATAGATTTTGATACCTGTGTACTGCACATCAAAATATTGTTAAGACAAATGGTGCAAGCAAATAAATCTTTAGCCATCAATAAGTGGATGTAAGTAAACTGTAATTGCTGCCAAAATTATTTACTAGACCTTAATGGAAAGCTATTGGTTACATATTGATGCAAGCTTCTAAAAGGAAATTCTGCTTCAGAAAACGTTCATGCAGTTTGAGAAATGATTTATATACAGGTTAGCCATTACATGGCACTAGTCGTAATTATATTGGACTGGAGTCAGGAATTCCCTGCTGCTGTTCTGTTCTTGTTGGAGAGACAATAAAGTTCTTGTGTAGCTTCCTGACTGGTGAGTTCTCTAAGACTTTCATGACATGGTGTTGGTGATTGCATTTTAAACCAACGGATTCCTAAGAAGACAAATAAAATGGCACAGTTCCCCGCTTAAAAGCCTTCAGCCTCAATAATCCTGCAGCACAGTCTGAATGGATGGAAATAATGGTTTGCTTTTGCTTGGCCATAAAGCTCCACAAGGAGTAAGGAACAATGCAAACAAGTTCACTCCTTTATGCTATAGGGAAAGAACCACAACAGACTGCCCACAAATGTTACAGTGGAAATCAGTGAGAGTCCCAAACTTAAAAAGATGGCAGAGTCAGGCATAGATCGCACTACGTCCACTCCCACATGTATCTTTTGTACACTCACCTTTCCAGTATCTAAGCCATTAAGACGATAGTATTTCACTGGTCCAAAGTATCCTTCAATACCTGATGAATATCCACTGCCTCCAAAAACTAAGTATCCAGAAGTGTCATCAAAATAGAAATCTTCCCTAAAACTAGAAAAGAAAATAAGCTGATGAAGGGAGAGTGCCTTTTCGGTAGTTGCCCCCCATTTATGGAATAATCTCCCTGACGAGGCCCACCTAGCGCCAACATTGTCATCTTTTCAGTGCCAGGTTAAAACTGCCCTCTTCTCTTAGGCATTTGGCAATGTACAATGAGTCTCCCAACTGTCTCTGGCTGATTGTTTTGAACTGTTTTAGATATATGTTGTTGTTGTGTGTGTTATTTGTTTTATGTCATTATGTGAAGAGTTTTTATATTTTATATAATGTATTTTAATGGCTTTTAATTTTTGTGAACCGCCCAGAGAGTTTCGGCTATGGGGAGGTTTAGAAATATAATAAATTAATTAATGAAATTAATGAATGATGTTTTGGGGAAAAAAATAAACAGTGTGATGCAAATAAAATTTCTGTGTCCCTGGCAGGCAGAGGGCTGCACCATGGAAGGTATGCTGTGAATCATAACCAAGAAGGCACTCTGCATAACAAGGTAAGACAGGAGAATGCTATTGCAATCATGTGCTGCTGTGGGCTTCCCATAGGCACCTGGTTGGGCACTGTGGGAACAGAATGCTGGACTAGGCAGGCCTTTGGTCTGATCCAGCAGGGCTCTCCTTATGTTCTCACAGGATGGGAAGGACAGCAGTTAAGACAATCACCCAGTTATTATTATAAGAAGGAGTTCTCAAAGTGATGAGACAGGCCAGATTCTGGGGATTTATAGGACAAGATGAAATCCCATTAGGTTTATAGGGCAAGATGAAACCCCGATTGGGGAGGGGGGGGCATTACCTGGCTCCCTTTGCCTTTGCCCCCCACCCCCGCAAAGGAATGCGGCCCTGCGAGTTTCTCTGAAATGGAATTTGGCCCTCCGGATGAAAGAGGTTTTGCACCTCCGACTTACTGTATCTTAACCAGTAAATTCCAGTCTTGTTGTAAATTCCAGAGGCGGCTGCCTGAGCCATCTCTGCATGTGTCATTGGTCTGGGCTTGCCTACTGGCACAGGCACAGGTGACTGATCCATGCAGAAACATGGGGGCAGAGGTTTCTCTGAAGGCAAGCAACTCTTCCACAGTGTAGTAAAAGGAAGCTTGTCCATTGTAAGAGTAAAGCGTGCTTCCAATTTTCATGCACAGACGTGTGCCCCAGTAAGTTTTACAATAATGTCGCATCTTTGTGAAAGTAGCATGAAGGACTTGCTTACAACTTGCAGTAATTTGTGAGGACTGCCTCATATGTAACTGGAGTAGTTCAGGACCCTCTGCCTGCGATCTGGCCCCTCAAAGTCCCAGTAATGTCTTCATGAAGGAAAAGGCGGCCTGTGCCCCTGCCAGTCCCAGCCTCAAGGACAAGTGATGCCGGCCCCACACATGCGATTCCTTCTCACAGGTGGAATCTTGTAGCACTAGGGAAGTTGTTCCCAGATGACAAACAAATGAAATCTACTTCTTTACCCGGGTTGATATACTGAACTGGTAAAAAAAAAAAAAAAAAGAGAGAGAGAGAGAAGGGAAATAGTTTCCTGGTAAAATTGTGCTGTGTCAGCTGAACACGGTGATGTGGGGCAGAAAAATTTCCATCTCATAATTTCAGCAGCAAAAATAAGTGTGTGCCAATTGCAAATGCAATACTAGGCAAGCTTGGCAGTTTCAGACTTGTAATGAATGTTTTTTTCAGGTGAAAAGAGAGAACACATATATATCCTTGGAATACATATATGTCCCAGAGTGAAATGAAACTAATGAATATTGACAGTGAAACTGAAGGTGCCCCAACAACCTCAGTGGAAGAGTGCTGAATTCTGTTGAAACCACTAAGTGGTTGTCAGTATATCATGCACAGTTCTTTGGGTTGCTAAAATATATTAGCGCGTTAACGGTTTTCAGTACCTGTTTTCCCCCCTTAAATTGCCAATAAAAATGTCTACATAATACAACATTTAAACCGCTTTAAGGGTGCAAGCCTATCAATTGTGCCCTCACTGACTGGAAGCCGCCGAACTCGGAGGCTTCCGATCATGCAATGCAAGGTGAGAGCAGCAGCAGAGGTGATCTTCGCCTTCTTGCCCTCCTGCCCTGCATTTTTCACTAAACAGGTTTTTTTGCCCGTCTAGTGAAGGCATTTGAGAGGGGGCATTTTGTATCCCGGCCTCTCCACTCTCCTCCCCTCCCCACTCACAGAAACTCCATCTTTTCCCCCTCTCTGAGCTCGGGTTCTCGACCTTGGAGGCCAGCTGGGGTGGTTCTTTCCATGCTGGCTGCAAGGGGGAGGGGGGTTGGATCTCTAACTCCCCCTTCCGAGGTCAGAGCACTGTCTCTGACCTTGTAGGGGGGACTCTGAACAATGCTGTGCCCCTCAGATGCTGCCTAGGAGCCATAAGATTTCTCCTAAGTGTGCTTTAGTTTTCTCTCTCAAATATTTCATGTAAAATACATGTGGTGTATTGAGACAAAAAATTAACACAGGGTACTTTTTTAGTTTTGTTTACTAAATACAAATACATGCTAAATTAGATCTTTCTGGGGCTTAAAAAAAATTCCAACACAAACAGAAAAATTTTCCACAAATTTTCCAATTCAAAATTTTCTGGAAAACCCATATCGCTGCCTGAACAATGGTAAAGTGCCAACAATTGAGACTGGAGAATCCACAATACATTTCAAATTGTTTCTCAATAATGTTACATTAAACCCAAGAACCATAAGGAAGTTTTTAGGATGGGATGGATAGGAAAGGAAAAAAACCTGCGGTTATGTAAGAACACACAGTACTAGTTCGAACAGAGGGAAGGAAACAGTAAGAGGAAAACATCTTACTTAAATGTTTGAAGCTGATGACTTTTCAGATTCTTTCTGACGCTCGTTATTTCTATCTAAAAGGAAAATTTAATGTTACTTCTGAAAAGGGATACGCTACAAGTCAATTAAAAATACAATATTTATCTAGTCTTGCTTTGCAAATTCTTGTCAGGATGTTCAGCTGACCCTTCAGAAGAATCCACAAGAATTCACTATCCTGAGGTTGGATCCATATTTACTCTGCATTAACGGCACTGTCAGAAGTGAACTTCCCTTCCCCCTCCTTCCCACAGCACCCTATTTAGCCATCTGAAAACGCTACAGAGTCAGGAGACTGGAGCGAGCTGTGGTGTAGGGGAGAGGAGGGATCCCCTAAAACCAGGCAAAGTAACCCTCTTGCAGAAGGACCCTTCCTCTTGCGGAAGGCAGGTCCTGGATCCAATCCCTTATATACAGAAAATCACCATTACATTTCCATAAAACTATCTCAAATTTACTTCCTCTCTCTGAAAAGTCCAAGGGCCTGTTCAGATGGATGCTACCTGGAGCAGGTGGGGAGAGATCAGGAGCTTTGGGTTCATGTGTCCTGCCCCTTTGTGGGCAAAAGTAAGTAAAGCAACAATGAGATCCTGTGTTTCCAAGATGGAATGCCACCAGTGAAGGCTGGTGGCTGTGATTCCGGTGGGGCTGTGAATCCATTCTGGGTTTCAGTCAGAACCAGCCAGCACTCTAAAGGAGCTATCCAAGGTGCTGAACTTAATTTGGGGATAGGGTTCGGCACTTTGGATAGCTCCTTTAGAGCTCTGGCTGGTTCTGACTGAAATGCTGAATGGATTCACAGCCCCATCGAAATCGGAGCCACCAGCTTCCGCTGAATGCCACCCACCCTCTACATCACCCCCACTGCTCGCACCTTTCGCGTGAGCATCGGCAGCATTGCCCAGCCAAGCTCCTCACTGCTGCTTGCCATCAGACCCCAGGACAAGTCAGAGGATGTGGAAGCCATTAACATTTTGTGTGCAGGGGGGCCGGCGCAATGTGTACTCACAGACTTCCAGGCACACACACACACCCTGCCCAGTATGCATGCACATGTGGGACATGCACAAAATAAACAAGCTAACAAAATAATCATTAAGAAAATTAATGAAGGAGAAACTGAAGCCAAAGGGAAAAAATTGGCTTCCTCCTCTTTTCTCTGGCAGCCTGCTGAGAGGTAAACGCTTTTTTGGCTTTGATCAGTCAGTCATGCTAAGGAGGATGGGGAAAGGAGTGTGTGAGCCTGATGCCTCTCCCAGCTTTTCCCTGCCCACAGTAGAACCCTGGGAATGACATATCACATGCTCCCCAGTCTTTGATAGATGAAAACAGAGACATTCCTAAGCATGGGTGGAAGGGACTAGGGGTGGAGTCAGGCAGCCCTGTTCCACTGCCTAGATTCAAATGTGCAATGAGTAGAAAGCATGAATTAAAGGTGTCTGCAGGTAGACAGTTGCAGGTGACAAGAGCACTGAGGTAAATCACACACTACATGGTAAATCAATTAGTATATATGTGTAGATTAAATCTATCTTGCATAGTGTTATTCAGAGGATATTGGGCTGTACCCTCTGCTAGTTCCATTGCGGGACAGACAACAGGAACTAGAGCTTCTAAAAGCAACTCTGGAAACAAGCAGAAACATTTGTTTCTGGAACGGGACAGGTAAGTAGAACTCCCTTCTTCATTATGAAGCATTTGCTTCTCGATGCACTAGCGGTGGGTCCTACTAGTGCACAAGCAGCACTGGATACTGTCCATTAGTTCCATTTTTAGCGGAGGACCACTAAGGCACATCAAGAAATGACGAGTCCACAGTCACTCAGCAATTCTACAACACAAAATGCTTAAGAATGCTTTACATGCATAGTAAAAGGCAGAGGAAAGAAATGGTGGTTCAGCTATTAAATAAGGATGGCAAAATGATAACAGATGACAAAGAAAAGGCAGAGGTGCTCAATTCCTACTTTGGCTCAGTCTTCTCCCAAAAGAGGGTCTATGACCCCCCTGGCAAAGGCGAAGTACAGGCTGAAGGGGCAGGATTGCAGCTTGAGATCGATAGGCATATGGTCAAGGAACAACTCATTACTTTGAATGAGTTCAAATCTCCAGGGCCAGATGAACTGCATCCTAGAGTAATAAAGGAACTGGCAGAAGAACTCTCAGAACCGCTGTCTATTCTCTTTGAGAAATCATGGAGGACGGGGGAAGTGCCAGATGACTGGAGGAGGGCTAACATTGTCCCTATCTTCAAAAAGGGTAAAAAGGAGGAAACTGGGAACTACAGACCAGTCAGTCTGACATCAATCCCTGGGAAAATTCTGGAGCAGATGATAAAGGAATCCATCTAGAAGCACCTTGACAACAATGCCGTGATTACTTGAAGCCAACATGGATTTGTCAAAAACAAGTCCTGCCAGACAAATCTGATCTCATTTTTTGATCAAGTAACCTCCCTTGTAGACCGTGGGAATGCTGTAGACATCATATACCTCGACTTCAGCAAAGCTTTCAACAAAGTGCCCCATGATATCCTGATGAGCAAACTAGCTCAAAGTGGGCTAGATGAAACAACGATCCAGTGGATCCACAGTTGGCTACAGAATCGGACTCAAAGAGTGCTTATCAATGGGACCTTCTCAAACTGGGGAGAGGTAACGAGTGGGGTACCGCAGGGCTCAGTCCTGGGCCCAGTGCTCTTCAACATTTGTATTAATGACTTGGAGGAGGAGGTGCAGGGAATGCTGATCAAATTTGCAGATGACACAAAATTGGGCAGGATAGCTAATACTTTGGAAGACAGAAACAAAATTCAAAGTGATCTGGATAGACTGGAGCGCTGGGCAGAAAACAACAGAATGACATTTAATAGGGATAAAAGCCATGTTCTGCACCTAGGAAAAAGAAACCAAATGCACAGTTACAAGATGGGGGATACGTGGCTCAACCACACTACAAGGGAGAAGGATCTTGGAATTGTTGTCGATCACAAGCTGAAGATGAGCCAACCATGTGATGTGGCTGCAAAAAAGGCAAATGCTATTTTGGGCTGCATTAATAGAAGCATAGCTTCCAAATCCCCGGAAGTACTAGTTCCCCTCTACTCAGCACTGGTTAGGCCTCATCTGGAGTACTGTGTCCACTTCTGGGCACCACACTTGAAGAAGGATGCAAACTGGAGAGGGTTCAGAGGAGGGCAACGAAGATGATCAGGGGACTGGAAACAAAGCCCTATGAAGAGAGACTGAAATAATTGGGCGTGTTTAGCCTTGAGAAGAGAAGACTGAGCGGAGATATGATAGCACTCTTCAAGTACTTGAAAGGTTGTCACAGAGAAGAAGGCCAGGATCTCTTCTTGATCATCCCAGAGTGCAGGACACGGAATAATGGGCTCAAGTTACAGGAAGCCAGATTCCGGCTGAACATCAGGAAAAACTTCCTGACTGTAAGAGCAATACGACAATGGAACCAATTACCTGGGGAGGTGGTGGGCTCTCCCACACTGGAGGCCTTCAAGACAAGGCTGGACAGCCATCTGTCAGGGATGCTCTGACTTGGATTCCTGCACTGAGCAGGGGGTTGGACTCGATGGCCTTGTAGGCCCCTTCCAACCCTTACTATTCTATGATTCTATGATTCTAAGAAGAAACAATAATTGAATAATAATGTGCCTTTGAGCATATGCAGAGTGCTTTCTCCCCACCACTGAGCAATTGCAACTAACTCCGTGCATCTCTAACAAAATGTTGTCAGCAATCTACAATTCCCAGGTTCTTTGGAAAAGCCATAACAATTACACTTCTAAAAAAAAAAAACATATAGGGTTGGTAGTGCAGTTATACACCCTGTATCGCCCCTGCAGTGGGCATTGAACTCTTAGGTTAAAGTTGCCAAGATAGTGATAAATCAGACTCAAAGGTTTACTTACAAGGAGACTTTATTGGGTAACTTACAGCACACAGGCGTACCCAATGGTTGGATCAGACAGCTTCTCTGAACCCCCAGCCATTGGGTACAATGGGTTGTATACCATACATGTCAGCAATGAGGCAGCACAACACTAGAAAGATCCCCTACTGTTCATTCTCAGGATACGCTAGAAGTGTTTGCATCTCAGCACAGCCACCTGCAGCTCAGCATAAACACATAGCTTCACTTCCCAGGCACGGCCTGATGAGGCTTTCTACTCATTGGTAAGGAATGAGCTGAGAAGGCTGTTATCGGCCCTTTGAATCATCTGCACATGCTCAGAGGCTTACTAGCAAGGGAACTGCACCAATAATGAACTTAAGCCAGCATTATGGATCTCTAGGCCCCTCTAACGCTACAAATGACTTGGCTACGGTCCTGGGGCCAATACACACCCTCTGATATATGTAGTTGTAAACGTCTACTTGGTTTCCCCGAAGACTTTTGTAACCATAGTGTAACAACTATTTTAAGTTTTTATGTAAAGAAAATGTTCTTCATCTGCCTGCTCCTCAGAATGGCCCTTGTCTATGCCTGTCTACATGGCACCAAAGGGACACCGAGGGAGGGCTCCAGGCAAACGGCTCCTAAGACTAACAATAAAAAAGTTGTTTCCTTTTTTAAAAGTCACCATATTAACTTTCAAATGGGAAACTTTATGTGTGAGGCACTTCCAGGTCATCCTCAAAGCTCTGAAACATTGCTTGTTTCTTCACGCACAGTAATCTGCTGCCCTTGCACTCGCTATGAGAGGGCTGCTGGGATGCCATATATACCTGTCCTCCATTAACAGAGAGGTCAAGCCGAAGCCACTGCTTCAGAGGAAGGCGAAAGGTAGTTTTCACAGCAATATCGTCTCCTTTGACAAGGTGCATCTGGATGTGAACATAACCTGAAACACAGCACCAAAAAAGAACCTAGTTACTTAAAATAACAAATATATTGAAGACTGAAGTCGCCTTTCTTCCCAACTACTTAGAGGGGAGGGCAACTTGTTTTGGCCTACAACTCCCATCATTCATCACCATTGGCTATCCAGGGCTGATGGGGATTGTAGGCCAAACCACCTGGAGGGCCACAAGTTGCCCACCCCTGATTTAGGAGCAGGCAGTCACTTCACCCTATTATTTTAAAAATATTTATTACATCCTGTTCTATGGAGCTCCTAGAAATCTCCCACCAATAGACTGATCAGGTCAACAGCTGCTTAGCTGTAGCAGTAAGCAAATGTTCCCAGACTATTCATGGGGTCCCAACTTGGCCCCATTCCTTTACACTACATAGGGTCAGTTCACACAAGGCAGCCCTGACATAATTGCCTCAGGAAGGCAGTCGGCTGCTGAAGGGCAAGTACAAGGCATCACTTCTGTGAAATGGTACTTCTACATGGGTGGTTTATACGCAACTGGCCCAGTTTCTCATGATAATGGCAGCCCCCTTTTTGAGCTGTTGTTGTTGTGGGAACTGGGGTGGGCACACAAGGATGGTCTTCTCCACACAAACTGTGCCTCACTGTAAGTCCAGTGGCAACAACACACATTTTTGTGGAGACTGTGTCAGGAGAACCTCATGTATGAAGTGGCCTGTGGTCACGGATTACCCACCTGATAAAATTGTCTAAAAGAGAGATTTGGCTGTTGTGCAGTACAGAAATGGAATAAATAAATAAAGTATTTCTCAAAGGGCATACCTACAATACAGACCTGTGTCAGTTTTTTGCTACTTTAGGTGCCACGGCTTTCCCCCCAAAACTCAGAGAATTCTTATTTGTTCATTAGAGATATTCCTTCACAGAACTATAAAATGCCATCATATTTTAGCTTAAATCTCAGAATGTCAGTAACTATCAGACTGGATATTTTAAAATATAGGAAGGTGATCTCTACCAAGTGGTTTCAGTTTCAGCCATGTACCTTAAAACATAATTAATGCCCCACTTTTTGAAGGGGTCAGAAAGGGGGTACACCCCAACAAAGTCAGTCAGATTGGACATTCTGGAATTATATATACTGTTCCTCAAAAGATGTTGCTGATTTCATCCATGTACCTTACAACATAATTATTGGCCCTGAATAGGGGTTTTGGGAGGTTGCCACCCACTAAATGCCCCAGCAGTTGCGCCTAAGACTGGCGGTTTTAGAGATACTACAACTTTTCTAAGATGTTCAGACAGTCAAGCCTTTTGTTCCTTATGTGCCTTATGATGTAACTATTTTGGCATGGGCTTTTGGACTAATATGAGACTGGTGCTCTCTACCGTTTGTCTTCATTTCAGTGCGCAGAAGGGTAGAGGGGTGACAGAATCAACCTCATTTTTGCACATATTATACACACGATCCCCATGCAATTCTATGGCCCTGCTTCATCCCATTTCCATCCATCTGACTGGCTTTCTTAAAAATTAGGAAGGATTTTGAAAAACAAAATTAATTAAATTTACTTTGGTAATTAAATTAATTCTCCCTGGATTTGTTTTTATACTTACCTTCATCATTTAGAAATACAGCAGGGGTACCGTACATTTCTTCAGGATCAATGAAATACAGTATTCCACACAAAGGTTTTTTGCAGTAACGGAGTAAATAAAGCCAGACTGAAATAGTAAAGCTGTACAAGCACAAAATTCTGATGAGAAATAACTTATTGCCTATTGATACAACTCAAACATTATTCAGTCAATTGGTCTTCAAAGCAGAAGTAATATCACTTTTCTCTGGTCAGTTAAAAAAAGCCAATTTAGGGCGCAATCCTATGCATGTTTAGACAGAAAAAAGTCTGACAACTCCCAGCATTCCCTGGCCAGGTTGTAGGAATTTTTTCTGTCTAAAGATGCATAGGATTGTCTGTTAAGATCTTCTATAGATATTCAGGCAAGCATTGAGATCAAGTTGTGAAAAGGTAAGCAAGATGATTGTTCTTTGCAAGTGATACAGCGAAGACTGGGGAGGGGACACAGGGAGATTCCTTGGACCCAATGACAGAGCAGAGAAGGGTTCTGCAAAGACAGCTAGGGCTGCAAACAAGGGAATGCCGACAACCCTATTGCAGAGAAGCAGAACTCAGAGGAGCTCAGGGACTGCTTCTTCCAGAGAAGGCTCTCAATACAAACAGTGGGCCCAGAAGATCCTGTTGGCATCCCTGGGAGGAAATGGCTAGAAAAATGGGGTGGTTGGTCAGTCAATCAGGCCTCACAGCTGTTGTAAACACGTCACAGGATAAATAAGGGTGCAGCAGCTTGTACAGAATGGAGAAAGGAAAGAATGAATGGAAAAGCCTTCTCTCTCCCCACCTCCGTCACTGTGAGGTATATATCCATGCTGGTTATGAGAATATAGAACTAGGCGGCAAGAGTGGAGTTGTAAACAAAAAGTGTTTACTATGCATTGGACTAAATTCCAATCCTGTATTTACATCGATGGCAAATGCAAGGGGGAAAGCACTGAACATTGGCTAAGGAATGAACTACAAAAAGATTGGTTGTCTTTATGAGGCTCTTCTACATGAGGCTTTTAACGTGCCGTTTTACCAAGGCTTTGCTTCTGGATTCTTTGTGGGATTAAGATCGGATCCTTTACACAGTTTCTTCCCACGGGTTTTCTTTCTCTGCCTTTCCATAACTTCCATTATATAACCACTATGTGGTGCTGTGGCATAGCAGAAGTGTGGCAACTACACTAGGGTTTCATTCCGCCATTCTTGAATATACCAGACTCCCCCAATTAAAAAACAACAATGTGATAATGGTTGCAAAGAATGGGAGGGGCCTGAAGGATGATGACTTTGTGTAAAGCACCCACAAGTGAGGAATCACGAGCGCACACTAAATGCTCATACCCTGTTTGCAATCTTCCCAGAGGCATCTTGCTGGCCACTGTTAGAAATAGAATAGATGGATTTTTGGTCTGATCCAGCAAGGCAATTCATTCTTATGAATTAAGAGATGATGCTTGCTTGCTTATTACACCTTCATGCTGATCTCTGGCATCTCACCAAAGCTTTCAGATATTAGAGAACTATGTAGTTTCTTTCAATTGCTCCACTATATCTCCACTCCATCGCACACACACAGAAAGAGCAATCCAGCATTAAGGTTTGTGAATCACAAGCTCCACCTAGCTCCTGGGAACTAGTCACAGGAATGTACTGTGCAAACACCACAGGGAAATAGAAAAATACGTATTACTGGAAAAATAATTGTGCAAGCAAGACCACAGTGCACTTCTACTTTATTACCTTCTCCAAGACAGACTGGGACTCTGATAAACAGAAAGACAGTCAGAAAACAGGAGACAAATGGAAGAAAAAATGTATGCTTTGAAAAGTAAACACAATTATATTGATAATGTATTTATTTGCTTACGTCGGGTAACCAATGTGAAGCTTTCTGATTGTTTCAAGCTCTCTGTTTTTAAATCTCTGAAACTTCTTCACAATTCCTGCCATCTCTCCACTGGATGCATATGGAAAGCTGAGGAGCTCAACAACATCTGTAAAATGCAACCATGCTTAATTTGCCAAGAACTGCAAAGGGCCATATACTCCATGACCATTACTATTACCAATTCCAAAAGTACTTCCAGACAAAAGTTTTTAATCACACCGTTGCCCTGCATGCCTTCCCACTGCTTCTTCGGTCTTTTTTCTAATCGCAGAAAATCTGTTAAGGAGAAAAAGATGGAAAAGTTGCACAATGCCTTCTGGTTGCTAGCACTAGGAGCCCTCCATCTGGAAGCACCCCTATCTCTTTAACCAATGCAGAGTTGAACAATTATATTGTGCCATGGGGCACAGATTCCGTTCCAGTTATTTAGTAAATACTAGGGCGTGCATAAGAGAATAACAAAACATTGCACTAGTTTGTAAGATTTTACAAAATTGGAAAGGGATATTTGAAAGACGGTAAGATTCTGGCTGCTACTGCCCTGATCCTAGGCATATTTACTCAGAATTAAGTCTCACTGAGTTCAATGGGATATAATCAATGGGATTCAATGGGATTGAAGATGTGGATGATTTTGCAAAGGGCCCAACAGCTGGACCTTACAAACCACATCTCTGGCAATTAAGTGTAGTCACTGCTGCACCAGTCAGCGCTGCACCAGTGCAATATTGCAAACTAGTGTTGTGAACTGATTCAGGGCATCGTATTGGAAGAACAATGCAGACTGAGGGTGCTTCCAGATGGAGGGCTCATAGGGCTAACAGTCAAAAGGTGTTGTGCAACTATTCCATCTCTGTTTCCCTCAGTGGATTATTTCTGGTAAGCAAAAAGACAGCAGAAGAGGTGGGAAAACACTGGAGGGAAAGGAAGACGTTTGGATCTCCGCAAAATTCTGTGAATGAGGCAGGGTAACAGCTGAATAAAAGCCTTTGGTTGGATTCAGGATCTGCCTTCTGTGGAGGAATGGGTTTTACTCACAGTAGGTGCTTTCATCCAGTTATTAGGGATCACATCCCACTCCCCACTCCACAGTTCACCCCATTCAGCAAGGTCCCCCAGCCCTCTGTGCAGTGTTTTCAGGGATCTGGAGGGGCTGCCATGGGTAGGATGGGGCAGGGGAGTTTGTTTCTGCCAGCGTGGTTGCACGTGCCTAAATGTGGATCTAGCCACTTGTCTGGAAGCACCCTGACACTGCTAAGCCTACAACAGCCTTCTCTGTCAGATGCCAAACAGTATCATTGCACTAAGCTGTTGCGCTGCACAGAACCAGGCAGGGAGAAGCCAGATTTTGGATTATTTCACATGGCCTTGCAGGGACATAACCCTGTATTCTATTATTGGGCTGGATTCAGACTTAGAGCAGAAATCAATGGGGCTTAAGCTAGTCATGCCTAATTTCAGTGGATCTACTCTAAGCACTTTACTACACGAGGCTGTTAATCCACTGTATCTACTTTCGGTTTCATCGTGGAATTGAGATCCGAGCGTTACACAAAGAGTGTTTCCTTTCTTGTTTTTCCACTACATAACCTCTAGGTGGCACTGTAGTATAGCAAAATAGCGGAATTACACCAGTGCAAATAGCTTTTCCTTTAACTTTTGTTAAATAATATCACATTTTCCCTGCTCTAAAAAAAACTTGCTGAAAGTGCTCTTTAAAAACAGACGTGAAACTGGAGGGTTACGTCGTCATCAAAAGAACCTATAAACACTGTGAATAGGGAAAGACGAGCACACAATAAATGCCTCATGTAGAAAAGGTCTAAGTAAGACTAAGTCCAGATCCAACGTATCTTTTGGTAGCCTTTGATAATGGGATTGTAAACTGAAGGCAACTTCAGAACTTGCACCATTAGCTTAGGTAAGTGAGCTGTATAAGCCATTTTATGCAGTATTATAGCCACATATATCTATAAGATTTGGATTCCAATGTTAATTTTGTTTTCAGTACAGTTTGCAGGCAGAGATGCTTGACATATTGTTCTGCTGTTTGCCTTTGTATCACTTTTATAGAGCCAGAGCCAAGTTCCTTGTCATCCTGCCGGTGCTTTCAGAATAAGCCAGGATCTGAAACAGGGCCAGAGCAAGACTTCCTGCCACCTGAAGCAGGACATACCACCGCTGTGTGTGTGTGTGGGGGGGGAGTGGTGGTTGGGAGGAGGAGCATGAGTGCTGCCGCCACGTGTGGGTGGGGGAAGAAGCCCAAGCACCGCTGCTTGGGGGGGGGGGCACAAGCTGCTGCTGCATGAAAAAGAACAAACCAGGGCATGAGCTGTCACTACATGTGGAGGAGGGAAGGAGGGTGAGCTGCCACCATGTGTGGGGAAGGGAAAGGAGCGTGAGCCACTGCCATGTCGGGAAGGGGGGTAAGAGGAGCATGAGGCACTGCTCCCACCCTCCCCCTCTTCCTACTTCCCAGGTGCCTCTGCCTTCCTTCCCCTCAATACCTCACTCTGAGGGGCCCTTTGTGAAAGTGAGGCACTGGTGGGGAAGTGACCCAGGAGACTGCCTGTGGTGTGGCAGCACACGTGAACTCCAGGACCACCTGCCAATGCCTTGCTCTCGTGAAGAACCTCTCACAGCGAGGGATTGAGGGGTATGCCATACCAGGCATGGTTTTCCAGAGCAGCGACCTGCCTATGTCTTACTTGGAGTAAGGGAGAGGGCGGGCAGCTGCTTCTCCAGAGAGCTGTATTTGCTGCACCAGGACCTGACCAGCGGGGCTCTCCCAAGTGGTCGCCTGCCCTATGCCTCACTTTGAGAGGTGTAGGGCAGTGGTGGTAGTGGGACCCACAGCCCTCCTGACAGCATGGCAGACAGGACCTGTCACCTTTCTATACCCACCGCTTGAGGCAGGATACTCCCCCTGCCTCATGGAAGGGCTGGCCTTGCTCTGAAACCATGGTTTGATCCTGGCTTTTTCTAACAAACCACAGTTTAAACAAGCTGTAGTTTCCTGAGTTTGGACATAACAGAGAACTGTGGTTTGTTTAAAGTAGAACGGAAAAGCTTCCAATCTCCTTCTCACAGCTGTGAAAAAGGAAGGCAGGGGGAACATCTGAGCCTGAGTCTCGTGCAAGCTCATTCACATGGCCCAGTTTCCTGTTATGTCTGAACCAGCTTATTGGCTATAATACTTCGGCTGAAGATTTCAAACATTCCCCACTGGGCTGGCGTCTCACTAGTTGCAAATTCTTGCATGATGCTGCTGCTTTGATGCACAGTGATGCTTCTCCCCCAAAAGACAAATACATACCATTCTCCTGGGGACACCAAAGTATTCTGTTTGCCTGGAGTTTCCACATATATTCCAAGCTCCATTTCAAACACACTTTGTGCTCTTTGTATGGCCGTTCAAAAGGTGGAACAGTTTCCAACAAGGTATAGTCCTTTGCAATTGCCTGCATGTACCCTTCCCTTTGTTTAGCATGGCGGAGCCTTGTTTGTTTATGAACAATCCATGCATATAGTATCACTGAATGTACTATTAAGGAATGTCGGAGGAGATAATCAGCTCTGAACACCATGCTGCTTGGAAATTTCAAGTTCACCGTTTGATTTGTCCTCGTGTGGAGGTGCTTCTCGTTCTCCCACCGCTTTTTATACACTGACACGGCAGTTCTAAATTCCAATGAAGCTATGGCTTCTATGGTAACTATGCAAGGTTTTGAGCATAAATAGTCAACTGAAATTTGAGTATCGTTGAGAACTCTTTTGTTCAAAACATTCAGATTAATAAAATCTTCATAAAATACATTATGTTTAGGCTGTGAAGTGACAGGTGTTGTCAGTAATGTTTCCCCTCCAAAAGATGGCATACTTTTCTAGGGAAGAAAAAGATATAACATGCTAGATGTTTTGTTAATATTTAAGGACAACTGATATAAAAGTTAGCTTCAATTATCTTATTAAGATTTTTTTCACTTAGACTTTTTGCAGAGTTCTGTACCAAATGGTAATTTATGAGAGGTTATGCATAATATATCCAAGAAGTTGATAGTGATTTCTATAGAATGTATCATCACCTAAATTCATCTGAGATTAATACGTTTTTTAGATGGCTCTCTTCCCAAATGCTTTTCCATCTGGATGGGTACCAAGAAGAAAGGAAGGTACTTTTTTGTGGTCCACAGGTTTTTTGTTAGAATCTTATTAAACTCAGGTGGTGGTGGTGGTTTTAAAAAGTAAAGTTTCTAGTCCTCATGATTGCAGAGGTAAGTTAGAAAATATGATGTCAAGTTTTGATTTTTCTACTTCCACGTAGTATGCCCAGATTATTTAGGAGCTGAACATTTTAGCTGTGAAGATATATATTGCCAACTAAGTATATTGTAGAATAAACTTATGTCCACTGAATATAGCTTGGAATTCTGCACTAATGTGATCTGCAAACTATGTAATGCTTATGCAAAATAGATATAATTAGAAAAGTTTGCAGATTAGCTGTGACTTTTCAGCTCATGCTATGAGCTGCTGGGATTGTAGAGACATTCAGAAGCAGGACATGATGATATATACCAATCTTTTGGATCTTAATCTCCAGCACATAATAATCAGAAATACTATAACTATAATAGAGGTCGTAAGTTGTAGCCACTTATATAGGCCTATTTTCCATGAACACATTCTGACTAAAACAGTCCTCTCCTAAACATTTTTTAATCAGAAGTTCCATGATTTCAATGGAAACTTTGAACTCCTGGAAAAGCAAGGCTACTGCTTAAAGATAAGCACTTCACAGCACAACTCTACACATGTCAACTCAGGAGTACGAGCCAACCTACTAGGGTAAGTAGGTACAGGACTGCAGTCTTAAAGTCCCACTGAATTCGCTTGCTTAGCTGTCCCATGGAAATCAGTAGGATTCCAAAGACACCGATAGCACGAGCCTAGGTAGAACCCATCGAATCCAATGGGACGAACTGCCTCAATCTGCTGATTTAATACAACGTTGAAAGCGAGGCCTGGGTGAGAAATCGGGGTTGGAAGGCATGTGAGTTGTGGGCTGACAAGGGCGCGTGTGCGTGCTTGGATGTTGTGCACACGGGTGTTTTGCGCCTCTTTGCAACCCGGGACTGTCTACCCCCTAGCCATCTGGGGGCCGGGAGCACCTCGAGAAGGGGAAGCACGACGCGGCGTGGCGACTCACCAGAAGTAGCCACAGGAGCCGAAGGCAGAGGAAGCCGCTGTCGCTGCCCCGACGGTGCGCGGGTGATCCCACGGAGCGCTCCATGGCGATGCCCGTTTCTCCACGGGGGCTTGGCCCGATCAGGGAAATCCTGCCACGGCGCGTGTGCGTGCGTGTAAGAGATCCTGCTTCCTGGACATGCCTCCGGCGGGCTGCTAGAGCGAGGAGGAAGCCGGAAGGGCCGCCCAGGCGCAGCAGGTGCACCGACGGTTCGGCTCGCAGGCAGGCCGAGCTCAGCCGGCGGGAGGCCGAGCTCGCCTTTCCGCCACCGCTTCCTCGCCGTGCCCGCGGGAGTCTAACCTCAATGAAACGCTGCCGGCGCCCCTGCCCGCCCGCGCCCGGACTTCTTGTTCTCTGCTCTTTGAGATGGCTGGAGTAAAAAAACGAATGCCTCTGAGCGTGTGCAGGGGATCTTTCCCTTCCCCACCCCCTGTTGAGTGGCTCCGAGCAACTTTTTAACAAAAGACCTTCAGGGCAGAGGACGCGGCTTCGAGGCAAGAAGCAGACGGGCGCAGGAGAGAGGCAGCCCTGGGCGTGGAAAAGGTGCAACGCTCCATGCTCCCTCCCGAATAATTCACCAATGGAAACAGGAACTTTCTTGGCCACTTTTGCCTGAGCGCCCCCCACGCCCTCGCTGCACATCGGCGAAGGCTTTTTCCCTGCCTGCTCTGTGCTGCAGTAATTAATCCGGAAATTATCTGGCTTGGCTTCTAAAGCAGAGTGTGGGTGCTTCCAGGCGAGGCTGTTGGCTTTTTAAAATCGTGTAAGTATTTGGAGTGGGAGCAGACTTCATCCTTGTCTTGCACTTGTTAACTTTCCTGTGCTTTCCCACCTCTTCTTCCATACACACACACACACACACACACACACTCCGGGAGAGAGCGGAGGACAGGAAGCCCTGGCGTGCTATGGTCCATGGGGTCACGAAGAGTCGGACACGACTTAACGACTGAACAACAACAATAGTGTGTGTGTGTGTGTGTGTGTGTGTGTATAAAAACCACACACAACAACAACAAAAACCCTTTTCATTGGTAGTGCTGGGAACTGGCTGTCTGGAAGCACCCTGGGTTGGCAAACTGGTAACCGCTTCCTTTATCTTTTAAAAAGTAAAAAACTGTGCACACACAGGGCCAATGTCAAGGGTAGGCATGGTTGGGCACATGCCAATGGCCTGCACCTCAGCAGGGGCCCACCAACAAGAGCTCCCTGGAGTTGCTCCTCCTCTCCAACTCTTGCTCTGGCCCAGACAGGGATGGTAATGCTGAGGAGGGGCAGTATGACACTGGCCACTTGCAAACACTTGAGATCTATTAGAGGGGCCCTCCTCTGCGTCCCACCAGTGCGAGATGGTCACTATGGTGGGATGTGGGAGAGGGCCTTCTGTGCTGTGGCACCCCGGTTGTGGAATGCCTTCCCCTTGGAGGCCCAACTGGCACAGACACTGGTTTCATTTCTGCGCCAAATAAAAACGTGGGTGTTTTTTGTTTTTTGTTTTTACCAATGAGGGCTAAATGCATTCCCTAAAGTAAGCACACTGTTTTAGGGTGCAATCCTATGGAAGTTTAGACAGGAAAAAAGCCTACAATGCCTAGCATGCCTCAGCCAGCATAGCAGGCTGGGGCATGCTGGGAATTATAGGCCTTTTTTCTGTCTAAACTTGCATAGGATTGCACCCTTATTGTTTTAGATTTTGATTGGTATGAGCTTGTTTAATGGTTTAATATGTTTCCAGATGTTTAAATTTATCGTTTTATACTGTTTAAATTGATTTTGTCTGTATGCCACCCTGAGACCTTAATGATGTAGGGCGGGATACAAAAGTTTTAAATAAATAAAGCAAGCAAGTGGTAGCAATGATGAAAAACAGGATGAGGAGCAATAGCAGATGGTGACAATGACAGTGAGAAGGTAGACTTGGGGAGGAGGCCATTAAGTGTGCCTGGCCCAAGGGAGTGCCGAAACCTGGAGCCAGCTCTGGGCACGCAACACACACACACATAGGATTCCTTATAGGGCAATCCTAAGCATGTTTATACAGAAGAGCCACTGCTCATCTGAAGTGACAAGGCTTTTATTGTGCAATTGCAGTGGCTCATTCATGGAATTTCCTGGGCGGAGGTCTGAGGCGGGCTCCTAGCACTACCAGTCAAAAGGCACTGTGCAGCTCTTCCATCTTTCCCTTCTTAACAGATTTTTTTGGAAAAAGAAAGAAGACAGGAGAAGCAATGGGAAAAGATGGGAGGGCTACAAATGGTCATCTGGACAACACCCCCCCAATCAAATTCTGTGAATAAGGCAGTCGACTGCATGATAAAAAAACCTTGTCTGGAATCAGCCCAAGAGTAAGGAATGTGCTGGCAGCCGCCATTTTTATATGCATGGACGTGCATTTAGCTGCCTGTCTGCACTAGAGTAAAGCTGCATCTGGACCCTATTTGGCAATGTGACATTTTTAGAGACCCTGGGAAAGAGCGGGAACCTGGACAGTTAGGGTGGGGGGGAGTTACCACTTTTCAGTGGTAGAGCACCTGCTTTACGTGCAGAGGGTCTCAGGTTCAATCCCTGGCATCTTAACATAAAGGCTGTTGGGTAGCAGGGCTGGGAAAGACAGCAGGTCAGAGCAGGCAGTACTGAGCTAGATGGACCAATGGTGAGAGTCAGTATACTCCAAGTTCATATGTTCAACCCTTAGCACAAATGTACGCACACTAACAAAATCTAAAAGTGCGAAGCCAGGGACAGGAATCAGAAAATAGGGTCTGTCCCTGGTAGATAAGTGTCCCAGGAAGAACATCATGCAATGGGAGAGCAAGGTAGCCACATGCATTGGTCAGAGAAGGAACAGCTGCAGGGAGCTTGTTTCACCCTTCCTTGCCAGAAAGAACATCTATGAGAACCTTGAAAGAACCGGTGGCTGGGTTTGGCTTTTTTTCTTCTCCCTCTCATTCCCTTTTCCTTTTATGTTGTGACTTTTAGATGGTATCACATCCATCCTGACTGGCAAAAGCTGCCAGAGTGACACTGGCTAGTTGAGTGATGAAGACTGTGTATGCTTCTTTGACGGAGGGTTGTGTTCCAGAGCTTTTCTACATGAGGCATTTATTGTGTGCTCATCATAGCTTACAATTGTTTACAGATTTCTGAGGCAACGATGTGACCCTCTACTTTCACTTCCATTTTTTTTTTAAGAGCACTTTCACAGGGGGCATTTATTGTACGCTCGTCATTCCTAACAGTTGTTTACAGGTTTTTGAGACAACGATGTGACCCTCCACTTTCACTTCTGTTTTTTTAAGAGCACTTTCACAGAGGGCTTTAAAGCAGGGGAAATGGAGCATTATTTGTGAAAGCGAAATAAAGTGTTATTCTTCTTATTTGGGTAATTGAGTTATTCCACTATGGCACAACACCACCTCCTAGAGGTATGTAAAGGAAAAGCAGGAAAGGAAAAGCTCTTTGTGTAGAGCTCCGAGCTCATGTCATGTCTGCTACAAAACCGAAAGCAGATATAGCACTTTAAAGGTCTTATGTAGAAAAGCTCTCAGTGCTTCTAAAAGAAGCAGTTGTTAAAGAAAGCATCATTGGATCCCACCATCCTAAATAATTATCAGCCAGTCTCCATGTCTCTGATTCCAAGGAGGCTATGGAAACCTGTGTAACAACAGACATAATGCAGAGGATCTGCAAAGAGGATTTCTCACATTTTTAAAAGATTTAAAAGCAGCTGCTGGTGGTGAGGAGGAGAATTTTGATTGGGGCTGCACTACTGGGCAGGAGTTTAACCTTTTCCTGCAAGTTTTTTACAATTTAAATTATCCCCCCTCAAGCTGTCACATGCCCCATGGGGAGAAACATACAGATACTATAGGGGTAACTGAATATTTACCCCTTCAAGGAAAATTGCAGCTGGGTGAGGCATTTAATTCAAGGAACCCGTGCAGGGAAGCTAAAGCCCCTTCCCCCAACATTGGGGTCCTGATTCAAATCACATACCCCTACTGCTTTTTAAATTAAAAAAAAATGTGGGTGATCCCGTTCATGGGTCTCCTGAGTTGCTGACGCCACTGTAAGGAATAATGTACCAGTTTTAGTAGTATTTACGAGATGTTCTCCATTTAGACTTGTCACCAAACTGAAGATAAGGTTCAAACTAACGAGGAATTTTATCCCCCAAATCAACAAGGAAGCACTAAAGTTAAAAGATCTTTTCAGTGCAAAGATTTTATCATCCCTGAGCTGACTTTGATAGATTTGTTCTAGCTGAGCAGGCTGGACCGGACAGCCATATCCCACAGCAGGTGCAATTCTTCTCATATTTTTGGTCTTATGGCCTCCCAGCAGCCCAGTAATAATGACCAATGTTACTCTTGCTCAAGAGTATATAGTATCTTTCATGGATCTCCCCACACACACACCACTAAATGGTGCATGATCACCATCACCCAAACATTTAATACTAAATATAAAGCAAAAAAATAAGAAGTATAGAACAGTGATTTTTCACTCTTTGTTCTGGGGTACCCAAGGGTTTCTCAGTGGTTCCTCAATCAGAAGATCAATAATGGCGTACAATCTTCTCTAAAAGACAGCTAGCCCATGGCTTTCCTTGCAATGTGGAACGCAGTGTGTTCTGTGACGGGGATGAACAGAAGATGGATGAGGATCTACGTGTAGATTGGCAAATCACCCAATAGTGTAACAACAGCAAGTATTGCTGTAATAAAAATTACACGTTTTTTAAAAATTCTGTACCATGGCTGGCCTTGTGTTAACTATATCTTTCTGCCTTGTGTCCCTTACCTACACAATGTGAGCTTTTCCACACAAGGCATTTGTGTGCTCATCATTCATGGGGGTTGGACTCGATGGTCTTATAGGCCCCTTCCAATCTTACTAGTCTATGATTCCCTACTCACAGTTATTTATGGGTTCTTTAGATGATGTCATGTCCCTCCAGTTTCACTTCTGTTTGTAAACAGCACTTTTAGCGAGTTTTTTTTAGAGCAGACCGTGAAAATGGGATGTTATTTCTGATGGCAGAAAGAAAACGCTGTTTCTACTTGGGCATTTGTGCTATTCCACTATACCACAGTGCTGCCTAGAGGTTATGTAGGACAAAAGCAGGAAAGGAAATGCTCCTCATGTAGTGCTCAGATCTCATTTCTGCAACGAGACCGAAACTAGACGCAGGTTAACAGCCACGTGTAGACAAGTCCTATGAGTGTTAATTAGCTGCCTTTGACCAGGTCTTTGTGCAGCTCTCCTAGCCTGTTTAAAGGTGCTTTGAGAGATGAGGCTTTTATTGTGCACTTCCACTGTCTTGTTCACAGAATTTTATGGGGGATCCAAATGACATTGTCTTCAGTTTGTAACCCTCCAGTGTTTTCCCACCACTTCTCTTGATTTTCTTACACACACACACAAAATTGTTAGGGAAAAAAAGGACAGAATAGCTAGCTTGCTATGGATTTCGCCTTTGTACAGCGTCACCAAGTTATAGCTCTGTATTTAGGAAGCCCTTGGCTGCCAGTTAATTATCTACACTGATTTTGTAGTAAGAAGAACTAGTAAGGGAAAACTCTTTAGATTCTTTCCCAATTGTTATTAAATATATTCTCAATTAAACATAACAAAATACAACCCTGTAGGCTGAAACAATTGTTCCTTAACAATAAACAGTATTTCTTAACATTACTCATTCTTTAAGATTTCTTAATAGTTCAAGAGTTTAAGAGGAGAGCTCTCTAAATTCCAAGTCTCTTACCCGGCTCGGAATAGTCTGTCAGCTGAGAGGTAGGTACGGGCACAGGCTTGGTAAGCTTCTGAATGTTAAGCACATCAGAGCAGTTGTATACGTTTTCTGCAACATTACTTCATTGTTTACTATCCCATGCATTTGAGATCAGCCTCAACTCCTTAAGAATTTCAGTGAGATTAAGGGTGCAATCCTATGCATGTTTAGATAGGAAAAAAAAGCCTACAACTCCCAGCATGCCCCCAGCCAGCCATCCTGGCTGGGACTTGCTGCGACTTTTTTTCTGTCTAAACATGCATAGGATTGCACCATTTAAACACACCAAAAAAGTGTAAGGTTCTCTTGCAGACTAATTAAGATTGATTCTACCCACAACTTGCAGTAGGGGTTGTAGGGTGGATACCAAGGTGCCCCTGCCGTGTTGTGCGCCAGTTTCGCATGACACGCCAACCCATGCTACCACGTGGGTAATTATGTAAACAGGCACGTGCACAGCACATGCGGAGGTGGGGGGAGAAGCCACAATGGCTTCTTTTCCGCCTGTGATCATCCAAACCCCTATGTTTTTTTATTGTTAGTGCTATTGTCTCAGGTCCATTATCACCTGTTCCCACATTGTGCTGGAGAAAGACCACAGTTATTCCCTGAGGTATTCTTATATAGCTTGAGTGAATTATGTCTCAACACTGCTTATCGGTGTCACACCTACAATTAATTTCCTAGTACAATAGTCAAAGGGTAAATTCAGCCTAATTCTTTCCTGAATGTCAGTGCAGATTTGCAGAATCTGAAAAAAAACAGTTATGACTACGCTACATAGTTGTAACTATGATAGTAATGTATGGAATTATAAAATGTAAAGCTGTGCTAGTGTAACACTATTCTTCAGGGTCTCTAAAGGGACTCACAGCAAAGGCCTTGTACACAGACAATTAACATATATCATCTTAATGTCTTAATTAAAAACAATAATAATGCACATGTAATAATTTTACATGCATAACAATTCACTTATCACCAAAACAATAAAACAGAGCACAGCCCTCCCAAAGTTCTGTTTTTTTCAGCTTGAGTCCACAACAAAAATATAAATAAAACTTCTCTCTGAAGCTTGATTTTTCTGCTAGCTGAAGAAGGAAAACAGGCTCTACTCAGTTCATTCCAGCTCTGCAGCAACCTTCTCAAAATGGACCAGGATCCAGCAACACAGGAACAACTTGTTAAACAGCCCTTTATATAATATAAAAGAACATAAACAAGGAACTCATAGTGTTTGTAAAAAAAATAACTCTTTACTAACCTGTCTCAAGGGTTCAGGGTCTTATAGAGAGGAGAAAGCAAGCTTCTTCTACACTGCATTTTGGTAACTGCCTAAAATAGTGGCTACTCCCTATCTCCCTCCTTTACTGAGCATGTGCAGGAATATTCCCACTCAGAATTCTTAAAGAAAAATATACCAGTGGGTTGCACTAGTTTTGTCAGGGCACTTGCCTGCCATGGGAATCGCATCTTTAGACGTAGAATTTTAAAATCCTGACCCCTAAATCCAGATGTGGAGAGCTACTTATGGTCATGTAGATGAGGAGAGACATGCAATCAGTATATGCCCAGATGTGCTGTGATCTTGGTTCACATGTTCTAAAGCTAAATCAAACTCTAGCATTAGAGCTGAGGCCCACGGCTAAACTCTGGCTCAAAATGAGTCTCTCCAAGATTATACTCAGGGCTACACTACATATGACAAATGTGTGTAATGAGCTCCCAACTTGTTTTTCTAATGAAAAACAGATATGGAAAGTTGGAGGGGCTACTTAACCTTTTCCCCTCTGGCCTTTTTCCTGCTCAAAATTGCAGACAGACAGAAACTGGGAAAGCAGTTTGGAGGGAGCGAGGTGATTTTGAGTTAAAAAATTTACCAGAAGGAAAAGGGTTAAGTAGCTAAGCTCCTTGGTGTTTCTTTGCTCAAATTGGAAAAGTATTACCCAGGTCTCCTATGTTTGACTCTCAGGCTAGCTTTGAACATACTTAACTTTGTGCTTATTTTTGACTGCATGGCCTATCATGTTATGATAGAAAGAAGAGAAATATACCTACTTCAAGTAACATATTATATTAGACGATCAAAAAGTAGTCTTAGGAGCTGCACAGTTTAGGAGTAGGCATACACAAGATCTCATCTGTCTTCTAAACATAGTAATGTCCCACATATTTAGATGGAACTTACTTCTATATAAGACTATATGTGGTCCTAAGTAGAGTTTTAAAAGGATATTGTAGTACTGGAAAAGAATTGGAGAAGGTGCAGAAAAAGGCAACCAAAATAATGAAGGGGTTGGAGCAACTCCCCTATGAGGGAAGGTTACAACAGCTGGGATTATTTAGCTTGGAGGAGAGTAAGGGGAGACATAATAGAGGTGTACAAAATTATGCATGGTGTGGAGAAAGTGGATAGGGAGACTTTTTCTCCTCTCTTGTAATACTAGAACCCGGGGTCATCTCATGAAGCTGATTGGTGGGAGATTCAGGACAGATAAAAGGGAGGACTTCTTCATATAGCGCATAGTCAAACTATGGAATTCAACTACCAAAACATGTAGTGATGGCCACCAATTTGGATGGCTTTAAAAGGGGATTAAACAAACTCATGGAGAATAAGGCTAGCAATGATGACTAGTCATGATGGCAATATATTACGTCCAGTATCGGAGGCAGTATGCTTCTGTATACCAGTTGCTGGGGAACACAAAGAGGAGGGTCCTGTTGCACTCATCTCCTGCTTGTGGGCTTGGATGCATGGCCCTGAACATGTGGCAAAGTATCTTTTTCATGTGATGGGAACCTACTTCTGTCATATACTTTATATGCAACAAACACGAGCAATAAAACATCTGGCCTGGTATATGTCTAGGCCAGATATTGTATTGCTCGTGTCTGTTATTTTTATGAATTTTTGTCATTTTATGGGTTTTTCCTATATGGGATTTCATTGTTGTAAGCTGTCTTGGGATGTCTTCTGCCCTGAAAGGTGGCCTAGAAATATTTTAAATACATATATATTTATAGTATTGTAAAGGAGGATGTCCCCTTTATGGATCACTGCCTTGTTATGGCGAAGGGGCTTGCGTAACTCGGTGAAGCCATAAGCTATGCCGTGCAGGGCCACCCAAGACGGACAGGTCATGGTGGAGAGTTCTGACAAAATGTGGTCCACTGGAGAAGAAAATGGCAACCCACTCCAGTATTCTTGCCAAGAAAACCCCATGGAACGTATCACAAGGCCAAAAAGATATGATGCCGGAAGATGAGCCCCTCAGGTCGGAAGGTGTCCAATATACTACTGGGGAAGAGCAGAGGGAATTTCCAAGTAGTGCCAGAAAGAGTGAAGCGGCTGAGCCAAAGCCAAAAGAACACTCAGCTGTGGATGGGTCTGGTGGTGAAAAGAAAGTCCGATGCTGTAAAGAACAATATTGTTTAGGAACCTGGAATGTAAGATCAATGAATCAAGGTAAGCTGGAGGTGGTCAAACATGAGACGCTAAGATTGAACATCGACATCTTGGGAATCAACAAACTAAACTGGACAAGCATGGGCGAATTTAATTCAGGTGACCATTATATCTGCTACTGTGGGCAAGAATCCCTTAGAAGAAATGGAGTAGCACTCATAGTCAACAAAAGGGTGGGAAAAGCAGTACTGGGGTACAACCTCAAAAACGATAGAATGATCTCAGTACGAATCCAAGGCAAACCATTCAACATCACAGTAATTCAAGCCTATGCCCCAACCACTGAGGCCGAAGAAGCTGAGGTTGATCGGTTCTATGAAGACCTACAACACCTTCTAGAACTAACACCAAAAAAAGATGTCCTCTTCATCATAGGGGATTGGAATGATAAAGTAGGAAGTCAAGAAATCACCGGGATAACAGGCGAGCATGGCCTTGGTGTACAAAATGAAGCAGGACAAAGGCTAATAGAGTTTTGCCAAGAGAACATGCTGATCATAGCAAACACTCTTTTCCAACAGCACAAGAGGCGACTCTACACATGGACATCACCAGATGGTCAATATCAAAATCAGATTGATTATGTACTTTGCAGCCAAAGATGGAGAAACTCTATACAGTCAGTAAAAACAAGACCTGGAGCTGACTGTGGCTCAGATCATGAGCTGCTTCTTGCAAAATTTCGGCTTAAATTGAAGAACGTAGGGAAAACCAGTAAACCATTCAGGTATGACCTAAATCATATCCCTTATGAATATACAGTGGAGGTGACAAATAGATTTCAGGGATTAGACCTGATAGACAGAGTTCCTGAGGAACTATGGATGGAAGTCCGTAACATTGTTCAGGAGGCAGCAACTCAATCCATCCCAAAGAAAAAGAAATGCAAGAAAGCCAAGTGGCTGTCTGATGAGGCTTTACAAATTGCTGAGGAAAGAAGGGAAGCGAAAAGCAAGGGAGAAAGGGGAAGATATACCCAACTGAATGCAGAGTTCCAGAGAATAGCAAGGAGAGACAAGAAGGCCTTCTTAAATGAACAATGCAAAGAAATCGAAGAAAACAATAGAATGGGAAAGACTAGAGATCTCTTCAAGAAAATTGGAGATCTCAAGGGAACGTTTTGTGCAAAGACGGGCATGATAAAGGACAAAGAAGGCAGGGACCTAACAGAAGCAGAGGAGATTAAGAAGAGGTGGAAAGAATACACAGAAGAACTGTACAGGAAAGATCTGAATGTCCCTGATAGCCATGATAGTGCGGTCACTGAACTTGAGCCAGACATTCTCGAGAGTGAAGTCAAGTGGGCCTTAGGAAGTATTACTAACAACAAAGCTAGGGGAGATGACACTCTTCCAGCTGAGCTATTTAAGATCCTAAAAGACGGTGCTATTAAAGTGCTGCACTCAATATGCCAACAAATTTGGAACACTCGGCAATGGCCACAAGACTGGAAAAGGTCAGTTTACATTCCAATTCCAAAGAAGGGCAATGCCAAAGAGTGTTCAAACTACCGTACAATTGCACTCATTTCACATGCCAGCAAGGTGATGCTCAAAATCCTACAAGCTAAGCTTCAGCAGTATGTGAACCAAGAACTACTGGAAGTACAAGCTGGGTTTCGAAGGGGCAGAGGAACTAGAGATCAAATCGCCAACATTCGCTGCATCATGGAGAAAACAAGAGAATTCCAGAAAAACGTCTATTTCTGCTTCATTGACTACACTAAAGCCTTTGATTGTGTGGATCACAACAAACTGGCAAATTCTTAAAGAGATGGGAGTACCAGACCAACTTACCTGTCTCCTGAGAAACCTGTAGGAGAGTCAAGAAGCAACAGTAAGAACCGGACATGGAACAACCGATTGGTTCAAAATTGGGAAAGGAGTATGACAAGGCTGTATATTGTCACCCTGCTTATTTAACTTATATGCAGAGTACATCATGAGAAACGCTGAGTTGGATGAATCACAGGTCGGAATTAAGATTGCCGGGAGAATTATCAACAACCTCAGATACGCAGACGATACCACCCTAATGGCAGAAAGTGAAGAGGATCTAAAGAGCCTCTTGTTGAGGGTGAAAGTGGAGAATGCAAAAGCTGGTTTGAAACTCAACATTAAAAAAACTAAAATCATGGCATCTGGCCCCATCACTTCCTGGCATATAGAAGGGGAAGAAATGGCAGCAGTGATGGATTTTATTTTCTTGGGCTCCAAGATCACCACAGACGGTGACTGTAGCCATGAAATTAAAAGATGCTTGCTCCTTGGGAGGAAAGCTATGGCAAACCTAGACAGCATAGTAAGAAGCAGAGACATCACCTTGCCGACAAAGGTCCGTCTAATCAAAGCTATGGTTTTCCCAGTAGCAACGTATGGCTGTGAGAGCTGGACTATAAGGAAGGCTGAGCGCTGAAGAATCGATGCTTTCGAACTGTGGTGGTGAAGACTCTTATGAGTCCCCTGGACTGCAAGGAGGTCAAATCAGTCCATCCTAAAGGAAATCAACCCTGAGTGCTCATTGGAAGGACAGATACTGAAGCTGAAGTTCAAATATTTTGGCCACCTAATGCGAAGAGAAAAGTCACTGGAAAAGACCCTGTTGCTGGGAAAGACTGAAGGCAAAAGGAGAAGGGGACGGCCGAGGATGAGATGGCTAGATAGCATCACCGATGCAATGAATATGAACTTGAGCACACTCCGGGAGAGAGCACAGGACAGGAAGGCCTGGCATGCTATAGTCCATGGGGTCATGAAGAGTCAGACACGACTGAACGACAAAGAAGGATGTAGAAAGTAGGAAGTATTGTGTTTAATCCTTTCAGTGTCTGTCTTAAAAGATGCAGGCTTACCCCATCATAAAACAAGCTCCAGGTTTTGAGGGCCCTTGTGCAAGGCATCCTCCGTGGGGCCCCTCCCTCAGTGTCTCTACCTCCTCACTACTGCACTTTTAAGAAGGACGCAGACAAACTGGAGAGGGTTCAGAGGAGGGCAACAAAGATGATCAGGGGACTGGAAACAAAGCCCTACAAAGAGAGCCTGAAAGAACTGGGCACGTTTAGCCTTGAGAAGAGAAGATTGAGGGGAGATATGATAGCGTTCTTCCAGTACTTGAAGGGTTGTCACAGAGAGGAAGGCCAGGATCTCTTCTCCATCATCCCAGAATGCAGGTCAAGGAATAATGGGCTCAAGTTACAGGAAGCCAGATTCCGGCTAAACATCAGGAAAAACTTCCTGGCTGTTAGAGCAATACGACAGTGGAACTAATTCCCTAGGGAGGTAATGGGCTCTCCTGCCCTGGAGGCGTTCAAGACGAGGCTGGACAGCCATCTGTTAGGGATGCTCTGACTTGGATTCTTGCATTGAGCAGGGGGTTGGACTCGATAGTCTTATAGGCCCCTTCCAACTCTACTATTCTATGATTCTATCCCTCAAGAGTTGTTATTGTGTCAAATGGAGAATTTTCAAAAGATACAGAATCCCATAATTAGTACTGACATGAGGTTGTACATGGTTGTCCAGAACAATTCCTTAGTCTACAAGCTGGGGCTTCTGGTTTCCACTCACAGAGCTGCAGTTTTAGTTTCTGGGCACTCCGTGTTTTTCCTTTTAGTGTTTTATTGTTTTACTGGCAGATTTGTCACTCAAATCTAACACCAAAAGAAATATATTTCAACACCTTTTGTAGAGAAAGAGATTCGGCAGCAGAGCTAAGAAACTGGTCTTTTCCCATAAAGTAAAAGCTGAGGTTTACAACTGACCTGGGACGCGAGCCTGTGGAGGAGAAAACACTACACCTCATTTTGCTTACAGGGGCAAACCGACCTTCTCTGGCTTGAAGAGTTATGCTCCCCCTTCCATGTTGCTACAATTGCCTATTAGCCTGCAGACTTGTAAGGGAGGATTTGTTTTTGAATGCAACACAAGAGCAAGATAAGAGAACATAAGAACAAGATAAGAGTTTGATAGGTGTTAGACTAGTTGATTCTACTGAGGCCCGGATGAGAGGGGAAAGAGAAAGGAGAGGATGCTACAGAGAGGAATCGGCAGATGTCAGACACTGACACTGAGGCCGGAATTTGGGAACTAGAGAATTGGAGAGTTTGTTTTGGTGACTGAAATCCTGAGACTTAAGACCAGCTCTGGACTGTTTTGCAGCCCAGGATTGTTTGAATATGTTGAGCCCACACAAGCCTGTCTACGGGAAAAGTGCACTGAAGTATGCTGAAGCATGCATGCCGCCATTTGGAGTCATTAAAGACTAATCTGGATTTTTTTCCTTAGAAAGTTTTTTGTTACAACCTCAAAGAACAAACAGGGTCGATGAATATACTGTTTTTAATAATAACCTGTTTTTCATTTATTTATGGTGCAATACTATCTTGATAGTTGGCAGCCTCTGAAGTCAGAAGCGGCTGAGTATCCAATGCAGGGCAGCCCAAGCATTGAGACAGTCCTTGCCTCCATGCTCCAGCTACTTGCATTTTCCCTAGACGGGCGATTTTGCCTGTCTAAGCACAGCTTCAGGGAGGGGGAGGGAAGGAGGCCAGGATGTGCCTGAGAAGCTGTGTAAATGTCATGCCCCCACTGGAGGAGGAGTCCTCAGAGGAAGAGCTAGAGGCCCCAGAAGCCCAGGACACCCCAAACCAGGGACTGCCACCAGAGCCACAGGAGACTGAGTCCTTAGGGGAGATGGTTGCAGGGCCACCCCTGTCAGGAGATAGGGACTCTGCCTCTGAGGCAGAGGCTAAGCAGTCCCCTGACTCCTCGGAGCATTGTCACCTCAAGCAACAGGATAGTAGGGCTCCTGTGTGAAGAAGTGCTCATCTCCAGAAAAGGTCTTCTCAGGAGAAAGTGACTCCTCAGGAGTAAGACACTGGAAAGGGAGCTCTGATTACTGCAGCTGAGCTTTGGGTGGGGTCCAGCAAGCTTTGGGCCTAAAAAGCTTCACTAGAAACCTAGCCAGATTGTTTATGGCAAAAGTTATCAACCACAAACATTGACAGAAGGCTGCTACTTTTAATACAAATGCTGAACTCAACACTACAGTTAGATTTAGGGTGAATGGATTGTTATCAGAAAGCATACCAACTGATAAAGGGGTATGCCAGGGATATCTATTGGCTCCCTTTCTCTTCAATTTTTATATCAACAGCATTGTACAAGAACAGAGTGATTTGGAATGCTTCCCAGTTTCTATTTGGGATGTTAAGCCCTCAGCTCTTCTATATGCAGATGATATCACAATGATCTCCGCTACATTAATTGGAATGCGAAGGCACTTGAGAAAGCCGACTAAGTTCTGCACTAGACAGCATTTGTCTATTAACTACGCTAAGACTAAAACTGTAGACTAGGAAGAAGAGGAAAACTAATACATGGAAGCTGGACAATAAATCTATTGAACAATTGCACAACTTTAGGTATCTGGGCCTTAGGTTCATTGCCTAACTTTCATGGGGACAACATCTAGATGCAACTAAACTGAAATCATCTCAATCTACTCAATCCCTACTTCAGTTTTTTAGATTACAAGGGGGCTCACACCTGCAATTGAGGTATTCTGGAAGAAGGTAGTTCCACAACTGCCGTATGGAGATATACAAATGCCTCTATTTTTGAGGTGGTCGAGAATTCTTTTATGAGATCCCTCTTAACTGTCCCCCAGGGTACACCTGTGTCACTTCTAAGGGCAGAAGTAGGACTGACTTCTGTTAAAATATCTATCCATGTTGCACTTGCTTTATGTTCAAGTTGAACCATATAAGTTCAAGTTGGCTTATATGAGAGAATCCCGAATTCCAAAAAATGCTTTCAAGATAGGCTGACCTGGCTCCCACACGCTGAATGGGGCTTAGCGACCCACTCTTGAATTCCCCGCCACTGCAGACAAGCCAGGGGGCAGCGTCTGATCGACGCTAGCTCAAGAAGCCTGGCCCTGGCTGGATAAAGTCAATGGAACTTCCTCTTTTGTCACACCTGTAGTTTTACTGCACGCATTGATTAGCATAGAGCCTTATGATAAACACGTTGTTTTTTTTACAAAAAATTAAAAACGGGACAAAATTGACATTTATATTAAAATGACGGGATGGTCGGGAAATATGAAAAAAATGGTACTGTCCCGGTTAAAATGGTACGTATGGTCAGCCTATTTCAAGAGCAACTTCAGACCTTATCCCCAAAGTCTTGGGTAAACTTGACCCAAGTTGACCCACTGCATGCTTATGGGATTGATACTGAGTCTTTTCCTTCCTTTGCTTCTGATAAGAGTCAAGCAGATGCTTAAAGAAAAAACTTCTCTCTTTTTTAAGCAGCTAGATCTGGTTACAATCTCACAGTTGCCTTATTCATGTTGGTACCTATTATATAAGATGTCATCTGGTCTGGGGAGCTACTTTATAACTCTTGGCTCCCCTAAGAAAACCATTCACAGCACCGCATCTATAATGTATGCCCGCTGCCTTTCTGGAGGGAAGATCTGATCATACTCCAGTCCATAAAAGATTTTGTATTTGTGGGTCTGAGGAGGTTGAGGATGTTTCCCACTACTTACTAAAATGTCCCCTCTATAACCATCATAGGCATATATTTCTTGCTAGCATTCTCCTGTCAAACAGACGCCTCTTAGATCAGAGATGTGCTCTGCTTTCTGATGTTTTTACCACTGTCCAGGTAGGAAAATTTGCCTTGGCAGCAAGGAAAATACCCGCCAGATCCCAAATGGCTTGGGGGAGGCGGGGAGGGGGAGAGAGAAATTATTCTGTTGGATATGTACGTATATACAAATATGTGACTGCACTGTTTCCCTTATGCATACTGTGGCGGCCTGCGCTTCCAATCAATAAAGTTACTATTGGTCCACAAGTCTGCATTGTGTTTCTCTTGTCGGCTGCTCAGTTCGGAGACGCTTTGATCGTTTGCGGCTGTAGCCACAAAGGGGCAGGCAGGCAAGCGCAGTTTCAAGGAAGAACCTGCATTTGGCTCCCTCTCCTGCGGCTCATTTTCGACTGAGCGGGACTCTGCATGACTCGTCTGCCCCACCCCCACCCTGCTCCGGAAACGGAAATACATTTCCCTGAACGATCCCCGCAGCAGCCAAGGGGTGAGTGGGGAATAACTTGGCCGCAGAGGCGTCCTTTTCCAGCGGCCCCTCATGGCGCGCATGGCTCGCACCCTCCTCATCTTCGGAGGGTTCGTGTCCCTGGTGGGGGCGGCCTTCTACCCCATCTACTTCCGGCCCTTGAAGCACATTGAGGAGTACAGTAAGTCAGCAAAAGAGTGCGTTTGCGCACGCGCAGCCTTCTCCCTTGCCCCGGGCCCCTTCCCCCCCCCCCCCGCCGCCGCTGCTGCTTTTTTCCTGGGTTGCGCCTGAATTCCCTTTGCTGCGCGCTGTTCCCAGGAAAGTGGGGGTGCAGGAGAGAGACACGCGTTGCCTTTCCAATTCCCCTCTCCCTGGAGGGGAGCTGCCCATAGAACTCGAAATAGAAATAGAAATCCCAAGATAAAAGGAAGTACTTAATCACAGGGCAATATAGGTTAAACTGTGGAACTCACTTCCACAAGATGTGGTGATGGCCACCAATTTGGATGGCTTTAAAAAGGGATTAGACAAACGCACAGAGGGTAAAGCTATCCACACCTACTAGCTACCACCAGAATCAGAGGCAGTAAATGATATTACCAATGCACACTAGCTGCTGGGGAACATGGGCAGGAGGGTGCTGTTGTACTCACGTCCTGCTTGTGGGTTTTCGGTGGGCAGCCGGTTGGCTGCTGTGCGAACAGAATGCTGGACTAGATGGACCCTTGGCCTGATTCAGCACAGCGCTTCTTATGTTCTTAAGATTTTTAGCACTGCAAGTGAAGAGAGGCGTAACGAGCAAAATTGGTTTGAAGGCACATTCTCTTCATTAAAAGGGATTTGTTTCCAGGGCAGAATATTCATGTGTTCAAACCATTTACTGTCCCTCGCGCCGCATCCAAATTAATCTTAAAATTTCAAAATGTATTTATTATACTTTTAAACTGCCTGATAACCCGAGGTCTCAGCGCAGTGTACAATATATCTAGCTGCAGTGTACAATATATCTAGCTTCATCAGTTCAGCTTCCAGCTGAGCACCACAGAGAAAGAACTTTCATTCCACCTCAGATGCAACAGCTCCTTAGTTGAGCCAGTTCAGGTTCCAGTCATCTCATATAGAGATTAGAAAGAAGTGCGGTAGGTGCCCTTGTGACTGGCTGGGGAGTGATGTGTGAGCTGACCACAATGAGAAGCCACTGAATCTGAGGAAAAATGAAAGTTCTTTATGTGATAGGTGTGGCAGAACACTCGTGTATGAAAATCATCACTTTAATGGTGTAGCCTTTAAGTGACAAAAGTGTTTGTGAGCCAGCCCAGAAAAGGCATAACCTCTAAGAAAAATCATGTCTGTTGTCCTACATGTATTAGTTTTGCTATAATTCACATACTGTAATCGGATGTGATGTCTTTGGAAACCTGGTTCCCCTTCCCAACATGTACAGATACAGTGCAATACTTCTGCATCCTTCATGCATGATAGTAGGTATGTCTTTCCTTTTGCTTCAGTGAAAGCACAGTTCCTTCAAATAACAATTGGGAGTGGGGGACAATTCTGATCTTGACTCCTACTGAAAGGGTAGAACAACAACAGCACGCCATGGCATGCACACACATGCCTCATACTATTTCCTTTGGATGATGTCCACTGTGACTATTATGGTTTATGCAACTGAGCCATTCTTGCATTCAGGAATTGATTCCCAAGTATGAAACAAACATTGTTGTTGTTGTCGTTCAGTCGTGTCCGACTCTTCGTGACCCCATGGACCATAGCACGCCAGGCCTTCCTGTCCTGCGCTCTCTCCCGGAGTGTGCTCAAGTTCATATTCATTGCATCCGTGATGCTATCTAGCCATCTCATCCTCTGCCGTCCCCTTCTCCTTTTGCCTTCAGTCTTTCCCAGCATCAGGGTCTTTTCCACAGAGTTTCTCTTCGCATTAGGTGGCCAAAATATTTGAGCTTCAGTTTCAGCATCTGTCCTTCCAATGAGCACTCAGGATTGATTTCCTTTAGGATTGACTGATTTGACCTCCTTGCAGTCCAGGGGACTCGTAAGAGTCTTCTCCAGCACCACAGTTCGAAAGCATCAATTCTTCGGCGCTCAGCCTTCCTTATAGTCCAGCTCTCACAGCCATACATTACTATTGGGAAAACCATAGCTTTGATTAGACGGACCTTTGTCGGCAAGGTGATGTCTCTGCTTCTTGCTATGCTGTCTAGGCTTGCCATAGCTTTCCTCCCAAGGAGCAAGCGCCTTTTAATTTCATGGCTGCAGTCACCGTCTGTGGTGATCTTGGAGCCCAAGAAAGTAAAATCTGTCACTGCTGCCATTTCTTCCCCTTCTATATGCCAGGAAGTGATGGGGCCAGATGCCATGATCTTTGTTTTTTTAATGTTGAGTTTCAAACCAGCTTTTGCACTCTCCTCTTTCACCCTCAACAAGAGGCTCTTTAGATCCTCTTCGCTTTCTGCCATTCGGGTGGTATCATCCGCATATCGGAGGTTGTTGATAGTTCTCCCAGCAATCTTAATTCCAACCTGTGATTCATCCAACCCGGCATTTCTCATGATGTACTCTGCATATAAGTTAAATAAGCAGGGTGACAATATGCAGCCTTGTCGTACTCCTTTCCCAATTTTGAACCACTCGGTTGTTCCATGTCTGGTTCTTACTGTTGCTTCTTGACCCTCGTACAGGTTTCTCAGGAGACAGGTAAGGTGGTCTGGTACTCCCATCCCTTTAAGAATTTGCTACAGTTTGTTGTGATCCACACAATCAAAGGCTTTAGCGTAGTCAATGAAGCAGAAATAGACGTTTTTCTGGAATTGTCTTGCTTTCTCCATGATGCAGCGAATGTTGGCGATTTGACCTCTAGTTCCTCTGCCTCTTCGAAACCCAGCTTGTACTTCTGGTGGTTCTCGGTTCGCATACTGCTGAAGCGTAGCTTGTAGGATTTTGAGCATCACCTTGCTGGCATGTGAAATGAGCGCAATTGTGTGGTAGTTTGAACACTCTTTGGCGTTGCCCTTCTTTGGAATTGGAATGTAAACTGACCTTTTCCAGTCTTGCAGCCATTGTTGAGTGTTCCAAATTTGTTGGCATATTGAATGCAGCACTTTAACAGCATCATCTTTTAGGATTTTAAATAGCTCAGCTGGAATACTGTCATCTCCGCTAGCTTTGTTGTTAGTAATGCTTCCTAAGGCCCACTTGACTTCACTCTCTAGGATGTCCGGCTCAAGTTCAGTGACCGCACTATCATGGCTATCAGGGACATTCAGATCTTTCCTGTATAGTTCTTCGGTGTATTCTTTCCACCTCTACTTAATCTCATCTGCATCTGTAAGGTCCCTGCCTTCTTTGTCCTTTATCATGCCTGTCTTTGCACAAAACGTTCCCTTGAGATCTCCGATTTTCTTGAAGAGATCTCTAGTCTTTCCCATTCTGTTGTTTTCCTCAATTTCTTTGCATTGTTCATTTAAGAAGGCCTTCTTGTCTCTCCTTGCTATTCTCTGGAACTCTGCATTCAGTTGGATATATCTTCCCCTTTCTCCCTTGCTTTTCGCTTCCGTTCTTTCCTCAGCGACTTGTAAAGCCTCATCAGACAGCCACTTGGCTTTCTTGCATTTCTTTTTCTTTGGGATGGATTTCGTTGCTGCCTCCTGAACAATGTTACGGACCTCCGTCCATAGTTCCTCAGGCACTCTGTCTATCAGGTCTAATCCCTGAAATCTATTCCTCACCTCCACTGTATATTCATAAGGGATATGATTTAGGTCATACCTGAATGGTTTAGTGGTTTTCCCTACGTTCTTCAATTTAAGCTGAAATTTTGCAACAAGAAGCTCATGATCTGAGCCACAGTCAGCTCCAGGTCTTGTTTTGACTGACTGTATAGAGCTTCTCCATCTTTGGCTGCAAAGGACATAATCAATCTGATTTCGATATTGACCATCTGGTGATGTCCATGTGTAGAGTTGTCTCTTGTGCTGTTGGAAAAGAGTGTTTGCTATGATCAGCGTGTTCTCTTGGCAAAACTCTATTAGCTTTTGTCCTGCATCATTTTGTACACCAAGGCCATGCCTGCCTGTTATCCCGGTGATTTCTTAACTTCCTACTTTAGCATTCCAATCCCCTATGATGAAGAGGACATCTTTTTTTGGTGTTAGTTCTAGAAGGTGTTGTAGGTCTTCATAGAACCGATCAACCTCAGCTTCTTCGGCATCAGTGGTTGGGGCATAGACTTGAATTACTGTGATGTTGAATGGTTTGCCTTGGATTCATACTGAGATCATTCTATCATTTTTGAGATTGTACCCCAGTACTGCTTTTCCCACCCTTTTGTTGACTATGGGTGCTACACCATTTCTTCTAAGGGATTCTTGCCCACAATAGTAGATATGATGGTCACCTGAATTAAATTCGCCCATGCCTGTCCATTTTAGTTCACTGATTCCCAAGATGTCGATGTTCAATCTTGCCATCTCATGTTTGACCACCTCCAGCTTACCCTGATTCATTGATCTGACATTCCATGTTCCTAAACAATATTGTTCTTTACAGCCTCGGACTTTCTTTTCACCACCAGACACATCCACAGCTGAGTGTCCTTTCGGCTTTGGCCCAGCCGCTTCACTCTTTCTGGCGCTACTTGGAAATACTCTCTGCTCTTCCCCAGTAGTATATTGGACACCTTCCAACCTGAGGGGCTCATCTTCCAGCGTCATCTCTTTTAGCCTTGTGATACGTTCCATGGGGTTTTCTTGGCAAGAATACTGGAGTGGGTTGCCAGTTCCTTCTCCAGTGGACCACATTTTGTCAGAACTCTCTGCCATGACCTGTCCATCTTGGGTGGCCCTGCACTGCATAGCATATGGCTTCACTGAGTTACGCAAGCCCCTTCGCCACAACAAGGCAATGATCCATGAAGGGGGAAACAAACATACACCAGCATTTATGATGGGTACCAATATGCATTTATCATGCCGTTTTCTTTCATAATGCCTGCAAGTGAAGGGAAGGACTGAAATTCAAAGGTATATTGTAGGTTTCGTATGTGTAAGGTCCCCTATTCAATCCATAATATCTCTGTGATGACTAAAAAGTAGCTCTGCTCAGAAGTCAAGCTTTAAAAAAAATACCAGCAGAGGGAGCATCAACTAGCTCAGTCTGTTTCCAGAGGCTTCAGTGTACTGCTATTGTACAAAAATGTAATATGCTGTACAGTGCTGGCTCTCCAGCCCCTATTTGGGGAAAAGAGAATACCAAAGAAAGAAAATATAAGTTAGGCAAAGAAGGCGAGAGAGAACAGCAAGTAATACAAAGCTGTGAATTTCCTTCTAAGAGCCAGCCACTGAAAGGAACTGAAAATGGATTCAAATTATTTAAAACATAAGGTAAGAAAGTATTTAGCTTGGAGGAATTGTCGGATGAGCTGTTAATATTAGCTTAAATCAGCCACGCATTTAACTCCATGGAAGTCACTATTTGGCCTACCTACTTTTACCTGTTTATCAGTTATGGTCTCAAACAGCCCATTTTTGTAAAGCTTCCCTGCCTGTCTGCCTGAAGGCCATTCTTGGTTATCTAGTGGTTATCTTTAAAACAAGCGAGTGCTTTGGGAACTCATTTTGCTCCGGCAAGACTTCTAGTTAGCTTAGCAGTGCAGTCATGTAGATTTCTACTCAAAAGTAAGCTCCATTGAGTTCAGTGGTACTTACTTTCAGGATAGTATGTATAGGATTGCAGCCTCAGAGCCTGACTAGTTTAGGATGCAATCTTATGCGTGTTTAGATGGGAAAAAATCCTAAAACTTCCAGCATGCCAGGAATGCTGGAAGTTGGAGGACTTTTTTCCATCTAAACATGCATAGGATTGCACTCTTAATCATTTTATTTTAGTTACTTTAAAAATTCTATTTACTTAAAAAAAATTAAGAGGCCAGCTATTTCATAATATGCACATTAAAAGCTAACAATATCACCATTTAAAAACAATATTGCAACTTCTAAAAGCAGCAATTAAAAACAATTTTTTTGGAATCACACAAAGTCTTCAGAAGGCAGTGGAAAATTAACAAAGAAGGGGCAAGTCAGATTTTCTGGGGCAGGGAATTCCATATTTCCTAGGGCAGGAAATAATTCTTAATGTTTAACATTCTAAGGTAACCTTCTGAATTGAGTGAAATATAGCTCCAGTTTTTGATTCAGAAAAGTGTGTCTCAGCTCTCAGAAATGTGGCAAACACTGGCCTAAACCATGTTTTTCATGGGAAACTGCAGACCCTATGTTTCATAGTCCATAATCTGCTATTTCAAATTTTTTCTTGGGTAGGATGAGTATTTTTTCTTATAAATAGCATTTTCTGTTTTATTGCATCTTACAGTAAATTTATTTCTGTTGGGAAAAGCTATTGGGATGGGTGTATGTTTTGAGCAAGCTGGTATTCACCATTATCCTATCTTACCCCATCTTTACATCTTCTTGTGCAAATTTGTTGACTTGTTGAGATAAATGTGCTTTCTTACCTACTTTAGTTTTTTGTGTTTATCAGAAAAGGAGCAAGCAATAAATCGAGCTGGTATTATCCAAGAAGATGTTCAGCCTCCAGGTATATCTCTAAATGCTGAGATGAGGTGTGTTTGTGTGAATTATGTTATGTTTTAAACATTCCAGTCCCAAAGATGTTGATATGCAAGTGGGTTCATTTAGGATACCATCTCAAATTAGCCGTAGTACACTTCTAAAATGATTACTTAGCCAAATACGAGCTGGGTCTGGCTTGGGACAAGGTTATTTGAGGGGCCACTTTCGCCATCATACACAGAGCTTGTGATTTTACTGATATATGAAAGGGATGATGCAACAACTTCAGCATTCCAGCAACTTCCTAAGATGAGAGTTGTTTCCTGTTGTTATCCATAGGATTAAAAGTGTGGTCTGATCCATTTGGAAGAAAGTAAAGACCTCCCTGGGTGTAGTCTTGAGGATGTTCTCCCTTATTCCATCAGTGATGCTCCAGGACCTTTCAGCCAACTAAGATAATGAAGAAAAAGGACTTCACATGTTGTGTTGTTTTATAGCATCAGTTTATATAAGCAGTAGCTGCTGCTTACTCTCAAGGGTTAAAGCCCACTTTTATCCCAGTGATCCAGTAGTAAAAATTGCACTGAATATTTATTATTAGGTAAATAGAATAATTGCCTCTTTCTTCGTTGGAGGAATGGAAGAGAATTGCTTTGGTGAATATAGATTGGACATGACCTGACGCTTCTGTAAACATACATCAAATAATTAAATATCTGTAAAACAAAATCAGTACTAAGAATTTGGAAAATGGTGCCTTTGTATATCTGTAAATCATGTCTTAATTCAGACAGGATGTAGAGTTCTGCAATTTATCCATTTTGTAAATGAAAGCAGAATGGATCATACTAATATAAATCTGGCTTTGATGCCTTACTTTTAAGTAAGTTCTAGCAAAATTGTTGGGAGTTTACTTTCAACAATACCTTTCAAGTAAACATATTGATGTAGTGCAAGGCTTCAAGAGAGAAGGTTTTTCTGTAGTAAAAAGGTGCATCTTTATTCACTTCTTTTTCCTGGTTGGAAAACTGACTTTAATTTTTATTATGTACATTTCCTATAGCAGCTGTTGTGTAGAAGCAAACTGCACTATTTTGTATTTAGTTTTATTGGAGGGAATTTCTGTTGTGAGAGAAACTGGGTTTGAAAGAACGTATTTTGATGTACAAATTCAGTGTTCAGCAATAAAGATTTGAATGCATTATATGTCTAGTGTACTATTCTCTTTTGTGACTTCACATAGCTTTTTGTCTTTTTCTGGCACTTCTGTGTATGGTCTTTTCATAGTAGTCTTCGCAAGACTTTAAAGAGAAAAATGTTTAAAGTTCCACTAGGCCGGCTTTGATTTGAAGGTGCAGAAACTACTGGCATCTGTATTCAAGGGACACTCTAGTGGCCCACAGGCTTTAAGTATGTTTTGCTGCACAAAATGACACCCAAATGGGCCAGCTAGCACCATGAAATAGTATGGGGCTTTGTCATCAGACCACATATGTTCAGGCATAGCATCCCATACAAGTATGTACAATAATCAACAATATACTTAATTCTATTGAGTTGCAATATTAAAGAGTGGGAAAACATGTGTTGCGTAGTACTTGAAAACATTTCTTCTTTCTCTAAAACTTGATTTCATATGTAGTAGGGCTCCTGTGGTCAGTCAAAATTGGTAAGTGGGCTAGATATGGCCTGTCTATTGCTATTTGCCCATTTTTGGTTTGAGTAATGAACTCTATATATATATCCTACCTGTACGGAGTCTCTTGGCACAGGGTGGGGCATCGGGGGAGCAGGCCCTGATGTCTTCTTCACCGGCTTCCCAGTTTACATTATCCAGCTGAGCATTCAAACGCATTGCTGCTGAATGGCCTGATTTGAAAAATACTAAACTTTCCAATTGTATGTCTGTACTCATGCATGTAAAAGTCTTCTACAGTTTATTACCAGTCCCTTTCAATGGCACTGACTTAAAAGCTGTTTTTTTTTTTTTTTAACCCAAATAAGAATACAGGTTGCCAAGAAATGGCACCTCTAAAGTTTCATTAAAACAGACATTTATGTTCTTTTTCATGAAAACGATGAAAATGTTATGAGGGGAAAGGATGACACCTATAAAAAATTAAAGAATCACCCACACAGAAATTAAAATAAAAGCAAATGTTCTGTGTACTTTTGCTATAACTTCTGATCTTAACAGAAGGAAATGCAGAGGTGTCAAAGGTTAAGAGCAGATGAAAGATGTTCTCTTTTGTTCATAATGCTTCTAAATGGGTATTTTATGTAATTCTACCATTTTGTAGGCACCTTGATTGTAAAGCGGCTTGAAGGTAGGGAGGTGGCACTTTCAATCCCTACCTTTGATCCCTTTTAAATAGGACTCTCTGCCAGTATATAATCGCTATCCTGCCAGATCTCACAGACAGGTTCATTATTGAATGGTATATGCAAGAGATCATTTTTTTCTGTGAATGAGTCCACAGAAAGGTACTTTTGTAGTGATGTGCTTTTGTAACTTTCCACAAATAAACTTCTAGAAGAAACGTCATTTCATGAAGAAACATGGGCCCAGAACTTTGAATGAGAATGCACATACCAATGGCTGGTGTTCAGTTGCTGGGTCAAGAGAGGATTATTACACAGTTGTCCATCAGAGGGATAAGACAAACATGTTTGGCCTCTGTATTCAGTTTAACAGACTCAAAATAGAAAATGAACAACTTGCTCACTTAGCTTGTATTTGTTTTTTTAGTCCCAGAATTACTTGTGGGAGCTTTCTCCCATTGCACTCTAGCAATGATTAACTGCCTTTTTTCCCAGAACTGTACAGTCAGTTTGACATCAATTACACTGCTGCCCAGGCAGACGTAAACAAAAAGCAGCTGTATTTGGCCTCTGCTGTGCTACATCAGAGTGCAATAACATGTTTTTCTAAAGCAAGGCTACACATTGGGAAACTTGTATTTCCCAGCTTTTTAGGAAATATAGCAGACAATGGCAAGTACACTGTACACACAATGGAGAGGCATGGACCCAGAACTTTTGAGTTAGTAGGAGGAAATAGAGTTGTAAATACAAACTATAATAGTAATTGATATAAAATGTCCAAATTCACAAGGATGACTTCCTGACTCATTCTGCCAAGCTCTTCTTTGTCATACATAAGGAGGGCTAAAGTCTCCTTGCTTTCTCTTCAATAAGTGGTTTTTATGCTCCAGTGTAGCCAAATAGTCCACCTATATGCTTGCATATATGTTTAAGCACAAATCTCTCTGAAATGCATTCAGCTGGATCCAGATTTAAGCATATGTGACCGGACTGGCAGAGGGAGACCTCCCTGCCCCCTCCTCCCCACGGCAGCCCGTATAGCCCCCTAGAAAAATTTAAACAGAGGGCCAGAGACCCTGCCGAATGGGGTGAACTGTGTGGGAGGAGAGGGGGAGATCCTCCAAAATCAATGGGGGGGGGGACTTCTGTGAGCAGAGCCCTTCTATCCATGGAAGGCAGATCCTGGATTCAAACTCCTGCATTCAAACAACTGGGAAGTAGCCCCTGTGCTTCAATTCAGTAAACACCAAAAGAGATTTCTCCTGCAGTCATCCACGTATTTTCTATAATGTTTAGATAGTCTCTATGTGCTGGAAATATGCAGTAGAAACATGACAAAACTGCTACAAATGGCTGGTTCCCACATCTGTGTTTTTTGCATGCCTTCAGAAAGCTGAATGCTCTTTAAAGGTTACAGAAAAATCAGGTCATCTGAAGTGGAAATGTACGGCCCTATATTTGCTGTGAAGTAGTTTGCCTCATAGTCCTGTCCCTGTAATAAAGTCGTGTAAAAACATACTTTTTGATCTGTGTAACCAAAAAAATACATAGTATACCTATAAAAGAACCAGAAAAACTTGGGTAGACATCACCATAGTCGACAGGTTTTCTAGATACCATCTTTCAAAATGGCTGCCACCAAATTTTAACTGCACCTATTTCAGTTCCTAGAAAGAGACATCATTCTGGTGTCTAAATATATGTTTCTGGGGTCAAGGTATTCAATTATAAGGTTCCTAAAGTTAATATAAGGCTTGGGCATGGACATTACCTGGATGGAAGGAAAATGGTAAAAAAAGCCTGCAGCTGGCTCCTCTGTGAACAGCTCTTGTCCATGCCCAAGTTTTATATTAGGAAGATGGGAGGGAGATGACAAAAAAAAAAAGCCTACAATCAGGAGCCCCAGGTGAAATCAGATGGTCAATACACCATGCTGCTGATTTCTCCCCAAACTCTTGTCCAGAACCAAGCTTTATATTACCTGGATGAGAGGGAGATGGCAACAAAATCCTGCAGTCAGGACCCCAGGTGAAGTCAGGTGACCAACATAACTTGCATGCAGCTGGTTCCTTCCAAGAACAGCCCTTTTCCAGACTCAAGCTTTACATTAATTGTATGGGTGAGGGGGAAAGCCTGGAATCAGGATCCCCAGGTGAAGTCAGGTGGCCAACATACTCTGCACCTGATTCCCTGCTGAACAGCTCTTGTCCAGGCCCAAGCTTTGCATTACCAGAATGGGATGGAGGTGGCGAAGGAAAGACTGTGATTTGGTGCCCCAGGTGAAGTTGGGTGGCCAATTCAGCCCGCGGCTGGCTCCAACAGAAAGAGCTTTTCTCAAGGCTTGAGCAGTATACTACCTGGTTTGGAGGGAGAAGATGAAAGCAAGCCTGCAATCAGGTGCCCCAGCTGAAGTCGGGTGGCCAAC